>NC_049171.1:43881646-44217783 GCF_009769625.2 Cygnus olor
GCTTCCCCGCAGCTCGCAGATGCGGCGGTGTGTGTTTTACTACAGCGGCTGATATTTTGCGCTGTTCGTCCTCCTTCAGGATCAAAGCCCTTCTAAATAGATTACTGGCCTGAAACCAAGCCACTGAAATGGTAATATGGTCGTTCCTAAAAAAAAAAAAAAAAAAAAAAAAAAAAAAGTGTAGGTATTTTCTGGTGTTTTCCCATCAAGTACCTGCCCAATTTCTGTATGGCACACGCCAGGAATCAATAGAAGTTAACAAGTCCTCAAAACATTCCCCATCTCTTTGTTTAATCTCCTTTACAATAAAGCCAAGGGAAGAGAATTAAAAATCTTTGAAGTATATTAAACCTCAAAAGGCTCAGCCAAGTAGACTTAAAATAGTCACTTATTTTCCAAAACTGGTTTGTCGAGGAACAATAAAAGGAAGCAAAATTTATGGAGAAATTATACAGTGGATTTGTCACTTAAAATATCGTAACTGTCTCGGGGACAATACCCCATGCTGAGGATTAATGGTCCCTCCAGACCTTTGATTCACCAGCGCCTTTTCTTTGCCCTTGACAAATTGGATTTTTAGGAATGGGAAGGTCGCCTGGCCCATTGTTTGCCGGCCATTCACAGCGCTTGATTATGCAGGAGGGTTAGGGAAAGGCTCCATGTGACCCTCTCGGATGGGACTCTGCAGCTGCTCGAGGAGCCCAACTCTCTCACCAAACTCTGCGCCCCAGAGCATCCCCCTGCCACGGGGTACCCCTCCTGCGCCCATTGAAAAGCCGCCGTGCGCGCCCGGCCGCGTCACTCTGCGGGCGGAGATACGCCTGTGCTCACCCTCCTCGCCGCCTGGCTCTGTCACTCCGGCCCCCTTAAGCAGTTTGGGTTCCCGACCGCTCGCACCCAGAGGCAGCGATGCAAACGAGCAGGGCTCCGGCCATCAGCGTGAGCGCGGAGAGCTGCATCCCCGCCGGGCTGCGCCTGGGTCCCGTGCCGGGCATCTTCAAACTGGGCAAGTACCTGTCAGACCGCAGGGAGCCAGGACCCAAAAAAAAGGTATTTTCCTACGGTCTCCGCTGCAGCGCTGGACCTTGCTTTTCCGTTGACTCAGGGGAAGCCGGCTTGGGAGAAGAGGCTGCCTGTCCCCCTCCCTGTTCGATCCTCCCTTGCCAGAGTGAGCCAGGACGAGACAGGGGCGCCTTCCTAGAGCGTCCCGAGATTTCTCCTTGCCGCTTTGGCGAGCCACCAAAAGCCTCTCCCCCGCTTGCCGGCGACGGGGCCCCGTTAGCCCGGCTGGCTCTCCCGGAGGAGCGCACCCCCGTGCCTTGGACAGCGACTTGGGGGGACGCTCGGGGGCCGCCGGTGCCCGCTGCCCGGTTGCCGGTGCCCGCTGCCCGTGCCCGGTTCGCGGTTGCCGGTGCCCGGTGCCTGGTGCCCGGTTGCCGGTGCCCGGTGCCCGGTGCCCGAGGGCGCTGCTCCCGCCGCCGCTCTCCTTCGCAGCCCACGTCCGCCCCCGTACCGGGGGGCTCCGCTCTCCGGGGCACCGTCCCCATCCCTCCCCGCGGGGACAGCCTGCCGGGGACGGCCCCCCCGCCGCCCTGCCGGCCGCACGGGCCAGGATTTGTCACGGTTTGCTCCCGGAGCTCCGGCGGCAGCGGCTGTCGGGGCTGTCGCATCCCCTCCCCGGTTCGTGCCCGAGCGGCAGACGGACAGATTTATTTCCAGGCTGGGCTCTGGGCCCCCCTCCTGCGGGCGCTGCTCCCCGATAACCCTCGCAGCCCCGGCTGGAGGGGGTGACACCGGCAGCCCCCGGCTCCGGGCTCGGGCCGCATCCGAAGGAGCGAGGAGGAGGCTTTGGAGGACGCTCGCCCCGTCCAGCAGGCATCCAGGAGGCTGCGGGGGCCAGCGGCCAACCGAACCCCTCTTCCACCCCCCGGGCAGCCGCGGCTCGCGCGTTCCGCTCGGATTTTTAATGCCCTTTAATTGTTTTTAAACGCTCTGCCAGCCCACTCAAATTTATTTCTCATCTGGCTCCCTCGGTTTCTCGCTTTAGACCGCTTTGTTCCAATGACTTTTATTGCACGGTCATTCAGAGAATGGGCACTTCATTTTCTCTTTGTATGGGTAAGCAGATTATGAAGTATGGGTCTGCAGGGACTTCGTAGCTAAGCAGGATCCTCTCCCCTCGCCCTTTTCCCCCTCCGGGCCCCGGCTCCCGACGAGCCGTGCATTTCGCAACCGACCCGGGGCCGCACAAACCCTTCCAAAAATTCGGCTACCAGCACCTTACCGGGCATTTAACGCAGCGGCAAGGTGCTTTGGGGTGTTCCCCAGGTCTCCAGCAAGGCGCTGCCCACGGGTGGGCGAGCACGGGGGGGCGAAGCGGCGGAAAATCGGTGCCCCCCGACGGGGGCAGCCCCCGGGTGGAGGGGGCAGGCCGGCCGGGCAGGAGGGCAGGGGCTCGGGCAGCTTTTATTTTTTATTTTTTTTTGCTTTCTTTTCTCCTCGCCTCGCGTGGAAATGACAGCCGGTGCCGCCTGTCTTCCAGGTGCGGATGGTGAGAGGGGAATTAGTGGATGAAGCCGGGAGCTCAGCTCTGGAGTGGATAGGGTTAATCCGGGCCGCCCGAAACGCCCAAGAGCAGACACTGGAGGCTATTTCGGATCTGCCAGGAGGACAGGTACCCCCCTCGCGGCTCCGGGCCGGCCTGGCACCGCTCTCCTCCCCCCGCGTCCCCTCTCAAGGCTCCTGAAGAAGTGTCCTTTCCCCCCCCCCCAGATTTTCTACCGGGCTCTGCGCGATGTCCAGCCGGGAGAGGAGCTCACCGTCTGGTACTCCAACCCCCTGGCTCAGTGGTTCGACATCCCCGTCACGGCCACCCCGACGCACGACGAGAAAGGTACTACTGTCGCGACACCGGGTCCCCCCCGCCGCCGCGTTTTCACCCCCGTGTGCCTGCCACCCGTTAAAACAAGGCGCTGCCTGGTTCTTTTTAAAGGGCGATGTTTGGACGTGGTAGCGTATGGAAGGGTCCCCGTCCCTTGAGCCGCTCCGGCATCGGCCCAATTTAATGATCTTTTGGTTGACAAACGGAATTTTATCAAACAACGCTAGCGTTGTTGTGCGAGACGGAGAATTGTTTTTGTGGGTTTTGAAAATTCCGCTTTCCCCTCGTGGGTTCCTCGGTCAGAGCTTCCGACACACAATCCCAAGTTATAACGTGGGCAGATGCACACAGGCAGGTCAGAACGGGTACTGGCCAGCTTGAGTCAATTAGGGTAAAAATAAAGTCGGCGTCAAATTCAACTCAAATAAACGCGCCCGAGGATATCAGGCTGGGAGGACATCCGTCTCGGCTCGCTTGTTTCAATCCGCGAGCTGCTTCTCAGCTGGAATTACACCCTCGCCTTTACGATGTTAAAGAAACGATAACGCGGCGACAGATGAAAAGGGGGGAAAGAAAACGAAAAACTTCGATGCTCCTCTTTTGGACTCGCCCGGCGGTGGGCACCGGGGGCTTCCCGTGCTCATCCCCGAGCCCCGTCGGAGCCGGAGAGGGTCTGAGCCCACCTCGCCCCCCGGCTGAGCTTTGCGAGGGTCATCGGGATCCGGCCCGGAGGGCACCGGAGGATGATGCTGAAGCTCCGGGAGGGGACAGCTGGCTTCCCGTGGGACACCTGCGATGCACAAGAGCCCACGTCCCTCCTTGTGCTGAAGCCGGAGATGGAGAAGAAAGTCGTGGCCACGGTTCTGCTCCCTCTATCGAGAGCCCTGGGGCTGAGGAGGGTCGCAGCCGGGCTCGGGGGAACGAGGGCAGCGCAGCTCCGGCCTGCCAGGGGCACCCTGCGGGCGGCATCGTCCTGCCGGCGGGCAGGCGCCGGTAAACTGCAAACCGGCCCCGGTCTGCGGCCCCGCCGGCTCCAGAGCAAGCAGCACGGCTCGGAACAGGTGCATGGAAATGCCCGAACACAGCTGGAAGGACGGCACGCTGGAAGAAATCGAGGGGAAGAAATTCCGATTTAAAAAAACAAAATCAAAACCCCTTGAAATCTTGAACAAACGTGTTCGAATTGATTTTAACACAACGACAAAGGTGCTTTTCTTTTATTTTTTCTATTTTTTTCTTTTTTTTTTTTTTCTATTTTTATTTTTTTATCTATTTTTTTTCCATTTTTTTTCGTTTGTTTGCATTTTTCCTGCCCCGGGCTGGGGACGGCGGACGGATGCGCACTGCCAGGGGTCTCTCCGGGGCCGCCTCCCCGCTTCGCAGCGCCAAGGCAGCGGCATCGGTGCCGCGGCTCAGCCTCCAGCTGGCGCCTCCTCCCCGCCCGGCCCGAGCCAACCTCAGCCCCCCGCTACCTGCAGGCTGCCTACACGGCTCCCACGGCACGGAGCAGCGAGGGACAGCTAAGCCCGGTGTCATTCCAGGCTGTCCCCGCCTGTCCCCCAGGACCCCCGGTGGCCGTGCCCTTGGCGCTTGCCCGGGGACCCCGCGAAGCCCTCGTGTCCGGAGCTGTCCCTCGGTCTGGCTCGGCGTCTGTCCTCCCGTCCGTCGGGTTGGGGCGGCACGGCAGGGGAGAGCACCAGGTGGTGACATGCGGGGCGGGCAACAGCTTTTAGGGACCGAGATGGCGTTGGGAATGTGTGCTTGGGTGGTTTAGGGACAGGGATGAGGGAGGGAGAGGGACAGAGAGGGAAAAATAGATATAGAGGGGAATAGAGAAGTGGGAAAAGGAGAAAAGGGGAAAGTGAAAGGTGGGGAGAGAGAGAGAGAAGGAAGGAAGGAAGGAGAAAGAGAGAGAAAGAAGGAAAGAGAGAAGAGAGAGAGAGAGAAAGAGAGAGAGAGAAAGAGAGAGAGAGAAAGAGAGAGAGAGAAAGAAAGAAAGAAAGAAACGTATGGAAGAAAGAAATGACAGAAAGAAGGAAAGAAAGTAAGAAAGAAAAAGAAATGTCAGAAAGAATGTCAGAAAGAAAGAAAGAGGGAAAGAAAAAAAGAAGAAAGAAACGACAGAAACGACAGAAAGAAACGACCGAAACTAGAAACGACAGGAAGAAACGACAGAAACGACAGGAAGAAACGACAGAGAGGCAGCGAGCGAGGCACCCGGCCCCGCAGCGAGCCCCCGGCCGGTGCCTGCCGCCCCCCGGTGCCGCTCCCGGGCAGCTCCGTGCCGGACGGGACCCGCGGCTCCCCGGCACCGGGCCCGGCCGCGGCCACCGAGCTCGGTTCCGCCTGGCGCAGTGCTGAGGGCACAAAGGGCATTGTCCTCTGCAAGGGAACGATTACATATGGCCCATCCATATCGGATATTGTCTCGGCGCCTAATGAGGGGCTCACGATCATTACGTTGGCCTTTGTTCGGCGCAGCCGACTCCCTGACATACGCTACCTCTTGTGCAAACGCCAACAGATGGGCCCCCCGACAGACGACCCGCGGCAGCAGCTGCTCCCCCCGGGCCGGGGCCGGGGCCGTGCGGGGCGGGGGTTGCGGGGTTGCGGGGTGCCGCTGACGGTCCGCTCCGCTTGCCTCCGCAGGGGAGGAGCGGTACATCTGTTGGTACTGCTGGAGGACCTTCAAGTACCCCAACAGCCTCAAGGCCCACGTCCACTTCCACTGCGCGCTGAGCCACGGCCGGCCCTTCCTCCACCACGACCACGGCCGGCCCGCCGCCGCCTCCTTCGGCCTCTCGGCCAAGGCGGCCGCCGAGCTGCCGGCCGCGGCCCCCCGGGGCCCGGCTCTCCCCGGCTGCGGCCCGCGGGACGCCCTCAAGCGGGAAGCCGCCGCCTCCCCGCCGCCTCCGGCCAAGCCGGGGCCGCCCCGTCGGGGGGCGGGCAAGGAGGAGCAGGAGCGCGCCCTGGACATGAGCCTGGGCGCGGCCCGCGGCCCGGGCCCGCTGCCGGGGCTGGGGGGGGGTCCCGGGCTGGCGCTGTGCCCCGGGGCCCGCTCGGCTTTCCGCCCCGCCGGGCCGCTGCGGGACGAGGCGCGGGGGGCCGCCGCCGCCGCCGCCGCCCTGGGCTTCTCCAAGCTGCTGGGGGGGCTGAAGGCGGGGCGCGCCGCCGTCGAGGCGCCGCCCAAGTGCGAGGCCGGGCCTCCCCCGGCGGCCTCGGTGGGGGCGGCCGTGGGGCTGCCGTGCGGCGGCGGGGGGCTGCGGGCCCTGCCGCTGCTCTCGCCGCTGGACGAGGCGTCGGCTTTCCGGCAGGTGGAGCGGGGGCTGCCCGCCGCCGCGGCCCTGCCCCCCGGCCGCTACCCGGCGCTGCCCGGCGGCGCGCTGGAGCGCTTCGCCCTGCCGCCGCCCTTCGACGGGCTGAAGGCGTACGCGGGCGAGTGCGGGCTGCCGGTGATGCCGCTGACCGTCTACAACGGGGAGCTGCTGTACGGAGCCGCCGCGCCCTACTACCCGCTCAAGCTGCACCTCGGCGGGCTGCTCAAGTACCCCGAGGCCGTGTCGTACTTCGGGGGGCCGGCGGCCGGGCTGCACGCCGCCGAGCTGGGCTCGCTGGCCGGCATCGACCGGGAGATCGCCATGCACACGCAGCAGCTCTCCGAGCTGGCGGCCGAGAAGGGGCGAGGGCGGCTGGAGGCGCTGCCGGGGGGCGCGGCGGGGGGCGCCGTCGGGAAGCCCAAAAGCGGGCACCTGTGCCTGTACTGCGGCAAGCTGTACTCCCGCAAGTACGGGCTCAAGATCCACATGCGGACTCACACGGGCTACAAGCCGCTCAAGTGCAAGGTGTGCCTGCGGCCCTTCGGGGACCCCAGCAACCTCAACAAGCACATCCGCCTGCACGCCGAGGGCAACACGCCCTACCGCTGCGAGTACTGCGGCAAGGTGCTGGTGCGGCGCCGCGACCTCGAGCGGCACGTCAAGTCCCGGCACCCGGGGCAGAGCCTCGGCAAGGCGGCCGAGGACAAGAGTGACTCTGGCTACGCTCACCCCGAGCCGGAGCAAAAGACTGACAACGACAGCGACGTCGACGTCTGCTTCACCGACGACCAGAGCGACCCCGAGAGCGGCGGCGGGCACCGGCAGCAGTGAGCCCCGCTGAGCCCCCGGCCCCCACGGGGCCGTCCCGGGGGAGGGAGTCCCGGGGGTGGCGGGGGGAGACGGGCCCCGAGCCCCCCGGTGGCAGCGGGGCAGCGACGGGGAGCGCCCGACCCGTCCCGTCCCGACCCGTCCCGTCCCGTCCCGTCGGACACCGTCCCGGGGCCGGGAGGGGGGCCCGGGCGGTGGCCCTCGTATGCTCGTATGGCGTGTCGAGGAACCTGTGCCTTCTGGAAGCGACTCTTTGCTATGTGCTCTCCTCTCTCCTAGCGGCCCGAGCCGGGGGGCTCCGCGCCAGCCCCGGCTCTGCGAGAGCTTCTGGCATCCGTGCGCTTTGTTGGACACCCCAGAGGTGTTTGCTCGGTCCTAATAAAGCGATGCCGACAGCTTTTCGGAAAAGAGGAGAAAAAAAAAAAAGCCCCGAGGAAGTTCGGGTACGGTAACAAGCAGGTGCACCATTTGATCGAGTTGCAATTATTTATAACAGATAATATTTGAGTAACAAATGTAACATAAATATTGAAAAGCATGAGTCTAAAAGCACGCACTATATCATTTTAAAGGAAACACACTCGCTGTTTGGTAGAATACAAATGTGGTGTATGTTTGTTTTCTAATGAATGATGTACAGTGGATACAGTATTTTGGTCTTGGTTCCAGTTTGTCATGCGATTTTTTTTTTAAAAAAATAAAGTTACTGACAAACTACCATTTGCCTAGTGGTTCGCTGGGTGCTGTCAGCAAGAGCTTGCTTTTCCACGTAGAGCTCAGATCCTGCTGTGTGCAGTGCCTTTGGATCACGCTTTAAAGTGCTTGCCCCTGAGTATTTTCTCTGTGTTTTCTTCCTCTCGCTCGGGAAAAAAAACCGAGCAAATAAAACCCAATTCGTATGCTGACGATTTTCGGAAAACATTAGTTTCTGAGCAGGGCCAGTGCAGGGACGTGAGAGGCTGGGCTTTGCTTTATCTGTTCCTGTTCTGCTGCAAGTGCTCCCCGGCAGGACCGCTGCAAGTGCAACTGTCTGAGGGAAACACCACCTTGTGTTTTCCTTGGAATGGAAATCCTAAAGTACGTTCAACCGAAAAAAACTCGGAAAAATAACCTCTTTCCCCTGGAAAGTCCCCCAGGTCCCCACGCAAAACGGTGAGGTGCTGTGGAGCTTGGCGGGGCAGCCTCGCAGCTCTGCCACCCCAGTCCGGCTGCTGCTTTCCGGGGGATCTTGACCTCGGAGGCGTCCCAGGAGATGGGAGAGCCGCATGAATTGTGATTTTGGGGAGCCCACGACCCCCGTCAGATGGTAAGATGAACCATTCCCATTGAGTCGGGGGGTAAGGGCTCCCAGGGTTAGGCTCCCTTTCAGTCTGGGTTGAGGAGCCGCAACGTAAAACACAAATTGCTTCCAGCATCCGAGAGAATCTCGGATACATCGGACCTGCCTTTTGCTCACCGAAAGCCAAACATGCATGACAGTAGTAGGAAACGGAAATTCCAATGCCAGGCTTGGATTTCCTATAAAGGCTTGATTTAGATTCAAAAACTGAAGGATTTAGTTTTCTTTTTTTTTTTTTTTCCTGGGCTAGTGCACCAAATACCCACCCACTCAATTCGCTTTTATCCCAGGACACAGATGTATGTTTCTGCCGTGAAAATAAATGGACCAGACCTGCCCGGGGCCCCAGGAGGAGGGCAGGATCTCGCCCCTACCTCCGCTGGAGCCCGCAAGCCCCGTGTCACCTCTAGCACCGGCAGCGGGACCCCGACTTTAGCCGTCCCCCTCTTTATTTACTTATTTATTTCAATATTTAGCTGCCGGGGCCCCCAGAGAAGCCTGCCGTGCAGGTGCTGCCGGGGAGAGGTGCGTGACGTCACGTACCCTGTGACGTCATGGCCGTGGCGTCAGAGCCGGGCCGGGCTCCCAGCAGCGCGGGGCCGCCTCCCAAATTCTTGCGGCTCCCCCGTGGGTGCTCACGGGCGGCAGCGCAGGAGAAGCCGCCCGGGAGCCTGCAGAGGGGGAGGCTGCGACGGGGTGGTTCCCCCGGCCTCCGGTTGCCCCCCGGAGGGAAACGTGGGTCTGCGAGGAGGTGGGAAAATGCAGGCGGCCCAAGGAGCCAGGAAAAAAGAGCAACTGGGTTTATTTCCCGGGTTTGTAATTATTTGTTGCTACAGTACACCTTCTGCACCTTATAATGTGGAGAGAATAATTAACCACGTTTACAGAAAAAGAAATAAAGAATCTTTCTCGCTGAGAAAAACATGATGTTTTGATCCATTTGATTTCTTCTTTGTAAAGAGGAAAGTACATGTGGAAAGAATGGCAGCAGGGCTGAAGAAGAATTATCCTTTAAACGTCACTCCTTGACAGATTTGTTTCCTCAAGGGCCACAGAGACTAAATGCAGGGGTTCTGTGTTTTATTTTCTATGGGAGAACTCAAAGGTTATCTGAGTAAAATTGAACAAAGAATAATGAAAAGCTGCATTTTTCAAGTGAAGTATAGAACATTATGTGCTGGCTGGAAATCAAGAGCAGTGCGGAATACCCTGGGATGGCTTTTGGACGTTGTTAGAAACCAGTCTAAACGTTCTGGAAATCTATCTTTCAGTTTCCAAATAATTCATTCTAAGCCTCGGGTATTCTTGCAGAAAAAAAAATGATTTCGTTAAACATTTATTTTATTTTATTTTATTTTATTTTATTTTATTTTATTTTATTTTAAACTGTTTTAGTGACTTTTTGACTTGCCTTATATTAGTCCATAAATGGAAACTGCAACAAGAAGTCCGGGTGAATCTGGAAGGAGGAGCCTGAGCAATGCCAAGAAGCAGACTGTAAGGTTCTTGGAGGTGATCGTAGTCTCCAGTCGATCTTGTTTTTGCTATGAAACCCTGCTATATAACTTAATAGTTAATGCTGCAGTTACTTAATAACTGTCGTGTCTATAGCCTGAGGGTGCAGATGGCTGAGATGTAGGGCTGGGTCTTACAGAGCAGAAATCTAGCTCTTACTACTCTAAAATTGCCAAATAGCAGCTTTAAACAACCTGTCAAGTACTCTGATTTTGTAAAGGTGCTGAACACTTGCTCTTCCCAGTGAAACTAACAGTGCTCATTTAAAATTTGTCAAGCTCTTTGACATACAGGTGAAAAATCGTGACAAAGGAAGTGGATGCAGCCTGATGGCATGCAAATGAGTAGGTTTTGGGCTGGTTGCTTGCAGTTCTCAGTGAGGATTTGATCACTGCTGAGCCAGAGAATGGCTTGACGTACTTAAAGGTATATATCTTCAAAGCTTTCTGCACGAATCTCATAAATTCACACAAACAGATGTGATCTGATCAGAAAGCTCTGACCCTTACACTGAAGCAGGTATGAAAATGTGAGTGTTTTTAAGGGTCTCTTGCTAAGGACACAACTCTGATGTGACAAAGAAATAATTTATTGATTCAGAAAATGAATTCATTTGGGTACATTAACGTTGAAAATATTCCTATGGAGCTGTTTTTCTATTTTCTCTAGAAGTTGCATTGTTGGAAGTATGTTTTGAAATAGTGGGTTTATTCCTAAGTGTTATTTCCGACATGAAAAAGAAACCCTAATCCTGCACCAGACGAAGTGAGCAGAAAGCCTTGGATTGAAAATTCCTATGTGACAGGGAGACGTGGGGAAGGAAGAAAGTCTGACTGTGCTTGTCTTCAGGTCAGGGAATGGTGAAGGTCAAGGAGTGTTTTTGATCTTTTTGTTTTCCTCAAAACTGTCTGAAAAGAGTGATTTTAAACTTGACTGAGAGCAGTTACTTCCCTGAATTATCACCTGAAGGTAAAGAGCAACATGTCAAGGCCAGGTTCAAGCTCACTGGAGTTCATTGGACCATAGCAGATAAAATCTAGGAGCAACAAAATGCTTTCAGGTATATTCAAAGTCAATCCAATGAGGCATGATTCCCTACAGCATGTCGGATGTTGTAAACTTGTATTTTACAAGAAACAGGAGGTGGAAGATTCTTAACAACTGAAAAACACAGCAAAAGAAGTGGATTACTGGATCTGAGGTGTATATTCAGTGTATATTCATCTATGTTTAGTACTGAGATTATGAAATATTATGGAAAACTGAGCAAAGTTCACACATTTTTTTTTCTGTAGACTTGCAGCTGTGCATTTTGTTTGTTTGTTTGTTTTATGTTTCACAATTTTTTATCTGTTCAGGTTTGGAATGTGCTATTCCATTTCCACGGCAATGGAAGGGCTTGTATCTGTATTCTTTCGCAGAAAGTGTAGATTGCTTGCACCTGGGAAGAGTGATCTGCTGCCAGGTGATCTGAAGTTTTGCTTTGAAATGGAGAAAATCTGATTTAGAAAAGCAACATTGACAAACTAAGGTTTGGTGTGCTAAGGAATAGTTCACAACTTTTTTTTTTTTTTTTTTTTTCTTCTGTTTGCATCACTTTAGCCTCATTTCAAATAAATAATCAGTTGCATGTGAAAAATACTAGGAAGAATGGGCAGAGGTAAAGCCTGGAAAGACATGCTGTTTTACACACTTCACGTTCCTTTGTTGTTTGTAAAACCTGCTGGGGAGTTTAATGTTGGAGCGTATGGCTGGTTCTGGTAGCATGAACCAATTTTTTTGCTCTATTCTGAAACCTGTACAAAAAACACACTTTAGCTCCTGGTCCTTTCTGTGCAGAAACTTCCACCTTTTCAATTTCCAGGGCTCTAAGCTATGCAGTAGCTCACACACACACACACACAAAAAAAGGCAGACAGCGTGTTTTTCAGTATATTTATTGAAAAGTCAAAGAGGTCGGATACTTCAGGGTTCTCAGAGGTACTTCACCAAAGATCTTGCTAGCCACTGCACAGGGCTAAAGCACCCTTCTGAGAACACACATTTGCAGCTAAGCAGCAACTTAAAATTGTGTCCAAATAGCTATGCAACTGATGGCTGGTATACAGTTTGTGTTTTTGTCTGCAGAGAGAGCAACTCATTGTAGAAATAAGCAAACCAGACATTTTTGCTTGAAACAAAGGACTCTGGAGACCATCTTCAGCCTCTGCTCTGCATTCAGGCAGGATTCTGGGCAGGGCTGTCAGCATCCCGTGGCCCAAGGTGAGAGTTGTCTTGGGGTCAAGGCCCTGGTGGAAAGCTACTTCAGCTTTGCACGGGCCAGAATTCATCGCATCAATACACTGAAATGTTGCAGGTTATTTTTCCTTCTTTCTTTTCTGTTTTTTAAAGAAAAAAATTAATTTGACGTCCCTCTGCTTTATGTTGGTGACAACCAATTAGCTAAGAATAATGCCTGTTGGACAAAGCAGAACAATTTTACAATGTGCTCGTGTTAGAGGCTTAAGAAACTAAAAACAAGTTCGTTATATTAGATGATTTCAGTGTTTCCGTAACTGATTGTGTGCTAAAGCCAAAGGAGGCATCTTAGCTGTTGAAGAAATGAATGAGAGTTAAGTCCTTGAATGAGTAAATTTTAGTGTTAAGTGGGAAAACAAATGTGCTTAAGCTTAATTTGTCAAGGCAGCCGGTATTAATTTTAGAATATGCCTCTCATGCTTTGTCATGATCATCCAAAAACTATAAAACGAGATAGAGGCACTTGAAATTTCAGCAATTTTGTTCCTATTTGGGGCAATTAAAGGGAAAGAAATGCATAACTTTTGTTCCTGAATTAAAGTTGTTTGAAACAATATCTCATACTTTTGTCATAGCTAATGAAACAAATGACCTGTTGTAAAGATATATATTTTTAAACAGTTGAAAAATAAAATTAAATGATTAAAACAAACAAATTAAAAAAATAAATTTGACAATTAAATCTCTGTACAATATGCAGAGAAATTATTTGTCTCAATTAGTAAATACAAAGCTTATCTTAAGTTAGAGGAGTTTATCTGCAAAACATAACCCTTCTATCTGGTTATATGCATCTCTTCCACAAAGATCTGATTCACCACTCTTCCAACTAGACCTTCTTGCTTCTTGTTCTCAGCTTAGTGTTTTGCAAATAAATGAATTTTAATGAAGAGCAGAAACTAGTAGTAAACTAGAATCTGTATTTAGAAGGCTTTCTTGAAATGATTCTTTGCAAATGCGTGTTATATTTAAAGTCAAACTATATATTTATAAAAGCAGAAGTACATTTCACCGATATTGATGTATTATGTAAGTAAAGGAACAGATCCTTTTTTATTTTTTTATTTTTTGCTTTTAACATGCCTTCCTCTTTTACGCAGCAGATGGTGCTAGATTGTGAATATGTGTCAATTTGATTTATTTATAGTCTAAAGAATGCATGGTGAAAGACATGGTGTGTACAATGTTCAAATAGACTATATAGCAAAATGATCTTTATAAACTCATTTGTTTTGGCACAGTCTTCTGTGGCATGCATGCCTTGCCTGATGTCTCCTCTGCACCGTTCCAGAACAGTCAGATTTGCCTCTGTCTGTAGTGGTTGTGAAAGATGCCAAAATTAACAAGGAACTGAGTGACACAATTATAGTCTGCTCTACAAGATATCTTTTATCTAAAGAATATGTGTAGTGGAGACAGAGGTAAGTTTACACAATTTTCATTTACCTTTTATAGCAGAGCCTCCATCTACAGCATACCTAAAGCACGGTGATTTTCCCAATCCGTGTCTCTGGGCCAACACTGCTGGACATAGTTTTGGCAGGTAGAACCACCCTACTGAAAGAGCAAGCTTTCAGACTCCAGCTGCCCTTCTGGCATGTGGCAGGACCCTTTGCAGAGTGGACTCTAGAGTGAATTTGCTGGTCATATGCTGGCTGTACGATGCTGTTCCAGGGAAAAGTAGTATTTGGGCATCCACAGGAGGATGCATGTGTAGACCTGCAGTCAGACTTCCACTCAATAGGACTTTGGGCTCACGTAAAGTATCTGCTTGCAGCCTGGCACCTAAACTTGCTAGAGGTAAAAGAGCTGCAGATGTGACCATACCTAGCTATCAAAACATAGCTTGTCACACAGCTTCTAATATTATCCTACCCTTGTGCTACCCTGGCCCCATCCACAACGACACATTGTTGGAGTACAGTCAGCTCCAGTTACATCATCTGTATCTCAACATAACTGAGTTTGTTGGATGAAGAGTTACTCAAGGAGCTCGGTGTCTGGCTCTTGAGGAATTACAATGGACATTTGGTGTGTTACTTTTCTGGGCTTTTTCGAAAGTTCCAGATGCAATAGATTGCAAAATAGACTGATTTGTCACTTGATTGTAAGAACCTTTCTTAGAGTCTGTTAACTTAGATCTTGGAAAGGCACTTCAGCTTTTAGGAAGGCATAGATCAAGAAAGATGCAAAGTTACAGCTCATTCACCTTATCCAAGATCTAGAGAACAAAAGAGGCAGTGTCACTTCAGCCTTTCCAGAGGCTTCTTCTGGAACGGGAAAACACCCCTTTGGGGTCCTTAGGTGCCGATTAGATATTCAACAGAGACGTAAGCCTGCTCAAATACTGAGGGGAGACAGGATATGTTTGCAAAGACATTTTCAACTCTCACTCCATCAGGAAAGTCCTGTGAAGAGTGGTCCATGCATTGGTAATTACATATGTGGGGGAGAAATACATATGTGGGCTCCCCACATATGTAGGTTGTGGAGTCTCCTTCTCTGAAGATATTCAAAACCCACCTGGATGCCATCCTGTGCAACATGCTCCAGGTGATCCTGCTTGGCATGGGGGTTGGACTAGGTGATCTTCAGAGGTCCCTTCCAACCTCGGCCATTCTGTGACTCTGTGAAAAGGAACTGAATTAGCAGGTTAGTAAAGCAGAGACTAGAGGGATTTTCAAAAGAGAGACTGTGCCAGATTTCTTTAATCTTAGCAAAGAAGTGGTTTCTAAAGCAACCACAGAAAGTTCAATCACTGAAGCACAGTTCATGTCGGTATATCCAGGTGTTACTGAAACTCCTCAGAAGTGAGGCCTCATTCACAATAATGGCATAATTATTTAGTGACTCTGCAGATGGGGAAAACAATGTGAAGAACAGTCTTGAGGCTTACGTCACCTGAGCCATCCTCTTGGAAAGACAATTAACGTGTCACCCAAATTCATATCTTGCTAAGGCTTTTAAATATCACCCCCTGGATGTGAATATTTATGGAGAAATCTCTCATATTTTAGTTTTCCTCGTTCTTTCCTTCAAGGTCTTGTGCAAATTAGCTCCCATCTGTCTTTCTTTTTCCATCTTCTAGTCCACTTGCCTGCCTTGCCTGGCTCAAGCTGCCCCCTTTTCCTACTCCCCACTTCTGCTTTATTTTCTGGCTTTTTTTTTTTAAATAATTTTTCAAGTTGCTAGTTAAAAAGCCTTTTTGGACCACACATATCTCATTTTCCTTGCTGGAAAAGATTAAAATGTAGGAAGGAAGAAATCATACAAAAATAAAGTGCTTGTTCTGTGTGTTGTCTGTGAATCTTACCTGAATACAGAGAACGAACTCTGTGTAAGTAATAACTCTACCTGGTAGAATAAAAAGCACACCCATGTTGGACCATATGGACTTATATTGTTAATAATGGAAATGCATCTTACCCCCTGCTAGGCCAAGTCCTTGTTAATGTCTAGGCCTCTGAGAATAGGGAAAGTGTCACAGAAACTGAATCAAGGAAAACAAAAGTTATGAGAAAAAAACATGAGCAGAGGTGATGCTCAGTTAAAGCTAGTTGGTGGAGAAGTTACAGAGGAGTTAGAGCACCTTTTGATTAGACCCTGGATGTCTAAATATATATCAAATATTTCTTAAATTTTAGATAGGAATCACTAACAACTACTACAGAGCTCTTTAGTACGGTTAGCCTTTTGAACTGTCAACATGATCTAGCTCTTTAGTGGTGTTTAAATTGAGTTTTAGCTCTTTAGAGCTAAAATTGAGTTAGCTCTTCAGCAGAGTTAGCTCCTTTGAAGAAGCCAAGCCATGCTGTAGTCCGCACTTGTTCGGACTCAAGTTCCAAGTCCTGAGGAACAGAATATATTAATTTGGTTCTCTGTATTGCTAATACATGGATAGACCTTCTTAACCAGAGTCAAATAACACTTTGGTGTATTTCCAAATGATTTTAAAACCATATTTTTCATGCCAAATGATCTCTTTCTACATTTTCTACTGAAAAACATTTCAGAATGTCTCATGATATCAACATCAAGCATTTTGCCCTGGCCTTGGATAGGGTAGAGTAGAAACCTGAATTGGACTCTCCAGCTTTTTGAAACAATTTTAACACTGTTTCCACAAAATCATTATATACCCACAAGAATTTCACTGTGAATGTGTCTACCATAGCCACTTTTGTCATAGTTCTGTGTGTCTCAGATGACTCTAAAATTAGCCTACTCAGGAATGTGTTTTAACATGTCAGACAGTAAATATGCACAGTAATGAACATTTTTATGCTTGAGAAATTTGTCTTCAGTTTTGCCCTTCTGCAGCTCCAGACTTTGCTTTATGGCCATCCCTCCCCCTCCCATTAATAGATGTCCATTTTACTTTGTAGGTTCTGTTGGAAAAAAACATTCCAAAGATCTCAAGGAAAGCTTGAATATTTAATTTAATTTAATTTAATTTTATTTTATTTTATTTTATTTTATTTTATTTTATTTTATTTTATTTTATTTTATTTTATTTTGTTTTATTTTGTTTTGTTTTGTTTTGTTTTGTTTTATTTTACTTTATTTTGTTTTGTTTTATTTTGTTTTATTTTATTTTATTTTATTTTATTTTATTTTATTTTATTTTATTTTATTTTATTTTTATTTAAGAGGTAGCTTGACTGAAGTTGTTCTAACGTTATTTTTCCTTCCTGCCTATGAAATTAGTCCTTGGTTCTAATGGGTCAGGAGGAGAGGACTGGGTTTTTGATATCTGTTTCCTTTGAGAGACATCTCTGGACATTGCTGTCTTCCTCTGAGTCTCTTGTCCCCAGCTTAGTGCATTAAGCCTGTAAGTGGCCAACTTCAGGGTGTTTGAAACTGAGGCATATCACTATGAAATGTGTTAGGTAATCATGAGGTATTAAAAGGGTGTTAAAGGGGCCTGTTCTTTTCCCATGATCTCTCTGAGGATGAATTATGGGATCAGATGCAGCAGAGGTTTATGGCAAAAATAAAACGTGTCTTACTTATTGACATGTGCCTTGTCTCTTGAAACAGTGCCCTGGGGAAGGACCTTAGCTTCAGGATTCAACTGAACATGCACTAATCAGAGAAGGCCCCTGAGTCCCCACCAGCCTTGGCCATGTCCCTGAGTAACAGTGAGTGCTACTGATGCTGAGCCAGGCTTGTGGGCTCCCTCTGAGGAGAGAGATCCCTGGCCTGAGGACACTTGCTGAGGAGATGACAAAGGAACAACATGAGATGTGACAGTGTGCTGCAGGAAAAGTCTCTGGTGACTGGAGAAAGGGAAACATCGCTCCCATATGTAAAAAGGGTAGAAAGGAGGATCCAGGGAACTACAGACAGGTGAGCCTCACCTCTGTGCCTGGAAAGGTCATGGAACAGATCCTCCTGGAGGCAATGCTAAGGCATATGCAGGATAAGGAGGTGATCCGAGACGGCCAGCATGGCTTCACCACAGGCAAATTGTGTGCGACCAATCTGGTGTCCTTCTGTGAAGGAGCGACTGCATCAGTCGACAAGGGAAGACCGACTGGTGTCATCTACCTGGACTGCTCTAAGGCCTTTGACATGGTCCCACATGACATCCTGATCTTCAATTTGGATTGGAGAGAGATGGATTTGAAGGTTGGACTATTTGGTGGATAAGGAATTGGCTGGATGGCCACAGCCAGAGAGTTGCAGTCAAAGGCTCTAAGTGCAGGTGGAGGCTGGAGATGAGTGGTGTCCCTCAGGGGTCTGTCTTGGGACTGCTAATGTTTAATATCTTTGTGAATGACATAGACAATGGGACTCAGCGCACCCTCAGCAAGTTTGCAGATGACACCAAGCTGAGTGGTAAACTCAATACAATAGAAGGAAGGGATGCCATCCAAAGGGACCTGGACAAGCTTGAGAAGTGGGCCCATGTGAACCTAATGAGGTTCAACAAGTTCAAGTGAAGGGTGCTGCACCTGGGTTGGGACAATCCCAGACATGAATACAGATTAGGAGAAAAACTCATTGAGACCAGCCCTGCAGAGAAGGATTTCAGGGTTCTGGTGGACAAAAAGGGGGGATGAAGGCAGAATTTGCAAATGACACAAGACTGTGAGGAATGATTTACAGACCAGATGGTTGTATTGCAGTTTAGAGGGACCTTGACAGGGTGGAGAAATGGACTGAGAATCTCATAAAGTCAATGAAATGAAATGCCAAGTCATGCCCCTGGGGAAGAGTAACTCCATGAGCCAGCATATGGTGTGGGGCAATTGGCTGGAAAGCAATATTTCAGAAAATGACTTGGGAGTCCTTGTGGGCAACATGTTGAATGTCATCCAGCAATGTGTCCTCACAGCAAAAAGGCCAACAGCCTCTTGGGCTGAATTAAGCAGAGCATCATCAGCAGAGAGGTAACCCTTCCCCTCTACCCAGCCCTGGAGAGACACATCTGGAGTGCTGGGTCCAGGTCTGGGCTTCCCAGTACATGACAGAGGGCTGTGCTGCAGTGAGTCCAGCAAAGGTCTACAAAGATTATTAAGGGGCTGGACCATCTGACTTATGAGGAGAGTCTGAGAGGGCTGGGGATGTTGAGCCTGGAGAAGCTCCAGTGAGACTTTATAGTGGCCTTTCAGTACCTAAAGGGGGCCTGCAGGAAAGCTGGGGAAGGACTCTTTGTCATGAAGTGTAATGATGGGACAAGGGGTAACAGCTTTAAAATTAAAGAAGGGAGACTTAGATTAGAGATAAGAAAAAAAATTCTTTACTCTGAGGGCAGTGAGGCCCTCTCACAGTTTTCCCAGAGAAGCTGTGGATGCCCCATCCCTGGAGGTGTTCAAGGCCAGGCTGGGTGGGGCTTTGGGAAACCTGGTCTGGTGGGAGGTGTGGGAGGTGTCTGACCCTGGCAGGGGGTTGGAATTAGACGGCCTTTAGGGTCCTTTCCAACCCAATTCTATGATTCTATAAAATTAAAACACATGAAATTTCATCTAAGCAAAATAAAAATACATTTTTTTTTTCCTTGTCAGGATGGCCAAACACTGTTACAGGTTGCCCAGAGAGGGATTATGGAGTCTCCATCCTTGGAGATATTCAAAAACCATTTAGACACAGTCCTGGGCAATTTGCTATAGCTGACCCTGCTGTGATCAGGGGCTTGGAGCATGTGAACTCCAGAGTTTATGTACTTTAGGACTTTAACTAGAGCCTCTGTTAGGGACTTAGATAGACAAATACTGTCAGGTGAGATCATATAATGCTTGCTTTCTTCTCTTGACTTGGTGATGACGACATAATATCAAACCCTTTTTCTGGCTTTTGTACATTCATTTTCATCCTCTGCTTCTCCAATGTGAAGTATATGGTACAGAAAACTTTATCTGGTCTCATCTCCTCCTACAGGATTAAGGAAGTGGTCATGCAAAAAGTGCACTCATCACTCAATACTCACTAGCAAATTGCAGTCTGGCACTTAGGCTCAAAAGCAAGAAATGGCATTCCCCTGGAATTTGATTCAAGGCTGTACTCACTGACAAGTGTCTTGTGTCAAACAGCAAGTACCAGATATTGCTTATAGCAACTAAAGACTAGTAAACTCTTCAGTGCAAAAACAAATGTGTAAATATAGTGCATTTTGTGATCAAACAAAGAAAAAGACATTATTTTGTAAACTAATGTTGAGTTTGATGTGAGCTCAGTGAAAGGGTCTTATTGAAGAACCCATGAGCTTCATACAATCCTGTGAGTACTTTTTCAGGCACCCGTGTTTGTAAAATTTAGTATATGTATCACCTAATTTTATGGATAATTTGTGATTTTTTTTCCCACTAACAGACTGAAAATCCATAAAACTGTGCACTATAGCAAATATAGGGTATGTAGTTACAGGAAAATTTAAGCTGCATTAGTTTTAAACGATGAGATTGAAACTATTCTGATAAATCACTAATATGTACATAATCTCTGTCCAGGCTTTTTGCAGACATTACAAATGAGTAACAGTATCACAGAGGGTATTCAAACATGACGTATAATCACAAAAGAAAGATCAAGGTAATGAATTATGCGAAAACAGGATGTTTAACAATTTTCCAGGAAGAAGCAACTTCAGTAGTTTGAGTCAGCTAAGGACAGAACCTCTTCCTGTCACCACTGGAGTAAGTGGGAGATATGAAATTTTCAAGGAGTCAGATGAGCTATGATGTGTTGAAAAAGCTACTTTACTATAATAAAAAATAATCCATTCTTTTAGAAAAGTAAAAAAAAGACCTTATCTTGAAAATTAAGTGTCTTGCTCACCTCCTTCCAGTTGTGAAGCCTTCATTTTGTCCCATCAGCTCAAGATCTGATCTGTAGCTTCCTGCTGGAAGAGAAATGGCTTCTACCCCTGGAAACAGGAGCACATGGTGAGCCAGAGTGTAGGCTGGGGGAAAGGAGACACAAGTCTGATGGACAGCTGTTGGGCCCATGCAATGAATTTCTGTCTGCTTTCCCACATTTTGAGTTATTTTTTTGTTGAACCTTCTGCTGCTGTAGTACTTCTACTTTCTGTTTATTCATTTAGAAAAACACTACCAGTAAAAAATAATCTGCTTTAAGATAGATAAAGTTTCTGTTGGCCTAGGTGATACGAGGATAGTTATGCATCCAATTCCATCCCAATTCCATCCCCACTTCTCCCTCTAAATACAGACAAGTCTTTCCTCTTTGTCTTCCTTATCACTCCTTTTGTTCCTTTATATCCTGTATCCTACGGTATGCTACCAAGATGTATGAAGTTGCTATGTATAGTGGGACATATCATCTAACAAATGTCTAAAAGCTATCTAGGCTGCAGTTCTTGTAGATACAAATATTGCCTAAGAAATATTTGCTTTTTATTTTTATATATATTTTTTTCATTAAGATGTTGTTTACTATTGCTTACACTCAAACTTTTCAGAGTTGAACATGTGAATGAATGCTTCACTAAATGTCATGAATTGATTGACTTTTTCTGGAAAAGAACAGTAGTGACAGCAGAAAGCTGTTCCTGTTCTTTTAGGAATTTTTGTGGTACTTCTACCTCTTATTTTAGGTTTACTGCTGGAGGTCAGTAGTCAGGAGACGTTTTCTGCACCAATGAGTAACTGAGAAAAATGGAGAGCTTGAAATAATGTGTCAGAGATAATAGGGATAATTTATTTCTTGATGGTAGAAAGATAGAAATTGATCCCTTTTCAACACTGAAAAAAGTTCAGTTTGCAGTTTTCAAGAAAAGATTCTTTTCTTGCCACTTGCTTCATTCTGAACAACCAGCTCTAATAAAGAACTTTCAGTATTTGCGTCTTTATGGTTATTCGAGAAACACTTGCTCATTTGTTCTTAATAACATTACTGAAAAATACCAGTAATTATATAATAGCTATAGAAATCACATTTTAGGTAAATGAAGAGAGAAATGTTTTTTTTTTTATTTTTTTTTATTATAACTCTCCAATTTATATGTAATTACCAGCTATAAAAGAACCTTCCTGGTATGCATAATGACCACCTTTTGTCCTTGCATGAAAAGTCGAGGTGTTTTCATTCAAGGTTTTGTTCTCTTCAGCTTATTCCTGGCTGGTTGGGGAGACAGAGGCAGCTGTTTTTATGACAAGTCATACAGCTCTTCCCCAGACTATTGAAAGTGTTGGTTTGAAAACCAGCTGGGTGTATTCTTAGTCTGTCAAGCCCAGGCCATAGAAATAAGAATTCTGGGCAAGCTAGTTGAAAAGTGTTATTGTTAAAAAAGAGCAGTTCTTGATGTTGTTTTTTAATGTTAATAGAAACTAGCAATTATTAATTACCTGTAACTGTTATGATTTAAGAGTAATACAATAGAGAGCATGCAGAAGACATAAAGCAACACACGTTGTTTTTCCATTTACTTTGGACTCTGTTGGAGATTTGAAGCTCAATGGTCTTTTTGAATAAGCATATAAAATATTCTAAAAGAAAATATGCAGGTCTAATCTTGCAGTCCCAGTTGTTACAATTATTGACTATAAGTTTTCTGTAACACAAAGATTTATAATCAAAATGAAATATATTTTATATATATGTTATATATGTTTTTATATACATGAAATATAATTTTCCTTTCCTTTCCTTTCCTTTCCTTTCCTTTCCTTTCCTTTCCTTTTCCTTTCCTTTCCTTTCCTTTCCTTTCCTTTCCTTTCCTTTCCTTTCCTTTCCTTTCCTTTCCTTTCCTTTCCTTTCCTTTCCTTTCCTTTCCTTTCCTTTCCTTTCCTTCCTTCCTTCCTTTCCTTTCCTTTCCTTCCCTTCCCTTCCCTTCCCTTCCCTCCCTTCCCTTCCCTTCCCTTCCCTTCCCTTCCCTTCCCTTCCCTTCCCTTCCCTTCCCTTCCCTTCCCTTCCCTTCCCTTCCCTTCCCTTCCCTTCCCTTCCCTTCCCTTCCCTTCCCTTCCCTTCCCTTCCCTTCCCTTCCCTTCCCTTCCCTTCCCTTCCCTTCCCTTCCCTTCCCTTCCCTTCCCTTCCCTTCTCCCTTCCCTTCCCTTCCCTTCTCCCTTCCCTTCCCTTCTCCCTTCCCTTCCCTTCTCCCTTCCCTTCCCTTCTCCCTTCCCTTCCCTTCTCCCTTCTCCCTTCCCTTCTCCCTTCCCTTCCCTTCCCTTCCCTTCCCTTCCCTTCTCCCTTCCCTTCCCTTCCCTTCCCTTCCCTTCCCTTCCCTTCCCTTCTCCCTTCCCTTCCCTTCCCTTCCCTTCCCTTCCCTTCCCTTCCCTTCCCTTCCCTTCCTTTCCCTTCCCTTTCCCTTCCCTTTCCCTTCCCTTTTTTTTCTTTTTCTTTTTCTTTTTCTTTTTCTTTTTCTTTTTCTTTTTCTTTTTCTTTTTCTTTTTCTTTTTCTTTTTCTTTTTCTTTTTCTTTTTCTTTTTCTTTTTCTTTTTCTTTTTCTTTTTCTTTTTCTTTTTCTTTCTTTTTCTTTTCTTTTCTTTTTTTCTTTTCATTTGGACAGAAGGAAAAAGATTATGGGAATGTAAAACCATAGTCAACTTTCTGATAGAAGTGTGTCAGTTTTCAGGGGAGAATGGTACTTATGGACTTTGTATTTCATTCAGACTAGGGGAGTATTGTTAGAGGTGGAAAATCTAGAGATGTGGTTGCTGTAAATGATACAGCCATGGATTGCACCAAGACTGTAATTACTGGGGCAGAAGGAAAATGTTTGATGTAAATCTAGTGGAGATATGAGAGCTGATGCTCCACAGCAGCCTGGTACACAGTCCCAGCTTGGAGGATTCTCTGTTGACTGAACTTGAGTGACAGGCAGCAGAGCCTCAGTCTTCATAGCCTACATTAATTTTATATGCTTCATTCACGTCATGTGAGAATGCCAAGCAACAGCATTCTCTTTCTTATCACTTTTGAGATGGCATGATATTATAGGTACAGCGAATGACTGGTACAAAAAAGACACCTGTGTCTGTCAGCCTGTCATGAACCTAACAGCAACTGACGTGAAGTGTCCACAGAATTTAGTGCACATAGAATTGGAAGAAGCATCACTGCCAAGAACGTCTCATATTCTTCTTCAAAAAGTAGGGAACTGAACAGACGTTTTCCACATTTCAATGTCTCCACAGGTCTGATTTACTTTTGGCACAAATATTCCTAAGAAGGTGGCCAACAGGAAAAAAAATCTTTCTATGGTGTTATTTCTTCCAAGTTGTAAATAACTGAAGTTTTCAATTAAGAACACGAGTGAGCAAATAATTTTGAAGCTTGACCTGGCTCTTCTGCTGTTCTCATGCAAATTTCCCTAAATTTGTGCTCTGAAAATTGCCCTTTGAAATGCATAATCTTCATTATGTGCAGTGTGTTTTTTCAATCAGTAAGCAGTCTGCACAGCGTTTCATCAGCAGAGATTGGTGTTAGGCCAGATGGTCCTGAACTATCCTCATTCAGGTATGGACTTAGAGGTTTTGAAGTTCTGTTTGTTCAAGGGGTCTTTCAAAAATGCTAAAGCCAGTCCTGGATCTGAAACACTATGGTCTGAAAGGTGGAATAAACTCTTTTGTGAGCAGCACAACAGGTAAGATTCTGTTTGCCCATGGATTTTTATGCTCTTTCTTTCTCTGATTATCCCTATGCTCTCAATTCCCCTGCAACATTTGTAAGCTCACTCTTATTCCCTAAACTTCTCAGCTTACTGATGCCTTCTTTTTCCCCCTCATTATGTCCCTTCTCACTGACTCCTCTTCCCCAGCAGAGGCACGCTGCCCATGCACAAGTGTCTGTGCCAGGGGAACCCAGTTGCACCCTGGTCTCCCCTGTCTTGCCTGAACATCTGGTGGTGGTGAGAGCCACAAGTCCCCACCCATGTGCAGATACCTACTTGGAAGTGAGCTCAGTAAGGAAACGTGACAAGTTAATGCAGTGGTCTGACATGTACTGGTCAAAGGTGTTTTATGTGGGATCAGACTTGTAAGACAAGGAAAAGTAAGGAAACGCATCAGCTGATGGTGCTGGGTTGCTACTGATGAAATCGCCTCTCAGTCTGTTTCACCCGTTTTGGGCAAGGCTGATTCCAGCTCTGGAAGAACAGTGCTTGTCCTGCAGAAACATGCATCAATTTCTGCAAGTTTTTTAGCACTAGGAAGACATATAGCATATTGCAATACGTTGAACAAGCTTTTCAATGCCTCCTGTGATCATGCTTTGCTATGAGTGCACAAAGAAATTTGGAGAAATGACATAAGCAAAAATGGGGGCAGGAAAATCAATCTGAAAAAATCAGATTATTCTATTCTATGGCACCTCCGTGTCATCTCTATCAAATACTTTATCTATACGGTGACTTCTTCAGCTCTGCTTCTTTAAAATAGAAATTTGTCTTTGTTGCTTTCCTTTAGTCCCTTTCCAGTCTCCGCAGAAAAAGACAACCTTGAAGGACTTTTGGCCATTTTGTTAACAAGCATACAGGTGTATATTTTTTGCAAAGAACTTTAATGAGGGAAAGCTAAAAAAAAAAAAAAGGAAAAAAAGATCTGTACCATTCTTGTCTTTTCAGTACTAGGAGTTCTTTCTCTTGCACTACAAACTTCATATTCATAAGTGTTTCAATGTTTTTGAAAATATACAGAAAAGTGGCTGTGAGGGAAGAAGTGATATGCATACTGTCTGGGATGCAATGAGTGAGTGGATCACAGTTTGGCTTTTTGTAGCATTGAGAAGGCCAAAACCCCACCAGGTTCCCAGTGGATACATCACACTGTTGTGATGGGATGACAGGCTCTCCATAGTGCTTTTTCTGTCCTTGTCACTGCCAGCTCCATCTTGCTTCTATTTATATCCTTTGGTGGATTTTATACCCTGTGGTGGTAAAATTATTAACATTTAAGATTTGAGAGGTGTGGCTGTTTATCCTAAGAGAACATTCCATTCAGCTGAAAGCCAGCAGTCTGTGATTGTCTCCACCTCCCCACTTCTGAGCCACAATAATACTGGGTGTCCCACTCCTATAGGTGCCACCAAGATCCATCTCTCCATTTTGCCATGCCATTCAGTGATTCCTTCTTAAATTTGTGGCAGTTAGTGAGATGTTTCAGGAATCCTTCATTCCTGGATGTTGGTACCTGGCCTTGCTAACACTGGAACGATAAAATATTAGGTGCTCTCCCTGCAAGGTACTGAGAAAGATGCAGAATTATGTGGTTAATGCACAAGATAAAAGTGATAATCTGTAACTATGTGTGTTGTCAGCCTACTCTTGGTGTTTACAGACTGTTGTTGTCTCAACATCTCCCTCAGAGGCTCTGCATGCATGCTGCTGATATGAAAGAGAGAGACCTGTCCTGAAGGAACCTGCAGGTGTTGCCACATGTGAAGACCCTCTGTGCTGAATGTGAGAGGGAAACATGGCAACCTTTTTTAGTTCACCTTGAAGCCTTTGGAGATGGGACAGAAATATTTGGCTATCACCAAACACCCAAACCACCAGAAGACAACATATCTAAATAGGGTTCAAATAATACTTTCTTTTTATCACACAGAGACACTTGCATTATTGACCATAAATAACAAGTGAATAGTGAATATAACACACAGTAACTCATGTTAAAGCCTACAGGTAAATGACTGTCTTATTTGTAATAAACAGCTTTCTATTTAGTATACTGGAGTTGTTCCAAGGACGTCTTTTCATAAGAGAAGCAGATGTAGATGAAGTTTTGCACAATTTAGGCTGTATTTTTTTAAATAAAACATTTAATTAGCAGACATGAACACAGCCAGACACTTGAAATGACATTAAAACAATTGTTTGATATTAAACAGCACACACATTCAAATTGTGAATGCAGTTATACTGAAAAGCTTGAAAATATCAACAAATTGTGTTGTGTTTAAAAAAGAAGTTTTAATTTTCTTCCAAGGTTTTCTCTTACACAAATTGAAAGCTGAAAAAAAAAAGTTCAAATGAACACAAAAAATAAAAAAAAAGAGAAGGAAAGAGAAAAGATTGTTTCTTTAAATGCCAAGAGCTTATTAATGCTTCTTTCACTGATCAGAAAAGGCATTCTGACTGATATTCTAAATACCATTTTGAATTGCTGTGTTCTTACCTGGAAAAGTTTGTTCACATCATTGTCAGAGAGTGTGATTCTGGATCATCTTCTTAACATTTTGAATACATTGAAAGAGTCTAAATAGTATTTAAAGTGAAAAGTTGGTAAAAAGAATAAGGAAACTCAGCTTTACAGTCATTTCTGCACATAGCTGGGTGCTTAGGGACAGTTTCAACAGTGGACTGCAAAAACAACTGCTGCTTTTTCTGAACTGGTCTGTTGATTACATTGCAATCACCAGATTAAGACATGAGCATGTCCAAAAGTCTTGATGCTTTGGGATAAAACTCAAATCATCCTTTGAAGAAACTTGTTAGTAGAACCCTGACAGGTAACATTCTGGATGAAATCAGAGCATACATAATCCCTAAAAATATAAACTTCACAGTTTTCTACCATCATTTAGCCATCATTTCATCAGTCTTTTTCTAGAGTACACTTATATCCAATTACTCTTTCTAGACATCATGATTGTCATAAAAATGACAATGAATAGATGACTATATACAAGATATCACAAACCTACTCCCACAGAGTCAAAGTTATTTTAAATCAAGCTGAAAAAATCTAATTTGCAGCTGAGATCTCAGGCAACACTGTGAAGGCCTTGGATTTGCTCTGAAAATGCTTTTCATCTTATCAAACTGAAGAACACCCCAAAAGGAGAACTCTAGATGAAGAAGTTGGGTCTCTTACTGTGCCACCTGCATATAACATAAAAAGAGCACCATAAAAAGCACCCTTCTCTTAAGTCGTATATTCCTAGTAATCTTATACCATCACATACAGGATTCCTATTGAAAATCTTTTACATAATCACAGCCAATACAACAAGGAGATTATGGTTTGAAAAAATTTTCTTGACACCTCCTCCGTCAACTTTGGCACATCTCCTAACCTCACCAAAATCATAATCAAGAGCAAACTTCCTGCAACCCACCAAGTACCAAATGAATCTGTCCATGGCATAACCATGTGATCCAAAACAATAAATATGTGTACAAGATTTCCATAACTACTATAATAAATGTGTCTCACAAGGCAATTGCCAAAACCAGGAGTCCTATACCTGTGTATTGCTCATGTAAGATTCCTATCCAATATGTCAAATACTTTAACCCAAATTATTTGAATGAAATCAAGAAATCACGACAAATAAGAATGAGTTAATTAATACAGAGAGCTGAGAAACATGTAGTTACCAAGGAGAGATTATTTTAATGGAACAATGGACATCACAAACATGATAAAAAACAGAGCTATAGAACAAGGTAATACTGTGACTTACAGAGTTGGACAGAATGAGAGAGATGGAAATGATGAAGACTGTTGGTGTGCATGTCATTCTAGAAATAAAAAGCTAAGACTGGTTGAGAACATATTTTCTGAATGTAACTCAATCCTTTTAACTAGTTAGACAAGGAGACAAATAATGGGAGGTGCTACGTTTGGAATAGGATGGTGATGTTATTAACAGGAGAGAAAGTGAACTTGATAGTCTTTGTGACAGAGTCATGGACATAGAACTAGATAGTTATTTGCCACTTGTAAAAGATTAGTGTTAGGCAGCTTATGGATAGGGTTGCAAATGTTTTATAAAACCTAACTGTTTTCTGGTAGCTTTTTAAATAACCATAAGATAGAAAGAGGAAACAGATCAAAAAGAATCTCACATAGCCCATCTAATAGCTGAACCACACTTTAGAGCAAGTGAGTAATATAATTAATATTTTATGTAGTTGAGATTAAAAGTTGAGATAAAAACAAATAAGCAAAGCAGTACATTCAACTTCAACTACACGTTTTCAAAAGTTGCTAGTGAACTGTTCTTTCCAGTTGCTGCTTTTAAAACATGCACACACACAACTGTAGACTGGTTGTGGCCATGCAAAGGAGGGGTGGTGGGAGGCACCAGCACTGAATCACAGTACAGAGGAGAGCACAGCAGAGCCTGTGTGAAACCACACAGCATGGGATTTTCAAAACAAAGCATTCATGTGGCAAAATAAAGGATTTAAAAGAGAAGAGTTCATGCACATATTAGAGAAATTAGCATATGTAGTACCATTTTCACACTCAACCCATGGGTTTTAGAAAGAGCCAATTATTGCCAGCACCTGCTTTGGATAGCAGTTTTGTCTCAGCTGGCCAAGAGGTCATGCAAAAGAGTCAGGAAACTTATGATTCTCTTTATGAAGCCTATCCCAATGACATGGTGGTTTTGCTCCCTGGCTAAGGTGAGGGATGAAGTGGAAGAGATTTGGGGAGGCCATGGGGGTGCTTGGGAGGGTATTGCACAGTGATTGCACTCTGAATAAACCACTGGTGGACTGTAAAGTCTGTAGAATGCAGCCTGGGCAGGAGCTGTGTGGTCTGTGCCGTGGGACCAATGTTGCACTTGGGCAGTTGTCCTGCCAGCACATACCTGGTGGGAACTCAAGTTCCCCTCTTCCTTTGGCCTCATACAACAGCACCTACAGCAAAGGCAGCGCCAAATAAAGATGATTGTTGCTGACCAAGACTTGCATGTACAAATCTGTCTCTCTCTCCTAGCACCTACGTAAGTGGGAGAAGATTGATGGACTGATGGAACAGCAGGAAAATGCAAACAGACAAACATGTCTTCAGTTTCTGAAGCACAGACTAACAGCAAAGGGAACGATTACCACAACAGAAATTGGCAGTAATTTTTTGGCCACACCGCATGTGTCCTTCAACATCTGGGAGCTAGTTGGATATCTAATGATCACCCTCATGGGGTGCTCAGTTATTCACTTTTTACCTTAAGGGTGGCTAGTTTGGGTTCTGATCAAGCAGATTTTGAAAAACATCATTAGCTGTATCCATGGAGCTAGGTACAATTCTTCATCTTTACATACTGTTTATTATAGTTTGTAGTCATACTTACTTGAGTGAGTGTTTCAACACAGAAAATTCAGGTAATCTCACTCAAGACACTTCTTTTGTTCTGTCACATTTTTTTTTCTGTTGCAGAATTTGATATTGCAAAGGTGTACAGCAAGAAAAATTAGGGGATTGGTGTAGTCCACCTGCCCCTCAAAAGAAAGTCTGCAAATGGGTAACTAGGGAATAAGAACATCCTGGTTTGAAAAGAAACATCTTTTGCTATGATGATGTGTAAGAAATTGGCCATGTCTGCACCAGCAAACCATACGGGAGCACGGTACGTAGCCTGGTGCTGCTGCGTTGTGATCCTCTGTGTGGCCCATGGTGTGGGTGCTGCCTTGTTCCAGACACCACAAGAAGAGCAAAGAAGTTTCCCACTGAGCAGCCTGCTGTCAATCCCCCAGGCAGCCTCACTCAACTTGTGAAGACCCCTGAAAGTCATCACCTCACTGGGCTACCATGGTGACACAGGGAAGACCAGGAGCCATCGCATCTGGGAGTCTTCCTCTTCTTGGGAAGCAGGAGGCAACACACACAAGGTGTGCCTGCAGGCTGGCACACCCTATACTGCCACAACATATATTTGTTTGTTGTCAAACACATACCAGCTCACTAATTACCTTGAATATTTCCTGCATACTGTAGCTAAGTTTTGGATGAATGTTGCAATTTTCAAGTTGCTGTGCCACTTAGCCCCCCTTCATTGCCTGACCTTGCTCTGTTTTACCTGAGGTCAATAACTCCATATTGCACAGGAAAGTTGATTCGTCAAATAATTTAATCACCTCTTCGTATAATGATAGAGGAAAATTGGCAGAGGAAGCTTGTTATCAGTCTGGGGTACTGGTAAGCAGTAATTATGTGTAATGAGGCTTTTGTCTTGCAGCATTCTGAAGATCATCTTGAACTGCTCCTCACGCTTTACCAAAGGGACTGTCATGTTGAATTTTCCTTTAACATTTTCCCCACTCCCTGAAGAGAAATTATAGGTTGTTAGCTGGAAGCTCATTTGAAGCCTCAATTTTCTTGAGTATCCTGCTCTTGTGGGGAGTACCAGGTGTGCTCAGAGACTGTGGCCTTCAGGTTCAAACTCAACTGGCATTCTACAAGTCTTTTGATTTTTTTTTCCTTTCTGCTGAAGAGGCAGTGGTTGTCTTGACAGCAGGAACAAAGATTCATCCTTGTACTTTGATATGTAGCAAGGTTAAAATAAAACCAAAATAAGCTTTCGAGAAACTGAGCATTTTTTAAGACAAAGGTTTTAGTAAAGGCTCTTGTGCTGATAAGATATATTAAAAATTCTTGATTGTGTTCAGGACATTTTATTACACTGTTCATTGCAGCCTATGAAGATACCTCCCAGAAAAATGTATGCTCAGCAAGGTGGTTTGTGAGGTCTCAAACAACCCAAACTCCAAATGATGTTAACCTGTCATATCTCAAAGCACTCAACGAATTAGTTTTGCTGAAGAGGAACAAACACTGAAAAATAGCAAGATTGTATTAAAAACACTAAAAAGAATGCTGAAGAGACAAAACAAGTTATTGAAAGAGAAAATAAGCACTTTGCCTTTCATTGTTTCTTAAAAAATCTTACATCAATGATTTCTATAATGCTGGCCAGCTTTGCAGGGCCATCATGTTCAGCTATTCTGTACTGATAAGAAGGTCAACATAGCATTGTGGGAAAAATTCTAAAACCTATTTATGACACTGAAGTTTTTGAGATTTTTTTATAAAAATGTAGCACGGCCTGTTTTTTTTTTTTTCAAATTAAAACATATTTGTGTTTCCTGTGAAGCTATAGCTGCACTTAAAAACTTTTGGTAAAGGCAAAAGTTAGATATTGCTCAAGTTCATATGACCCTATGAATTCTTTTGCCACATTGCATATGATTTATGATTTTCTACTTAACTTGGTATAGTTAAAAATCTCACAGAATCATAGAAAGGCAATCTCTGTGATTCCAGCGATCTCTGGAGGTCACCCAGTCTTGTGAAAAGTAGATCTACATGGACCTGCATATGAAACTCTGTGTTTGTACAGGAAGGTTTGCCATCATTGCCAGTTTTCTGCTCATTTGCAAATCGCTCAATGAAGCTGGTGCTCGACTCTATGTACCTGCAGTTGGGAGGAATGGGGAAATGAGCACAATGTTGCTTATTGTTTCAGATATACTTTCCTTTTTATACATACTGAAAGACTTGTCTCATGCTTATAGCTGAATTTTAATAGTAAGGTAAATGAAAATGAAAGACCTACAGTAGTAGGTGTAGGTTGCCCAAGGATGAGCCTCTGCAGAGGAAAATTTTCCCATGCATACCTCTGCACTGACAGGTCTCTGTTCTATCTTTCACATTAGGAAACACATAACCAAATTCAGGGCCTTTTTTCATTGGTTTGGCACACAGGCCAAAGTAAAAAGACAAATAGGAAGGGTGAATCTTTAAATCTTTTGCTGATCTTCTGTTTAGACAAAATGAGCATGCAGGCAATTATGAACTTTAGTCTGTAACGAGAAATTAACATAGTGGATGTGCAATACCTTAGAAAGAAGATTCTATCTTAGAATCCCATCTATTTATTACCTGCTGAAACAAGTATAACTGCCTAGTAGAAGCTAGATTATTTTCTATTAAATGGAATTTCAGTTAATAACCAGCTTAATCAGTGCAGTATATAATTTATTTTCATTAGGCTCTATCAGTCTCCTGGGAAACAAGGGCTAAAGGAAATTCAGCATTTGTAGGATCAGCCATCATTTTCTGAACTGTATTTTTAGACTTGTAATTCATATTATCTCAAGGAGTTTTTCTTTATGTGACCTCTTTGTAACTGCATATAATTGTCTTAAGGAACACTAAGAGGGAATATATGAAATCTCTTGCTTGCTCCATGGAGAACTGGGTCACTATATTAGCACAGTTTTTTCTTGTACATAGCCATGTCTATTTTTCATGTAACTATTTGAAAACTCATGACACTACTTTAAAGTATTAGCAATCAAAATCTAATTTGCTTTACATTAATATATAATTAATAGGAAGATCAAGACCAGATAAACAGATAAACTGTTTAGAGATGTACAATTAAAAAACAACTACAAAAAATAGTTAAGAAAAAGTTAGTGGAAGCTTTTCATCTATCAAGAAAATGTACTAAGGCTCTGGATTTGGCTATAGTGCCAGTAGGAGCCAGAATCTGGGATTATTATCATATGCTTCATCAAAGTGGCAAAGTGGTGAAGGTTTATACAGCTTTATAACAAAGGTTTTTGTTTCCTCAGAAGAAGAATTCAGTATAGCAAAGAGTGTACCACCTGACTCCATGGAAGATGGCTGTTTCAGACATTTCTGTGCCTTGTAAGTGCTATTTCACCCTGATTTCACATGGGAAAGATGTTGATATGATCATGTGATATATCTGTATGTACGTTCTCCCTCATGACTTTTGAACCTATTAGCTGATTGTGGCCAAATTCAGCAGGATGGATAGGTTTGAAAGGTATTTAAATTCCTAAGCAATCCATGAAAACAGGCAGTTGGACAGGGGAGAGCATTTCTGACCTGGAAGAGGTTGCAGAGTGATCTCACATGTCTCTGGGCACCAGGGATCCTGCCTGGGTAAGGGCTGCTCCCAGTGCCTGCTGCTGGCAGAGCTTCAGCTGGATGCCAACATCTGGGTGACTCATCCGCCCTGATGCTTACAGAAATGACCCTTTTAACATCTCCGAGGTGGGAGGGCAGTGGGTGCAGCTCATGGAGCTCGGAGCGTGAGGCTCCGCCAGCTGGCTGTGCAGCATGGGACTGGGCAGGGAGGCCAGATGTGCTCATGCCGCCAGCTGTGCTCACGCTGCCAGCTGTGCTTGCACCTCCAGCTGTGCCTGTGCTCTAGGGCAGTGGGTGGCTGAAACCACAAGACTTTACCTCACAGGCTGCCTGACCCTGGGTGGCTGGGATGAAGGCTATTTTTACCTCTTAACTTTTACGGAGTTCCTCGCATTCCCCTCTAGCATCCCTACCTTGAAGGTGCTGTTTGCACTTCTTCACAGCCTTTTTGCTGGGTGATTGCCTGCTGTTAAACACCCAGGGTTATCTTATGTTCTCCATTTTGGGCTCTCTCAAATCACAGTAACATGTCTCCTGTGGTGGTACTCATTCGGTGGTGGCTGGGTTCCCTCCCTGAGTTGTAGGGTGCCCCTAAAGCTTCTGACAGCAGCTAGACCCCATGCTGAATGAAGATCGTGCTATAACGCTGGCTAATGGTGCAGCAGAGCATTTGCCCATCTCTCCATCTGCTTGTCAGACCTTTCCTCAGGCAAAAGCATGCCAAACACAGCTCTTTCTGTAGCTCAGCAGTAGATGGCTCAGCCATTGCTGTTACTTCCATCACTTGGCACTGAGTTGTGGCACAACTGCAGCACTCCCATGGCAAGTCTGCTTTAATCTATTCCCGTGCAGGATAATAAGCACACACGTGAATAAGTGAACAGTTGCCATTTGGCATCAACCTTTGCTTTAACTTTTTGTCTGTGTTCTCTTGCTAGACACCAGGACAGGCAGGCAGACCTCTCTGCTCCTCTGTGACTCCTCTTAAGGCTAGCTTGCCTGTGAAAAACAGTTATTTTCACTACAGCTTTGACATGCTGATAATGGGCCACATTGTCTTCTCTTTCCCAATAGTGTGAAGTAATAGCAACTCCTCTGGCTGCAGGTAGATGTAAGAGGAAGGATGTTCAGGCTCTTATTCTGTCTGTATGAAAGCAGTGATGCATGGTTGATTTCTCCACACAGGGAAAGCAAAAATGAGGGAAAATGCTTTAACTTGATTGCTGTTTTGGGTGTAAGTTAGTGATACAGCATGCAACACAGGTTTTATATTGGTTGTAAATGTGTCTTGTATACACACATGGGGTCAACTGGAGCATACCTGGGGGAATCAGGGATGAACCTGTGCATGGGATGCTACCCCAAGTTCCCTATTACACACTGAATGCAAGGTGCCTCTGGCAGAAAGAGCACAAAACGTTTCCAAAATCATCCAGGTGTGTGCAGGGATATAAAAGTATTGGTGGGGAGAGTGGGGACAATACCTAAAGAGATACTGATGTCTAAATTAGCTGCAACAGGCCCTCTGTGTAATCAATGGAGAGAGAAATAGGCATTCCTAGGATATAGCCCTTTGACCTATAGTTCATGTTAAGGTGAGATGCAATTTAGAAGTGCCCGTTTATTACTGTGGGTTATACAGTTTGGGTGACTAACTGGGATGTAGATGGTTAAAAGTGTAGTGGTCTCAGGTTAGGTGACACGAAACCACGCTAAGGTGCCTAATCACATCCTTCTGGCCATTTTGAGTCCCCCCTTTTGTCTTTATGCTATGGGAGCTAAAAGAGACTTATTTCCTGTATGTAATCAGTGGTTCTGGGGGGACAGCCGTTACATTGCATCCTACCTGAACCTATTTCTCAGCTGCCTTCCCCCCACTCCCCAAAGGTTCCTGAAGTGCTAGGGGGCCACAGGAGGAACACACAGCAAACCTATGTACTCTGCCCAATTTGCAGGAGGGAAAACTCTGCTCATTCTCACCCTAACCCCCCCCCCACACCCCACCATTGCACCCCAAAAAGTGTGCAATGCCTACAAGAGAATATAAATCCAAGAGCTTCTGAGATCAGTCTCAGCAAATTAAACAGCTGATTCTGGCACAAGGAAAACACCCCTACCAGCACAGCTGGTAAGAAGAGTCTTATTACCATTACCTGTATTTGTAGGGGGTTTACCTGAGCCTCACTGAGCAGCCACAGGTATAGACATAGTCTTTTCCTCCTACTTGTTTTGCTTCCCAACTCTGTAAGGTCACACAGGGGAAAAATAAATGGGCGTGTCTCTTTTCTGCAGAATGACACCCCCCTCTTCTTCCTGCATTTGAGGACTCAGGATGTGTATTTGAGCAGCCTAATTTTGCTTTGTGCTGTTAAAAATTATTGTGTTGCTCAAATATCAGGGTGTGTAAAAATGAGTGTGTTCATTGTGAGCTGCACTGGACACATATGCAGTTAATAGCCCATATTTATATGAAAATCATAGTAGAAAGAGGCTTTGCAACTATGCAGCTACTTTCTCTGTGAGTGTTCTTGAACAACTTTGCTAATTTCTCAGCAGTATATTCATAGGAAAGAGAATAGAACAGAAGACTTTTAGCTGGAGCCTATTATGTGTTTTTCCATCTGTTTGTGGTGAACCAGAAAGAGCTATGTGTTAGGTCTTGCCTTATGGCAAATCCTGATCTGCAGTTGCTGTTTTCCCACACTTACTTAAGCTTCTCTGCACATCCCCGTACACAAAGCAGATGCCGGTACCACAACAGGGCTGAGAGGCTCCTTCTGAGTGTGAGATGCTTTTATACAGCCAGGTCCTTAGGACTAGCCTCCAGCAAAGCCAACCAACCAAAAAAAAACCGCTCACAGTTGACATCAGATGATCTGAAACTGGTTTATTGATTGAAAAGGAAAAAAACAAAGGCAACAACAACAACAAAAATGTAAAAAAAAAAAAAACAACACAAAAAAACAACCACCAAAAAACAAATCATACTAGATCATCAGTTGTCTGCTGCAGCCCTTCTGGACTCAACTTTTGGGGACAGGTTTTGGGAAGGGAAATTAACTGCAGAAAGTGCACAATACTTTTTCTATTTACAAATGCCTAAGAATGTAGCAAAAAGCAGTGGTGCTGAGGAGACCTCACAAGGATTAAATAACATTTTTTCTTTTAAAAAAATCAGAGGGAATAAAACAAGCACTAAAGTGTATCTTTCCCTGCAATGACGGTCATTGTTCCCTCTCCCCAGGGCTGAAATTGTGTCATAATAAAATAATTGGGAGTATGCCATTAATGTCAATAGGGCCAGCATTTCACCCCCGTTATTCAGGCATGGGCTCTCTCTCTGGCAATTGGCCCCATCTCAGACTTTTCTCCAGGGAGCCATTGTCTTTGCATTATATCCCAGTCACCATGCAGTGCTGCAAAATGTTGATTAGGACAAGACAGACTACTCACAAGAAACAACAAACTTGATAAATATATCATTAAACGACTAAAATTGTCTTGTACTTTCTGTTTGTTTATTTTTCTACAGAATTTGAAAGTTTTCTGTAGCCATTTGGTAGCTTTTGAGGGTGGGGTGGCTGAAATTTTTTTCACTTACAACATCATGAAAATTAAGCTCATGGTTCATTTTGAGAGTTACTCTTACCTATAGGACAGTTAAAGTATCATAATTCATAATCAGAGCCTTTTTGTACCTATACAATAATCTACCATACAAGATTAATTACTGTATTTTAATATAAATAACACGTGTGATACATATTTTTCTTACACATTGGAATTACAAAGTAACTTGTAGATATTTATATTCCTAATGACAGAACATTCACAAATATACATGAATTTAAAAAGTAACTGATTTTGCTTCTCATCTTTTCCACACAGATTTTTGGGTCAATTTCTGCTTCCATTGTCTCAGAAACTAAATTATCATTAACAACATATTTTTACATAGAATAAAGATCTATATTACTACACATCTTGTTTTTTATCTCAAATAACTCAATCAATAGTTGCTAATAAGTGTTTTACCAAAACAATACATTGAGATATTTTATTTCTAGGAACTAATCTACATAATGCACACTTTGAGGACTTAATTTTGGCCTCAAAGTAATCTGCAGCAAAATCCTAGTATATTTTTTTCTGCAGTACTGGAACACGTATGCATATTTACATGCACCCTTTCAAGATTCTACTGAAAAGCCTTTACAGGTCAGCTTTTCATTTTAAATTGGGCTACCCATATTTGTGAATGGAGGTTGATGTAATCTGGCAATATAATCATCTCTTTCAATTTTTAGAAGTCTACTCTTAGGTTTAGAAATCCACTGAGCCAAAAATACATAGCCCAAATTATCTTTTTTTTTTTTTTCCCCATATCTAGAAATTCTTGAATATTTGTTTTTCACATTTATCAATTGCTTGGCACCACTGTTGCTAAAGACAGCATAAAATCTTTCCAGTCTCCACTTTAAAATATAGATATAAGAAGGAAACCATGACAAACACCTTGCCTTTGTGATAACATTATTAGAAGTCTAGCAGAGGTCTGGGTCTACAGCCCTGAGAATTTACTTTGCACCAAAAGCTCTTTGAATAGGTAATGAATACTCACAAATGAGAACCTATTCAGACGGTGTGCTATTGAGTCAAGTTCATCAAAGTTAAAGTAGCACCTATTTTCTGAAAGCTGTAGATGATTACACACTGGTCTAACTTCAATGAGTTCTGATAATCATAATTTCCTGCAAAAGAGTTAATTAAATTATGTTTTGCCTTGGGGTTCCTTTTCTTACCATTGAGATTGTAAAATACTCTATTATGTTGTAGTCCTGCCTAGCAGATTCTATTTAAAAGAAACCAAGCCAACTACCATACTTGTTACATAGAAATAACTACTACTGGTTTGTGTCTACCGATTCTTTTAATTCCTAAAATGTACCTGACAAAAATGATTGAGGTACAGCCAAACCACATCCTGCCTTATCTCTGGGGGAGCTCCTGGGGAACTCGATCCATCCCCCTCTTCCCAGCACATCACACATGATCCACTTCACAATACAGAATGGACAACACTGCCTTTACTTCTTCTGAAGCTTATGGGAACCCTGCAAGTCTGTGATTTAATGGAGAAATGGATTGTACCAGCTTGGTGTAATTTGTTATATTACTTGGCAATCATTTAATCTCATTCTCAAAGTGTGGTGATTTTCAGATTTTAACTAATGAGAATAATGCAAGAGAATCTTTGAGGCTGTTTCAAGTTGTTCTCAATTTCACAGCACAGGAAAAAGAATGAGCTCAAGTTTTGAGGAAAAGCTATCCATGTATTTTGCCTAATGATATTGATCCTTAATAATTTAAAATAATATTGAAGACATTTGTTTTGCACATTTAGGGTTCTAACGCAAAACCTCAACCCTATTCATTGCAGATGGGGAATTAAAGAATGGATTCCCTCGAATACATTTTGTCTTCAGGGTTTCTGCTATCACCAGAGCTTCACTGGAAATTATATTAAGGCTACTAACATAAAAAAAAATAATTTTTTGTTACAATGATCAGGAGTGAAATTCATTTGTTTTTTAATCACATTTTTTTTTTCCTGTCTCATATTTACATAGGTTTCAGGAAACAATGAAAAAAATATACTAGTATTTGCTGTGATAACAAAGTAGTCTTCATGTTCTAGTGAGGGGGCTGAGATCCAGTGAGTCATGTGTTGGCAATAATGACTAATCTGTTACTAGCAATGTACAATTTTTGAAACACGCTTATAACATGTAACATAACAAAATTGTGTACCAGTGGAATTAAACTAATTCTATAAAGAAAACAATTACTATGGCCAGATGCATAACAAAATCTGAGTAAATCCCAGCTTCTGATCTTGTTCAAACACTTGATCTTTGAACTTATGGGTTATGATATCTTTTGTCAAAGCCCTTTGATTGATTTATAGTTCATCTTTCCCCATCCATTGTACTTCAGAAGTTCTCAGACTCGAGTGGCAGGGGATTACAGTAAATTATTTGTTCATCTACTAATCCTGTGCAGTGGTCAAATGAAATTATTGTATGCTGAAAATTAAATGCAAATACATCAGATATGTATATGTAGTCCAGTTGCTGCAATGGAGAGAGAAGAGCTGCTCTACTTTCTGGGGAGACTAAACCTAGCATTAAGCCTGCATCTGATTTATTCCTGAACCTTCCAGAACTCAGAAATTTCACTGCCTCCCGCTGCAAAGAAAATGTATATATTGTAATATTTGTTTTGAAAATTTATATATTGGCTGACCATATGAACATGTTCTCATTGCCTACTCAGGCCTTTGAGCAATTTGCAGCCTTTTGTTAGCAAATAAAGGCTCTCTGAGCCTCCTGCTTGAGCACCGAGTTTACCAGCTGCTATCCACTACTAGACCTCATTAGGGGCCTGCTGTTCTGCTGAGAACCACACCACATGCTACACCCGGCGTTGTCTGCATATTAGCCTGTTGTTGCTCCTTAAATTACCAGGTACAAAAGGTTGCTCTATTTCTCCATAGAGAACTACCACTCTTATCCTCTTTGGAGAGGCTCTATATCATGATCTCTCTAACTAATTATGGTCTGCAGACAAGCCACAGGTTGTTACAGAGGAATCGTCCCCATGGTTGATATCAGTAGTTTTTTTTTTTTTTTTTTTTTGGGGGGGGGATTAAAATTGCTGTTTCTCAGAATCAAGTCTCAGGAAAAACAACAAAACCCATACATTCTCATTTAAATGTTTAAAAAATGCTTCTTAACATCAACTCTCATCAAGAAAATTTAACGGTATTTTATTTCTACATTGAAACATTATTTGTGAAAACATTTTAAAAATTAAAAAAAAAGAGTTTATATATATGTGGAAAAAATGGAATTGCTTTCCATGTGTCTAGAAATAAGTCCATTCTAGTGACAGTCACAGGTAGTTTCATAAAAGCCTGTTTGGACATGGGTCATTTCCAGAAAAAAATATTGACCACGACAGGTCAACCAGGAATTAGTCTTTTTTACTTATCTGAGATACAGGCCTGATGGATTTATGGAAACATATGGATGAGTTAGAGAGCCACCTCGGAGACAGACTGTAATTTAGTGACCTGCTTCAAGGCCTGTGCAGAGGAGAACTCTGCTTCTGCAGTCCTCATTGGAGCTTCCCAGTGAATTATCGGTCCTCAAGTACTGAACCAGGTTTGTGGCATCCAGGGGAAATTTTTCTAGCTTGATTTCATTCATTTATGATGGATTACTTCTTATCTGCTACATAGAATTATTAGATATTTTTTATTTTCATTCCCAGACATATGATATCCATGTCTGAATAAGAACTATTTGCATTTCTAATAAGGCAGCATATGTTTCATATGTTCCACAGATATCAGATATTGATCCAAGACCTTGTCTAGCACTGAGAAACACTCAACTTTGAGTCTGGTCTTTTGTGCAAACATCATTATACACTGGTGCTAGTAAAGAGTTGCTGCTTGCCTGTGATCATGAAAATATTTAGGTATAGAAAACATCAATCATGTGGTCTCTCCTGCTATTCAGTATACAGGGGTGACATGTACTGTATTGACCTGATCTACAAATGTATTCTGGCATGTAGTAACATTGTTTTCTTTCAATTTAGAATAGGAGAGAGACATTGTTGGAATCTTTTGGGAAGATCCATTTATATGATCCAGTGACTGTCAATAGCTCTGTTACATGTCCTGCCATCTGTTCAAAACCCAAGAAAATCCAGCTATCCTTTCCTCCAGAAGCTCACAGCAGTATCATAAGTATCATATGATACACATGAATATATAATACACAACAAACAAATGTTAGAGAAATCACAGTTACAAGGAAATATTTTGATTCTGCATGTTTAGCTGTATTAATCACTAACATCAGACGTTCCTGTAGTCCTAAAAATCTATTAGTGATTGTGTAGTCTGGCACCTTGTGTACCACAGATCCTCAACCAGTAATAAGTAATTAAGCTTGTAACAACTGCTTGAACTATATCATGTTTCTGAGAAAGAAGTACAGTTGTGATTTGTGGACTTTAAGTGAAGAAATTTGTCACTGGAGCAAACAAAATTTGCTCCCTACTTGTAATCTGAGTTGTGCTATTTTACCTTTTAACCACTATACCTTGACATGAAGGAGCTGCATCCTACCAGAAATTCCTTCTTTGAATGTCTACTTTACTTTCATTACAGCAAGCAAACCAGTTCTGTATGTGTGAGTTGTCCAAGTAATATTCCCATTGCAAATTTTATCATTGGCTATTTTATAATTTCTCCTTATAATTTTAGCTCTGTTAATAATAAATTCCTGTAGCACATTAAAATAAATATTCTCTCTAGATGATGATTTCCCATTAGCAAATATTTTTAATGTCATATTACTAGCTTTTTGTCCATTTTACAGACTAAGCTATTTTTAATATAATTAAAATGTCATGTTGAAATAAGTTAGATGGTTTGTAGGAAAACTCAATTTTCAGTACCAAAAATCATCTTACATGAAGCAACTGGTGTACTTATGTATAATGAAACCTACTATCCCATAAAATCATGTTTTACACTGATTACCTTCCATACTTGTTTTCTCATGGTTTTGCTTAAAATGGATGTTTGACTTCTGCTGTATTGTTAGTGGGTGGTCTTCTCCTACAAGTTTTCCATTTGTGAGCGTAACTTCCTGCCTTTGGATCTTGGAATTTCCCTGGTATTCGCTTAACCACTCAAACAAATTTTATTGACTAAAAGATATTCCTCATTTATTATTCTAGTTGGTGAGTTATTTGCTTAGCTGACTACAACCATTCAAAATGCAACATGTTACTTTACATTTTTTTCTCAGTTGCTGGTGGGAGATCAAACATTTCATTTATCCATGTAAACTACACTCATAAACTACAGAAAATCTAATTTGTATAACATAAAGCCACTGTTAATTTAATTGTAAGTATATTAGGTCATTAGCATGTAAACATAACCATTTAGTAAACCATGTAGCCCCAAACACTTTATAGACTACATATCAGTGGCCAAGTAGGTCTATACTTGGGCCATATTCCAAGTTTTGTTGGTTCTCTCCATCACACTGGGGCAGCCCACTATCATTTTTAATTATATTTATCCTATTATTTTTACCAACCATTTCATGAAAGTAATTTTAGTAAGGCATCATTTGGTTAACTGATCATTAATCAGTTGATATCTGCTACAAAAATATTTTCTTCATTATAACAGATGCATTGGGGATTTTACAGATTATGCTTGTACTTCCTATATTTAAAGAATTGTCCTTAGCTCTTGACAACTCACATATGTGCTGTTTTTACTGTTAGCTTTCTATATAAAATACATGCAGCTATGGAAAGTTATAAGAGCCTTAGCGACCTGAGGGAGGGACTGCAGGTCCATGTGTATGTAGCCTCTCCTATAAACTGGACTTCCTTGACATTCCTTGTGTCTCAGATGTCATCTTTCCAATTTTTCATTAACTGTAAATAGTTTTGAAGGATAAGATTGCTATTGCCTTAACGTCTCTTCTTAACAGGGAATGTTGTTTAACCAAAAACCCCTAGATTGGACCTCTCCTAAAGCAAAGACAAGTACAGCATCAGAGATGAAGAGGAGATTGACTACATCTCCAAGACCCTGCAGCTACCATAACCTAATCCCCAGCTTTACCAAAGTAGATACAGGCAGTGTCTGTGCTTATGGGACCTCGAAATTGAGACTCTCAGGATGAGGAAGGCTGGAAGCTGGTGAGCACTGGCACTGGAGAACAGCTCCTGCCCCTCTTGTAGATCTGCAGCTCCAGAATAGTTTCAGTGTCCTAGTGGCGGATGAGGTCAGAGATGAGTGGACCTCTACTTAGGGATGGATGATGAGCCAGCTGAGTTTATGGGTCAGGATTAGCAGGCATGCCAATGTGGATGATGTTGTGGTGGGTGTCTGCTACAGACCACCTGATCAGGAAGAGGTAGATGAGGCCTCCTTCATACAGCTGAAAAGATTCTCACATTTACACGCCATGCTTTTCTCACTGGGGACTTGAATCACTTCAATATCTACAGGAGGGCAACGCAGCAGGGCACAAACCATACAGCAGGTTTCTGGAGTGCATTGATAATGACTTCCTGACGCAGGCAATCAAGGATCCAATGAGGGAAGATGCTTTGCTGGACCTCATCTTTGCAAATAGTGAAGAGACCTGTGTGGATGAAAAAGGAGCTCCTGGCTAAGCTTAAATGTAAGGAGAAAGTATACAAGAGGTGAAAGAAGTGACAGGTGGCTTGCAAGAAACATGGGGACGCTGTTCAAATTTGGTCACTAGTGGGGTCCCTCAAGGTCACTAGTGGGGTCCCTCAAGACTCCATTTTAGGGCCAGTCCTCTTCAATGTTTTTATAAATGATTTGGATGTAGGACTAGAAGGTGTATTGAGCAAATTTGCCGACGACACCAAACTTGGAGGAGTTGTGGACTTGGATGAGGGTGGAAAGGCCTTGCAGAGAGATCGGGACAGATTGGAGAGCTGGGCAATCACCAACCACAAAGTTTAACAAAAGCAAGTGCCGGGTCCTGCACCTGGGACAGGGCAACCCTGGCTATATGTACAGACTGGGTGACGAGACGCTGGAGAGCAGCCCCGCAGAGAGGGATCTGGGGGTTGTGGTTGACAGCAAGTTGAATATGAGCCAGCAGTGTGCCCTGGCAGCCAGGAGGGCCAACCGTATCCTGGGATGCATCAAGCACGGCATTGCTAGTTGGTCGAAGGAAGTGATTGTCCCACTCTACTCTGCGCTGGTGCGGCCTCACCTCGAGTACTGTGTGCAGTTCTGGGCACCACAGTACAAAAAGGACATTAAACTGTTGGAGAGTGTCCAGGGGAGGGTGACGAAGATGGTGAAGGGCCTAGAGGGGAAGACATATGAGGAGCGGCTGAGGTCACTTGGCCTGTTCAGCCTGGAGAAGAGGAGGCTGAGGGGGGACCTCATCGCAGTCTACAACTTCCTTGCGAGGGGAGTGGAGAGGCAGGTGACCTATTCTCCGTAATCACCAGTGACAGGACCTGCGGGAATGGTGTTAAGCTGAGGCAGGGGAAGTTTAGGCTGGACATCAGGAAGAGGTTCATCACCGAGAGGGTGGTCGCACACTGGAACAGGCTCCCCAGTGAAGTAGTCACTGCACCAAGCCTGTCTGAATTTAAGAAGCGATTGGACTGTGCACTTAGTCACATGGTCTAAAATTTTGGGTATACCTGTGCGGTGCCAGGAGTCAGACTCGATGATCTTTATGGGTCCCTTCCAACTCGGGATATTCTATGATTTGCAGGGATGAGACTAAGAAAGCCAAGTCTATGTAGAGTTGAATCTGGCAAGAGAAAAGAAGAGTTCCTACAAGTACATTGCAGTAAAAAGAAGACTGGGGAAAATTTGCGCCCACTGCTAAATGGGGACATTGAGTCACTTTCTCCAATGCCTTCTTTGCCTTGGACTTTACTGGTAAGATTTGCTTTTGACTTAGATATGTGGTGCCATATAGAAACAACACAAGTGATTGCATTTCTGATCATTATTCATCTAAAAAAAGTTTTAAAATAATATGGTAATCAGTCCCATCAAAGGACTGATGGTTCAGGGAAGTAAGGACAAGGCTTATTTGCAAGCATATTTCCTATGTTAATGTATGCAAAGTGGGGCATTGTGTGCTCAAATACCTGCACATATTTGTTCATATATTTGTGTTGTCTCCACATGGCTCAGTATACCTAGCTGTGTAAACATCATGACTTGGATCTAGCAGTGTTGGTTATGCAGCCTTTTGAATGACAGTGTTGTGAAAATAGCTTCTTGATATAAGTACTTAGTTAAAAGTCACAGCCACAGAAGCAACTGGGCCAAGATTGCTATGGGCATGAGTACAGTAGAAATCTGCCAGCTGAAGCGCTCTAAAGCTGTTCAGTAAATTCAGTTCTGTTACATGCTAACTTATTGTTACAGATCCAAGACAACACAATCAAGTAATTATATGGTCGCAGCTGGTAAAGGAGACTGACGTTTATTTGACTGTGAAAAAAAAATGTGTAAAGCTGGTCTAACTACTCAGAACAATGTGGATGGCTTTAAATAAAAATTCCAAAGACAAAAACTAAGAAGAAATATTTGAAGGTATGTGTAAAGTTCATCTGATATACTGTGGCCAATGGGTTTTAGTGGGATCTTGTCAAAATACAAACTGGTGGAAATTGCACGTTTGTGCATCAGAAGTTTTCTCTGTGTGAAATATATGGTCTAGGTTTGTTTATTTTTTCTTGCCAATGCTTTTGCTTTCAGCCCTGTAAGCTGGCAGTTACGTCAACTAAACCTGCTGCAGATAGAAAAATCCTGACACTACAATTTTTACCATTTTTTTAAAATTAAGTATTCTTTTTGAAGCTTCACAAACATGCAGTTAGGATTGTTAAGATTTATTTTCACATAGATATTTCATAGTTTCAAATAAGTGGTGATTCTGTGTGAGATTGCTTTGCTGCAGGGAGACATCTGTGACTGCAGGTCACGGTGGCCAGGACTTTGTGCTGGTTAAGTAAAAGTTTAAGGTTGGGTTGTTATTATTACGAAAGTTGAGAAAATGGTGTGTGTCAAATTTTGTATATTTGCTATCATCTTTAGATCTCTGCCACAGCATTATACATAGAAAAAGAATACAGATCCTATGAAATTAGTTTATATTTTGCATAGCCAAAGGTAACCATAAATACTAGTCCTTACTACATCCTACCCCAGTCAAATTTTCTGCCAAGCTCCTCCTGAATTCTTCATTTTGTCTGAGCTGGCTCACTTCATAGGATATCTATTCTTTTTCTGTGTATAATTATATGGCACAGAAAATGTTTTCATTATCAGCTTAGGAGCACTTATTTCAAAAATAAATAAATCTAATTTGTAGTTCAATATTGTAGGAATTAGCAGAGATCTGAAGATGATAGCAAATATACCAAAAGGAATAAAAATAACGAAGAGTGGCAGACTGTCTCAGATCTGTGAAATGAAAGAGAATGGGAATATTAACTCTGAACAGGAAAGTGCTCTTGGACTGTGCTCCTCTTAATTAGTTCAGCTGGGTTCAGTAGAAGATGCAACCTATTGTCTAGCAAACCAACTTTTTCAGTGGTACTTGGTTTCTAAATTGGTAAATGCTTAGCCAGTTCCGCTCTGTGTGGGCTTTTAAAGAGGCTAGTTGCCCTCAAGTTGCAATCACAAAGAATTTTTTCTTTTGGCTAACATTACACAAGTAGTTGTCACTCTTGCAGCAACCTACCCCCTCCAGCTCCTGACTTTACTACTGAAAGAAAGACAGCCCCTTGAATTAAAACCCAGCAAACTGGGCTGCCTTATGTTAACATCTCATTGCTGCTGATGGAGTGTCTCTGCCTGAGCTGCATCATTAACTTTCCTCGGGAGGAGCCTTTATGCTGGTTTGTTTCCAGGAGCTGCCACATTGCATTGAGTACCCACCTTCCCTCCATTTAAACAGTATTAACTTCTCCACCTCCATCCAGTCTTCAGTGTTTTATCACTCCTGCAAACATATTTCCATTGTACTAAAGTCCAAGCAGTCTTCTCCTGTCCATGTTTCTCTCCAAATATGAATGAAATGAATCACTGAAAATGAGTGTCATGAACAAAATTAAATATAAGCAGGGATTAGAATGAGGCAATATCATTGGTGGGACCATTCTGCCAGCAATGGATGGGATGGGACAAAGGGTGTGAAAATAGCTACCACACTCTTCTGTCTTTACTGTCATCATTAAGGAAAGAGGCATGAAGAAGCTGAGAGAAGTAGAATTATCTGGGTCCATGAAATCAAGAATGAAAGGCTAAGTTTCATATGGCATAAGGAATAACAGCAGCAAGTTAATGCATGGGAATGACAGTCAAAATGATAGGGAAGGAGTAATCTCAGGTCATATAGTTTTTTTCATGTTGAGGGCAATACCGTTATTAGAATGAGAGTCTGAATGAGATTTAAAGCCTGGACACTGTCATCTATACATTTTATTTTGTGGTCCAGAACTCATGTCCAGGAGTTCAGCTCTGATTGTGTTAAATTTAGGAGAGAGATTAAATATTTTGGCCAGAATGCCACAGCAATGGGGTAGGATATTGCGTTGCATGGAAGAAGGCAGATGCGGAGATTCAGGCTGTACTTTCAATTAGGATTAACATAAGAAAGGCCATACTGAGTCAGACCTAGCCAAGTATATTGGTTGGAACAACGGCCAAAAGAAGATGCCACTTGGGGAAAGAGAATGGCAATAGAGAAAGCATATGGTGATGATTTCCTGAAGAAAAGTAGAGAACAATAAGGGAAAAGATCAATAAAACCTGGAGGGGAATTTCACGGACTGCGGGAGAAATAAAGGGATACAGCAGATGAGATGCTCCAATAACAGCTACTTTGGAAGGTAAAGCAAGAGAGGATGTGTTTGAAAGCTTGAGGGAAAACAGATGTTGAGGAAGTGAAGGTGCTGGTAAAGCAGAAGAGTATAGGTGTCCAGAGGTTGGCCATGAAAATTACATTAAAAAATAAAGATTTTTTTTTTGTTTTGCAAATCATTATTTGCTGAAAAAATGAGTCATGGGATGGTTAAAGTGTTTATGAAGTTATAGTTATTTCAGCCAAAAGAAACATGAAAGGGTATTTAGAACATATTAATAACAGTTTTAAATTTCTTGAATGCTTCATGTTCTGACATTTGTCAGGAAGGAAATAAGAAGCTAGTCTCAGAAAGGTGCTGGAGGATGTTGATCTCACTCTTATTTTTCAAGTTCAGAACCAAAAATAATCAATCTCACCTGAAAGCTTGATTTCATATTAAAGGAAGTTGAAATTATAGAGGGAAAAAAAAAAGATAGTATCTGTGTGTGTGTGGTACGTAGGAGGAGTGCAGGTGAAGTGCTGGTGTCATAGACATATGTTGCTGATACTCTGGGAAACTGGAGAGCCATCGAGGAACAGACCCAAGGCACATGAAGGAAAAAGAGCAAAAAAAAAGTGTGAACACCAATACTGGTAGGACAGCTGGAAGTGTTGGAAGTTGGAAAATCTTGGAAACAGAGGTGGAGGGAGTGAAATAGTTGCAGACAGGGAGTTACAGGTGCAGCAAATATTCCCCGACTGGTGGTGAAGTATGTTCTCTCAGACATAAGAGGTATGAACTGATGGAGAAGGGAGTTATTTGTGTACAGCAACATCCAGAGTGCTGAAAATGAAAAGAGCATTGCAGTGGGATCCACAGGTGTCCTCTTCTTTAAAGAGAAACTCAGCATGATGCTGCTGAGCAAGCGCAAGCTGTGTGGCTCATCACCCCGTCCCCTCTGGTCTTTTCTTCACGGTAAGTCACGTGGAAAAACAAGGCTGGATAAAGAGGTACCAGCTATCATGATTGCTCCCGACAAACAGCAGCTCCTCACTGTGTGAGGCTGATTAATAAATGCATGACTCATAAAACTGAACAGCACAGATTCACCCAGAGGTGAATTTGGCCCCTGAGGCCATGCTGCACTCTAACTTACAACACGATGTTCTGGGGTCAGCCGGGAGTAAGGAGACAATTTGGTTCATGGCTATTTATGACATCTATTCTGAGACTTTTGCTGGCACAGCTGCATGGTGGACACAATTAGTGTTCAACAAAGAAATGCTAATTATTTACAGATGCATCAGAAACAAAAGCTCTTGCCATTCAATTTCAGAGTTTCTGCATGAAGCTAAGGTGGTAGTGAACCAGTTAAATGCCATGGCAGCATTCAACAAGTAATTTAGATTTTATATTAATGCCTTCAGAGCTGCTTTCTTAACTACTGAGTCTTGGAACAAGGTGCTATTTCAGGGGGGCAAGGTCCTAATGCTCTTTTTTTGATCAAGTTTGGAGAATCTACTCCAGGAGTAATGGGAGTCTTTCTTTTGTTTATTCTGTCTACATAGAAGAAAAAAAATGAAACTGTTAATTTATTGTGAAGAAAGTTGCTCAGTAAAGGTCCCTTGAAAACTGATTGAAGATTGAATGATTTTGAAGTCCGACATCTTAAAGTTTTGTGTGGAAAAATAGTTGACTTTTTACTACCTTAAGTATGCACTCGGATGCTTGGGATATCTCAGTTCTCTCTCTGGACTAATTATGCCTGAGGTATGTATGTAGTTGGCTTCTGCCAAATACATAAGCTCTTTTGCTGTGAATTTTCTTGTATGCAGAGTGGGTATAACATAGCTGACTTAATTCCCTAGCATAGCACAAGTCTTTATTCTACAGCGTAATGATAATCTCAAGCAAAGAGTGTAAAATAAAGCTTTAAAAGCCCATGATCTTTACTTCTCATGCTTTGCTTGAAGGTACTGGATGTGAGTAAGCCTGGAGAACCAAGGCCATTATCACTGAATTCAGGAAGGGATTTCTGGCCAGATAAAAAAGCAAGGCTCCTACTAAGTAGAACCATGGCATCCTAAACATTCTTTCCAAAGTTCACCTTGTTTAGCGATTCTGTTTTGTTGGCCAAAGTGGGCATGACTGGGATGACTGGAAATTCACACCCTCTGTTGGGTCTGTAGCTGGCTGTGTGCTGCCGTTCCAGGCATCCCCAGTCTGTCCTCGTAGCCTGCAGTGGGGAGGATCAACACTGGGCAGGGGAAAACGCCTTTTCAGTGCCAGCCCTGCCCTGGTCCTCCTGCCGAGACTGCCAGCCAGCCCATGGCTAGTGCAGGTGGGGCTGATGTGTCCTGTGAGGCAGGCACCTGCCCACGAGGGACCAGACTGAGACCACCAAATTGCTTTAGGTAGGTCAGCAAACAGCTGTTGGGTTGTGTAATTTGGTTCTCCTAATTTGGAAAGAGATCTTATTCAAAGATGTAGCTGTTTGCCGGATGACAGGCTCACATGTATTATGTGGTGCATAATGTGCGTGATTAATGCTTGTTTATTGGAGCAATTTTGCTCTGTGACAGAGCTGTAGCTGCTTTTTTATGTGTCAGTACCAGGCGACTCCCAAACTCTTCTCCATTTGGAAGAGGAAATTCAGCATGTAACGCAAAGCCTTTTGCAGGTTGATCAACAAAGCTTCTCCAACCACATGGCAAAGTAAATATTTTATTGGAAGCAACTCTTTTGGTTACTTACAGGTGTGCGTATTTTAGGCTTGCAGATTGGTCTGCAGGTAGTAGACAGCTGGGATTTCACAGCCTTGGTTTTAAATCTTCTTCCTCAGACATGGTATAAACCAACTGGCCATATGAAAACCTTTTTGGGCTAAGCCTTCTGTAGCTCCTTTCACTATTTGCTTTTGAACCCCGGGGGCCTCTGCAATCCCACACTACACAGCACTTTCACAATTTTAATGAGTCCTTTTCTTTGCCTTACACTGATTTTGCCTTTGAATAGCTGTAAGTAAGAATCATGTAATATTAGCACAGTTTCCTGTCTTTATATAACAGTTTTTGACACAAGGAAATCTTGATATTTTGATTATACCCTTGCAACTCCATTGGAAATTTCAGTCAAATGCATCACATTTTCATGTGTTTGCTTAAAAGTTTTTTTTTTTTTTTTTTTTTTTTTTTTTGGGAGTGATTTCTGTTGTTAATATAAATAGAGGACTACTGGAAAAAAGGAACAGACTGGAAAAAATAATTTTATTTTCTATTTTACGCCTATATAAGGCATCCCAGCACTCAAAACAAGAAAGCACATGAAATAACCCGAACCGTATTCCTGCAGACAAATAATTTAGCAAATGAACAGTTTCTCCAAGAAAACGCTTTGCCCCCCGTCTCCTATTCATCTGTTGTTGCGTTGTTTTCTTTAGCATTATGCTCTTAATTTAAATTGACCTACCTACTAATAGAATTTAACTTATTTCGCTCAGCCTGTAAAATACACCTGCAGCTCTCCCTTATGTTTCCCCTTGCAGGCAGAGCTGGCTGAAGAGCTTTCCACCTCTTTTTTCTGCCTCCCCCAGCTGTGCGTTCTCACTCTCATCCACCCGAGGTTGCTGCCCCCTTCAGTGGTGCTCCTCGCATTGTTTCTGCAGCCGGGCTCTCAGCTGGATCAGCTAAATGGGCTACTTATCCCCCCCACGGCTTGAGAGGAGGAAGATTTTTATGTTTTGCTTTGTTTGGGACTAGATCAATTTACCAGATCTCATTTAGAGGTGCTGCCAAACAGTTTGGTCCATGCTACGAGGCGGGGGCTGGGGAGGTGGAGGTGGGGAGGACCAGGGAGGAGCAGGGATGGGGAGAAGGGGCCTGGAGCACCTCGAGGTTTACTGCTGGAGGATTTACAGCAGGAGGAGGGCCTGGCTCTTGCAATTGCCTCTGACAGGTGCAAACACTCCGAGAACGCTGTTACAAAAAGGTATTTTTGGAGATCTGGAAGGGCTATTATGTAGAGGGAAGGTGTTGTGGTTGGACAGAGGAGTAGATATGGGAAGAAGGGTTGCAAAGGGGAAAAAAAAAAGAGAAGCTATTAGCATGAACATTAACAGGGACAGGATGATAATGGGGGCAGTAGTTTAGTACTAGCCAGCTTTCTCCCTAGCCAACCTGTGTATACCTATACGGAGCTGTGCATAAAAACAGAAGTCCTAGCACATGTCATGAAGTGCCACTTGGGACTGTACGGCTGCGGTAGCTGAGACAATTTCCAGTCCTATCATGCTAAATGGTAACCAGCCCATCTCACATGACATATCTTGTAAGATAGGAATAAAGAAATTATAGACAGCTTACAAAGTTAGCCCCTGTTTTGTAGCTGTATTTACTAATGGGAAGGGTCAAAAAAAGTTTGGCATGAAAGACCAGTCCATTCCACAACCAAAGGATCCAGGGACCCACTTCTGTTGAGCTACAGAGTCCCTGGCTCTCATTCAAGTATTCCTTGAAATCCTCTGAGAGCTCTGTTGCTGTTATTAGAAAAAATGGTTATTACGAAAACCTGCCATCACCACTAATATTACTAGAGATGTTACAGCCAGTAGAATAAATAAACCCATTTATTCTCCAGCAATAAACTTGGTTTAACAAACTCTAATGTGTAATAAAGGCTGAAAAAAAAAGGAAATAGTTTCTGCAGGAACAAGAATTTTCTTTAAAACCTTTCTGAAAGAAGCTTTACATCTTTTCCTTTAAAGAACTATGCTTCAAATGTGACCCAAATATAATGATGTACTTCCATGCTTGAACTTGACTGAAGTGTTAGAGATAGGCTCAAATTAAAACTATTTGCTTAGCTTTTTCCCACTTGCTGATTTGAAAGAAATTGTCTGAGTGGATTTTTTAGGAAGGAAAAAAGATCCATGGTTGATTTGAAGAATGAAGGTCTCTCACATCTCTCAGTTCCAGAATAGTGAAACTTAAGCTGTGCTTGAGAGCATTGCCAAGTGTGCTCCTCAGGCACACTCTCCCACTGGATGTTCTGGAATAAAGTATACCCAATCACAGACACATTTTATATTTTTAGTGGGACTGGGGGTTTGGTAGACATATCCAGCTGCTGACACTAACAATTGTGCTACAGCACCCGCAGAAAAGGACTTATGCAGGTCCAAGACATGAACACGGTATTTCCTTGTTCCTGAGAGCCACCTTGTCTCCCACATGGAGGTGTGTGATTTGGTTCTGGATGACACTGCATGTCCTCGTACTCACTTTTCCCTATAGTCTCATGAGACTCAGCTGGCTGCAGATATGTGGCAGTGAAACAGGAGCAGAGTGTGCAGGAAATCCCATAGGAGCTCACTGTTCCTGAAGGACAGGGGCACAATGCACTCTGCCTGAATGTTGCATATTTCGTATGTATTTTTGAAGGAGGAACAAACTGATTAAATTCAATGAATGCTATTTTGGGACATGCTGATAGTCTACCGTGACACTCATCTCACTTTATATTCTTTCAAATCAAACTTAATGATGTAGCTTTTGTGAAGATTGGGAACTGACCTCTTCTGTTCCTCAACTGTATGTTTTCATTGACTGCAGAGGATGGGAAGGACACACAGGCCAGAATGTTCATTGTACCACTACCTTACCTTGTTTCCAGTGAGTTTCCCAAGCCAGCCACATTCAGCTGACCCTGTGAGGGATTTCGGCAGATGCCAAAGGTCCAACTGCACACCCATCAGCTATGGTTGTAGGCCTGGTGGGTGAAATCACCTTTTCAAAAAGATGCAAGTACGTCTTGAAATCTAAAAGTGGATTAACCTTTCCCAAACCACAAAAAAATTTCCCTGTGAGAATCAAGGACAACATTCCCATGCCTGTTTTTCAAGCTGTAGCCTGCTGGATTCTCAGGCTTTCAAATGCATAGCTTGCATGTGTGCACACACTTGCTACAGCAATATTTGCTGGAGGTTTAAACCTTCAGCTTTGCCTCTTTGCTCATGAGTTTACAGCCTAACTCCTTTCATGTCATTCTGTACCTGTCATATGTCATGACCCTTTTTTTTTTTTTTTGCCAGCTACTGTGGGCCCTCTCTATATTAGACGATACTGTCTTAATGATATCAATTTCACCTGTCATATGGAAAGCTCACTATTTCTGTTCTTTCTCCTCCAAGTAATTTTTAGTTCTGATCTCTCAACTATTCATCTTACAATTGCAGTCAGTTCCTAAAGAGCTGTCTGTTGTTGAATTTTACTGAAGGCTTTTGAAACAGAAAAGAGAATTATTTTCCACTGTGATATTTTCTTGATTCCCTGGAGGAATTCTTTTATGCTAATGAACAAGATCTTTCTTACATAACCTATCCTACCTTGTACCGTGTAGCATGCTTTCTTATGATTATGCATTTCTTTATTATTTCATTTAATTTAGCTGGTACTCAAGTAAAATGCCTTGTTCTGATCCCAGAGGTCTCCAAATTGTTTTATTTATTTATTTATTTTTTTTTTTTTTTCTCAGAGCTTAATGTAGCTGGTCCCTGACTACCAACTTTAAGAAACAGTCCCTAGTGTTTACTATATCAGACAGCAGAAATAGAGACAGGGGAGATGTCTTTTCAACAGAGCTTTATGTTTTTGTAACCCTGGTCATCAAGCAGCATTTGGTGGAGACAAGTCTGTGAAAAACAAGGGTAACCATGTACATCCAGTCAAGGTTTGGGTGAATCTCAGACCTTCTTCTAGTTAAGTTGTAGATATTTAAGAAAAGTGTATCCGAAACACTGAAGTTTTATAGTAGACTGATCCTGCCTCTGGTGCATCTTCCAGGCTTCCAGCAGACAGCAGGTTAGGGACTGCCTCAGACAGGATTTGGATCATCATGTCTAACAGCCCCTGGTAGACTTAGCATCTCTGAACTTATATGAAAGAAAACAGAGCAGAGAGGAATTCTTGAGCTCTCTATCCAATCTTCTGCTACAGCAAACAAGACATTCAAAGTACACCTTAAAAGTGTGTAGTCTTTTTATCCACTTCTTATTTTTGCAAAAATTCAGCAGCTGGTTAGAGATTTTGTCCTAACAATCAGTCTGCAGGCTGGTTCTTCTCCTTGGAACACATCTGTTTTCAGGTTAACATCTCTTCTAACTTTTATATCTATTTCTGCTTTAATGTTTTATCTCCTAACTGATTTATAGAGGGTATTTTTCCTCCTTTCAAATTAATTTCATTGAATAAGCTATGTTCTTTGAGCCTCTGATGTTACAAACTCTCAATTTCCTTCATTTCACAGTAGGACCCTGTACCTTTATCCATTCAGCTCTGAAATAATGATTATGGTGACAGGAGAGGCAGTTTGATGCAGTATCAACTCCTGGACTAGCAGTTTACCTGTCACTGAAAATTTACAGCTCCTGTTTGGCTTCAAATGGTCAGTTTGCCAGACTTTCAGGTTAGTAGATATGAGGCTCCATGGTTAGACGTAGGAAGGACATAAGTTTGAAGGTAATGCTGAAATTAATGTTTGGTGAAGAGGTGATTTAAATTATGAAAAAATTACTCCAAAAGCTGAAGACTAACCTCTCTATCTGTTTGGGGAAAATGTCCAAAAATCAGCCATCCTCTCTGGCTCAAGGTGGGTAGGCTGGAATATGCAGCTGGAGCTCAGAGAGGGTTAAGAGAGGGAAAGGAGAGCACTGTAGCAGTCTACAGGTGGGTTCATTTCATGTCATGGTGGATTTGCAACCTCTCATAGTGTTCACACTCTAATTTAATTCTCCAAATATGACATTTGAGTCTGCTTTTTGCATCAAAATACATGTGGTTCCAACAGCTACTGTCTGCTTTGTCTCACTTTTGCACTCAAGCCTCAGGGCTAGTTCAGATAAATAGCGTTGGTTTTGGTGCTTCTGGCTGAAAAAATATTTTCCTCAGTATTTGCCAGATGTAGATAACATTTTAGGTAGCTCTTCTAATACAAGAATCTTATGGCTTCCCTGGTTCTTTGTATAGGACACTAGACATATAATTGCATGAATTCCTTTATATATTATTCATTATTTTCAGTCACACAAACACATAATTTCATCTTTAAGCTACCATGTGATTAAAATGAGAGCCAATTAATTGTTATTTTTGACATGGCTGAAGTTCACTGTTTATTACTGAATTATCTGTAAACAAAATGACTTTGCAGTAGAAATGACTACAGGACGTTTAAAATTGTTCTTTTATGAAATATTGGTTATATAAGTAAAAAAGAGTAGAAAAGGAACTTGAGAAAAGGAACTTGAGAGCTGACTGCTCTCTCTAGTTTGGAATGTGAAGTTTCATCCAGTCCTACATCTGTACTTTTTAATTTTGATGAAACTTCAATGGGTAAGATGCTGTCTGATACTAAGAGAGTATAAGAGGACCAAAAATTGCCCCATAGAGCCAAACAGGGACTGGGATGTTGGTTCGTATTTGTTACGAAGCTGGAATTTTGCTATGTGCCTTTATTGCCCCAGTAGCAGTTAGCAATTTTTTCTTGGAGGCATGAGTCTAGTGCTATTTAGTCAGCACAGCACATCTTGGGGAATTACACAAACTTTTACCTGTTTGTAAATTGTGCTGGGACCATATATATCCCTTGCTGCTCACAGATGCTTTCTTTTTAGCTCTTGGTGAGGATCAAGAAAGACAGAAACATAGCTGTTGACTTTTTGCTGCCTTTTTTTTTTTTTTTTCTTCTCAGACTCATCAGGAGCATCTCAGGCTTGCTTGACAAGCTGTGGAAAAGATTCATGCATGCAGTCAAGTAGTCTTTGTAAAGTCATTGCTAAATGCAATTAAGGCAGAAATAAGCAGGATATAGATGCTAAAATTACATCCTGAACACACAAATAACTTATGGTACATCTGAGTGCTTTAATTTAAAATAAGCAATGAACATCTAAACCGTCTTCTAAAAGCTCTTCAGCAGTGTTGTAGCCTTGTGTTCCTGAATACTCTTGTCTAATACTAGCAGCCCTTAAAATCCCTTGGAGCTTATTCAAATTCATAGATTTTGTTTCTGTATTGAACTGCAGTCTGTAAAGGATTATGTCTTGTATTTCACTTAATTCCTAAGCTTTCTTGGGATCTACAGACCTGTGGTCCAGCACCTCCACAGCCTGAGCTGCAAGAGCTCATGGGGCATTCCTAGGGCACAGCCAAAACACCCACAAACTGAACTCCACTCTAAGCCACCAACATCTGACTTTAAAATGCAGCAAAAGAGAAGTCATGGTTCTTCCTCGGGCAGAGGTGTTCAGTCTGCAGGGTGCTCAGGCAGAGCAGAGAAGGTCTAGGTTCAATTTATTCTCCTTTTACTCCTACTGATCACTAGAGATCACTGTACTCTGGAGATCACTCTGGAGAATGTAGGTCTACTCACCATGGCAAGGAAGATCTGTCATGTCTTCTGTTTCTTATCAGTCCTGTCTGTTCCTGCTTCTGCCTAATCCTGCTTTGCTACACTTCCCAGCACTTGCTTTGCATTGCAGAGTGCTATCAGGTTGCTCAGTCTGATTTCTTTTGCAAGAAGCAAAATCAGAAAATGAGTTCCAGGAGAACACCTGGTATGCTCTGGTGCTGGAGCATTCAGCCCATCAGTGGCTGAGATGCTGTGAAGTAAACCCTCCAAACACATACTCTGCAGTGACTGGGCTCCCAGCACCAACGGTTCTACACTGCAGAGTGGCTCCTGTTGGGCTGCACTACTTGTTAACGTAGTCACATCCTAACTGGCCTACTTATCCTGTAGAAGATAATGGACATAGCACAGGGACTGGAAATCTCTTCCAGGGGCAGGTGCTTTGAAGTTGAGCATTGCAGGATTTGGAGGCAAAACATCTAAATCCTTTTTACTTAGAGCTCTAAATAGATGTCTGTTGGCATCTACCCATATGATTCAGCTGCTAAGTTTACCAAATAGAGACGTTTATGATAAGCATATGAAAGAGAGAAAGGGATTTACAGTCTACATTAAAATCTTTCATCAGGAAAAGATGCTCATTAGTGGAATATTCACTTTAATCTCACCTTTTTCTTCTGCTGCTGAACACTGTCTTCTTTCAGCACTGATTAGTAGTGAGAAACCTGGCCTGTTTTTTTCTTACTTGAGCATCCTGTGTATGGGGGTTGGATCTTAGTTGTTGGTAGACCGGCAGTGAGGCTCTCTCTGTATTATGTTAATGTTGTCACTCACAATGTTTTCATTATGAGCTTCATTGTTTAGTGTTAATTTCCTGGCTGTTACAAATTATATCAGGATGAATTGTAGCACAAAGGCTTATAGACTTGATTTGATTTCCTTTCCCTGAGAGGGTGCAAAATTGTTCTCAGTTCTGTTTGTGTCTGTGTGTGTGTGTGTGTGAATTTTCAGATACTACTTCCCTGATCATTTGTATCTAAACAGAATTCTAATTACAGGGGAAAAAAGAATATATTTTTTTTTGTTGTCTATTTATCCTCAGTCCTCCCAGTGATGTGCTTGTGCTTCTAGAGCTCTTGGTGAAAATACATGGGAGACTTGGGAAGCCACTTGCGAATCCATTCTTAACAGAGCTGCTGATTTTCTGTATGTGTGTGCCAGCTTTTTTTTTTTTTTTTTTTTCTAGCAGAAACAGTTCTTATAGGTAGCTAAGCTACAAAGGTCATCATCTCTTAAGCACATCATTACCATCAGTGACAAAAGAAATGATTTAGAGTCATAAATGTAAAGATTCAAGTTTAAGTTTGCATACAGTAAGTGCAGGTTCTCTTATCTTTTAGATCTGATGTGCAATAGACACTTGGGAAAACTAACTGTTACGCACTAAGTTAGTCACAGTTTCAGAGTGCTACTCGTCCATGAATGTGAACATAGTAACAGACAATAAAACAGGCTCTGCTGCCTGTTTTACAAAATAATAGGGATTCTGGAGTCAAAAGCTCCCAGTTTCCAAGCTGTCATGAAAGGGTATGACTCTTTTATATCTCCTTTTTAGTATAATCCAACCAGACCTCCCAAGGACCAAAAGAGCTCAGACCCTCAGATGCAGGGAACTCCAGAATCTGGAAGCCTACCTAGGGCCTGAAGGCAGAAGTGGGTGTCATGGGTGCAAGAGTGACAGCTGGATGAACTTCTCAAGCAAGGTGCCAGGTTGTGAGAGGAGCTCACCAGGCAGTGTAGCGTCCAGGAATATGAGCAGGAGATTGATGCATGGTATTGTGCACTGACATGAGATGGGTGACGGCCCTGCTTTAAGTCCTGTCAAGGGGAAGGTAAGCTAGTTTCCAGCCCTGACCTGATGGACTTGACTGACTCACAGGACTAGGGAGACTGGACCCTTTCTCTGTTCAGAGAAGAAGGAAGTCTCCCCCTTGCTACCAGTGTGCCCCTAATGCAACAGATACATTGCTCTGGGACTAGAAAAAGGAGACTGCATGACCAATGCCCAAGACCCAGGAAAGGACAACGGTACAAAGTTGGTCCAACCAACCACCTGTAGTAGAATTAGTGCTACAAAAAAGGCATGAAGGGTGTTAGCAATTGAAAATTTCTCACTGAGAGGCACTGAAGACCTGGGGAACTACAGACTGGTGAGCCTCACCTCTGTGCCTCAGAAGAACATGGATGAGATCCTTCTGAAAGCAATGTTAAAGCACAGGCAAGACAAGGAGGTGATCTGAGACAGCCAGCATGGGTTCACCATTGGCAAATTGTGCCTGACCTGTCTGGTGGCTTTCTGTGGTGGGGTGACTAGGGACAAGGAAAACTGACCGGTGTCATTCACCTGGACTTCTGTAAGGCCTTTGACACAGTCCCACATGACATCCTGATCTCCAAATTGGAGAGAGATGGACTATTCAGTGGATAAGGGGTTAACAGACAAGGCATATAGCAGATAGGACTACCAGACAAGGCTTCTTCTGTAGATATATTATACCAGATAACATTCTTACCCAGTGACCTATAACTAGGGCAGATATCAATAAAGCAATTGGAGCAAGACTTGACAATTTTTTCTAGTAACAGTTACATGCAAAGGCTGGTTCCCAGACAAGCGAGACAAGGAGAACCATAGGAGGGTAAGAAAAACCTCATTTAAAGGAGAAATGAAATGTCCTAAATTCATTTGTTTTGATATTAGGTCACATGCATTGCTCACATTATTTTGAGTCCTTAGAATACTTAGGCAAATGCAGACAATGGGGAAAGACTGAAACCTTACTTCTCATCTTTATTTCTGTAAAAAAAAAAAGAGGCTAGAAGGCCTCAGTGAGCATATACATGCTCAGATAAGCTCACCTGGAGGAAGAGAACTTCTCCAGACTGTGTCTGCTGGCAGATGTCCTTTTCCATGCCAAAGTATCTTCTTTCCAAGTTGCAAGTGGCCCGTATGGGTAGTCCTGGTGCAGGTCGGCATTGCTGATGTACCAACATCCCGGGAAGCCTGCAGGTATAACAGTAACTGCAGCTCACAGAATAAGCTTTTATCTCCCTTCTGGGAATCTTCCTTTCCCAGCTGGACTGCACTGGTGGCCTAGGTATGGGACTAGTGTGCAGCTCCCTGAATTAAGGCTGCCTGCCACTTGTGGGGACCATGACAGTTGCACATGACCACAAAGGCATGACCTAAGATGACAGAGGGCATCTGGAGACCAGCTGAGAAACAGCAAGAATTCTAATCAGGAATGCAACTCAAAAAAAATGTTAGGCTTTATTCAATGAGAAATGTCACCAAATCTGACAGACCTACAGCATCAACTGATGTAGACTAATGATTGGTTGGTGATCTACAACAGCTATGCCTTAAGTGTATAGCTTTTAGCTCCTAAACATGGGATAATGATTTTTATTTTATTTTTTTATTTTTTTAACATACACATCTGTGTAACTTCATTGTGCAAAACTATTTTGCAGTTTACTATCCAAATTTCTCCTTACTACACTCAAGAAAGTGAAGCTTGAATATGCATGGTCAGGCAAGAACTTCAGATTTACTGGCTCCTTCTAACCTGCCATGCTTGAAGGTTCTGTGTAAACACCAGAGCCAACAAGGAGAAAATAGAAAAATTGCTGCATACTGACTTCTCTTTCAAATGAGGAACTTGGAGAAGTATTACACTTATGGATACGCATGCACAGAGGTGCACGTATAAGTTATCAGTTAGTGTTTGGATGATAACCCCTCCTCTTCTTCAGTGAATTCCCTGAAAACAGAGGTGCAACATGAAATGAAAGTCCAAAAACAGTAGTGTCATATGATGCCATAAATCACTATTTTCTTTTAAAGAAGGCATGGCATGTTGCAATACCATGCGTGCTGTCCATCCAAGTGAATCCTTGCTGGCATCTGTGTCCTAATGAAACAGGCTGACTGACTTGTGAGCAGGCACACAGCCAGCCTAACAGATGGAGGTGAGTGAAGTCAGCCAAGAGACCATGCACAAGCTCTGCATCAAGTGTGCTAGCTGACGGCAGGATTCCCAGACAGAAACATCCAAATGTCTCCTATTAATCTCATATTCACATATGGGTACAAGGCAAAGAAAAAAAATTGCTTTAGCAAGAGAAGGAAAGTAGAAATAGAAAGACGTGAGAAGTTGTTTCTATGTGGTTTAGATTAGCAACGTAGCTGTGGTGTGTGAATCAGCGTTATAAAAAGCGATCCGTGACTTCACCTTCTAACACCACTGGCAAAATTAGGCAGGCAGAGGATGGGCAAGCAGTCTTAGAGGAGATGTATTCAAGGTCATAGAGTACACTCATAACATGTTAATTAATAGAGCCTGATTTTCTGGTTCTCTGTCTTTTGCCTTGGGTACAAGACCAGTAAAACAAGAGCAATCTCTTAGCACTCCCTCTCTTAATAAGATGATCTTTATTTAACGCCATTGGCAGTGAGGACAGAGTTATGTTTGTAACAATGATTTTAAACCCAAGTGATAACCAAACAGCAGTATAAACCAGTTGAACTATCATGGAAGGAGTTGAAAATGAGGGTCTGGATAAATTGCCACCATAAAGGGAGAATAAAAGTGCAATCTATATTAAGGTTTACTAGTAACTTGTCAGACTTGCTTGGTGTATCCTATCATAGTAGCATCTTGTCATTTGCAGAGCAATTTAATAAAGCTGTGGCAGGCATAAAGAGGAGTCTTATTTGCCATTTGGGAAACTACACAAATATAATAAAAGGTAGTCAGCATTTCTTCTCTGACTGTTTTTTCAAGGGCTTAGAACTGAACCATACATAGTCTCTCCAATACAAAATGGGTTTCAGTGGAGCAGTGTCTTGTCTCTTTGTTTTTGGAAATTCTTGTATGGGTGTGAATTGTAAGAATCAGAATAAGAGGGCAGATTGAGTCTTGCTAATGGACAGCACAGTCAGAACTATGAAGCTTCAGAGTGGCCATAGCTCCCCCTGCATCGTGTACTACAGAGTGGCTGGAAAACTGACTAAATAGTACCAGTACTTCACCAGGCAGATGGTCAGGAAAAGGCCAGAGCCCTCTGTACCTTGCTACCCCGCCTCTTCCAGTTCCCAGATGAAAGTTGAATTGGCATGGGGTTTGCTGTAATTTGCTGCTGGTATAGACCAGCAACAAATTACTTCCCTGAGGAGCAAGCAGGAATAGGGAAGAGCATCTCTGAGGCATAAGGCCTCCAGGATGATTCTTCATGCACCACCTATTTCTCAGGGCTGTGCCCAGAGGCACAAGCATCTCTGTGGAGGATACATCTGAATCCACCAGAGAGCAAAGAACCTCTCTCCCACCTCCAGAATTTCCCTCTCCCATTCTGAAATGTAATCAGTGTAGATAGATGTCAACTTGATTACACTTGAAAACCCAAAACATATTGGTATGTGTCTTTGACCTCAGTGTTGTAGAGAGACACTCACTGACAGTCTTGGAACAATACCCTTAGCTAAGAAGATTTGCCTCTAGTTGCTTATCTCTTTTTCCATTTCTATATTTTCAGGAAACTTGTGTGTATAGGGCGCCTTCCAACAATGTCTTCCATGTTATAGCTGGTAAAGCAAGGTGTTACTCCACATGAATACCAAGGGAATGATAGCATATCAGGGGAGATGGAGTCCAATAGGCAGCTAAAATTCCTAAGACCCTAATGGTGAGCCTTTTACTCCCGCTGTAGACTTCTATTTGCTTCACATATTTTACATAAAGTCCTGTTGCATGCAACTACCTGGAAGAGACTTTCACTCGTGTTTGAACATAGCTATACCTAAGGATAGACAAGCACATTTTTCCGTGGTATCACAAAGGTATCTGAAATCTCAACATCTTAGAATCATTGATGTATTTATGATTGGCACTTCCCCATTGGGAAGGGGCATGCAGAAATTCCACACTAAAAAAGGCAACTGGCAATGGGATTCATCTGAGCAAACATAGATACTTGCAGTATAGGTCTCCAAATCCCAGCTAAGCACCCATATGCTGTTCAGAGTCAGGGGAGAGAGATATTCACTTCATAATATATTGTGTTTTGCTTTAGATATCAAAATGTCATCAGATGAATCTCTTTCTTAAAGTGTTAATGGTTGTACAAAGAGTTTAGGAAGAGCAGCTCAGATGTTTCCATTGTAGATACTTAAACAGAAACCCTACTTGGATTAAAGGCTGCAGAAGGATTTAAATGTTTACATCAGTAATGTAGATACTTGGAATGCTTTTTTTAGCTGCCACAACTTGGAGATACGAAGAGTTCTCGGGGACCAGATCTGTAGACTTGCTGGAGGCAGGCATGCCTGTCTGTGAGGCACCTTGACTTCCAGTGACATTCACTGCCGTAGGCTTTCCCTGTTCAAATAATGAAAAACACAAAAAACATCAGTTAGGACAGAGTGTAGCTCTCAAATATTACACAGTATAAACAAAGACACAAAAAAAATGACTGAAAATCTAGAGATGCTTTTTTACTAGATATTTAAAAAGACAATTTAAGTTTCTGGATTGACTGAAAATTCCTCAAAAGTACAATTTTTTGGATGATCCTCATTTCAATATACTTCCTCATCTAAGGCAAAATAATAAGGCTGTAATTTCTCTATGATATTGACTATACTGTGCTATAGCTACAATGGCATTCAATGCATGCACACACATCTGTGAATGTACATGTATTTATATACATATATTTGCATATAAAATTTGCAGATATTTCCAATTTCTAAACACAGTAGAAACGATAAGAAGGTAAGGACAATAATGTGCTGATTAAGAAGGCAATTCCAATTAATCACAGGTAAATACTGAAACCTGGGGAGGCATGTTTAATGGGTCTTACCTTTCCTGTTAGCAAATTATGGAACAGAGAAAGAAGGAAAAATACGTCACTATATCTTGACCATGTGGCTATCTCAGTTTCCCATCTTCATGTCCATTTTTAATCTGTGGCTTCCTGAAACCTTTGCTAACTTTTTGTTAAAAATACTGTCAGGTAGGTGGTAGGACTCAGTTTCACAGAGGTAATTTGATGCATAATTCTTGCTACAATACATTCAATGTTTTTGGCACTCAGCAGAAGTTATCTAAGCTCTAAATTCCCTTAATTATGCTTCCACAGAAATACAATTTCACCTGTTTGAGATAAGTATGGACTTTCTGCTGATGGCTGCATTTAACCTTTTTTTTTTTCTGTGCGTTTAATGGGAAATGACTATAAATCTCCATCTTCTACATAGTGGCCCACTGTTCCTTTGGGATGCCCGAAATATCCTAATTTTCCATGTCAGAACATTTATTTTTCCAATAAATAAAACTATTTGATCAAGACAAGCTGCTGTTGTAGTAACAGCTGGTCTCCACTAACCACGGCAAACAACATATTGAAATGAGTGTTTAGTGCATTGAAATGTTTGCAGGGAAAAGACATCATTAAAGCTGCTTTATGTCTAGTATAATATGTCTAGTATATATGATGCCTATTCAATTTTCTTTGATAAATATATGCAGAATAAGTTAAACGGGAAAAAAACTGCATTCTGCTTTGGTGATGGTGGAGCTAGAACTGTCATTAACATTAGCAAGCATTAGGGATTTTTGATTTGTTTTCCTAGATAACTTTTTTTTTTTTGACTGTAAAATATAAAAATGTTCCAGAATTTATTCTGAGGATAAGATACTTTTCTGGGATTTCTAGGGCCAAAGTGACTGGATAACAGTTGGTAGAAGTGGAAATAAGCAGGAAGAAGAGGGTACTCAGAAGACAACTAACTTCAAAGCTTCTCTAAAAGAGTTTTGTGTCTGAATGAATATATCATTTGTCCTTGCTCAATAACACCTTTTTGAATAACTCAGCAGGATTATGAGTGGTCTACCCACAGTTAACTAATCCAGAGAAATTTGTTCCGAGATATCAGAGGCCTGAGGGGAACCCCTGCATGATTCTGCAAAGGTAAGTCATGGGACTTTGACTGTTTTCCCATCTTATTCCCTGGAATATTACAGGTTTTGTAAGAGCAAGCATCAGTGACTCCTTGGAACAACACATCCTGTAGTTCCCTGCAGGACTGACAGGTAGGTGGTTGGTCCAGAGGGGCCCATGAGACCTTGCTTCCCTGACTTCCCACTCCTAACATTTTCTAGTGCCCTGTGATATATACAGCACATCAGTGCACAAGAGCAAAGCCCTCGGTGTGCTCTTAGGTACATGTTATTGGAAGATATCAGCATTGCTGACGACCTAGAACCAGAAGTAGCACAATATTTTCCTTATTGTGTATTATCATTTTTGCATTACAGTATGACTAGGACCTGATAGTCTTTTCCTAAACAAGTGGGAAGCAGTTCTTCAGATTTTTGATGAGAGAACACAAAACAAAGGGCCTGAATTCTGCTACTCTCAAGGATGTGAGAAGTGGTTACTCAAACACATGGAGTGGAAAACATCAAATTTACAGTTCCTGAAGCTGGTCTTTTCCCTGTGTGGGCAGCCTCCTCCTTCTCCCTGTGAATCTACTCTGTCAGACCAAGCAAATCTTTACCTGAGACTGCTCACGCGGAACATTTTCTGACCAGTGTGGCAGGGAAGGAAATCTTTCCACCTGTTTCTGGGTGGACTGCCTGGGGAAAATAGATGTGTTGTAGAGGTCAGAGGGAAGGGTATAATAACCACTTCATGGAAGAGAACTTGGAGGAAAATTTATGCAAAAAGAGGAAAAATGGTGTCTTAAAACAGATTATAAGAAGAAAGCAAGAGTTGGACGCCATTCGCTACCTGGTCTGAGTGCAAACAGGAGTTAAAACATTGTCCCACATGATGGGTTGGCAGCATTGGCTGCCCTGATAGAGACAGTGAGTGAGAAGGGCTGCATGAGAGTTCAAGTGTTCATTGCTTGCTGTGTTTCATCTCAGTTTGTGGCTCAACATCCAACAGACATCAGACAGTCAAGCAGCTCTCCAAAAAGAAGTCCTCTTTCTTTTCCTTATGAAGTCTTTTCTCTTTTGAGGAAGTTTTTATGACAGAGAGTGGGAGACAATTATTTTTCCTTTTTCATTTTGTTAATTTACACAAGGATAGATATTCATTGCTCTTTAAGTATTATGTTTGTTAAAGTGCTAATTGAATGTGTAACTGGGATGGAAACAAATGTTTATTTATTTATTAACAATTCTGACTTAAGGATGATTGTCATGAAAATACTGACAGAAGTTTTTCACAATTTCCATTAAAAACATTTTGGTGGAAGTATGTAGAGGTTTTGTACGTAAATCTTTAAAGCAGCTCCATCTGGAGAGAAAATCAACATAATTTCAGTAATTCCATTTTCAGACATTTAAATTATATAATATTATCCCAATCTATTAAAACTGCATTTTTATGCCTGCATTACTGAAATCTTTATTTCTTAGAGTCCAAGTATTGCTGCTATGCATAACGTACTTCGTGAGGTACAGCCATATGTTGCTGAAGTAGCATTAACATGTGCACTGATTTTGATCCAGAGGAAGCCTAGGGGTTCTTCTCTTCCCTCTTGTATGCTGATTATTTCTGCCAGGCCTAGAGTAATCCATGTGAGAGCATGGGGGCCATGGCTTGGTGACAGGCTGTACATGCAAATAGATAGCTCGCATGATGCTTAGAAATCTTGTTATTTTATTTTTTATTTTTTCCTGAAGGTGCTGTGCAGCAACGTCTTTGAGTTGTAGGGGAAGACAGCATGGGGCAGATGGGAAGGACTTGCACCCTTGCACCGTGGCTGTGGTTGGTTGGTTGGTGCATGGCACCCTGTTAGTATCGGATCGAGAAATGCTCTGTCTCAAGCCCCGTATGTAAGCACATCAAACAAAATTACAAAATATGCCAGAAATAATAATATTTTCATGTTTTTGTGCTAAAAATCTGTAAGGGAATTATCATGACTCTTAGGAGGAAAAGTTACAATGTATAGCATCAAATATTGACTTAAAACATCTGTTTTGCCACCCCTTTCTCTTATTTACTATGCAGTTTCTTCAACGTAAATTATGATTTTTATGTCCCTTTTGTATAACATCTGTATATCATCAGAACAGAATTGCCTAAATCTTGGAAAAATTGATCCACTTTCCCTCCTATTCAAATACAGATTGAAAACATTAGATCTTGTAGTAACCATATTAATGATTTTTTTCATTGTTAAGCCTATGTCATGATTAATTCAAACTAAAGTTTTTTTTTTTTTTTTTTGAATGTAGATGCCTAAAAACCTGACTGGAAAATTAAAGAAAATGAGATACGTGAAGGTCTTTTTAATGGAGCTTGTAACATGCTAAAGTAATGATACCTGTGTAGTCATTTTTAAAGTACTAAAAAGTGGAATATAGTAAGTATAGTATTTACTGGTGGGATCAGTAAGATCGTGTATGTGTTAATAATTGATGAGAAAAGATTTTCTGTTTTGCACTGGACATTGTGTTTTCAAGTCAACAATTTTTCATGCTAAATATCCTATGTAATAACGAATTCAGATTGGAAATAAGTTTGTCACAGTCTAACCCGATATGAGTGGAACTTAGTGTGCAGAAAGATGAGTTCTTTGCCTAGTATTTATTTAGTGAACTGGGTGGTCATAATAAGTGACTAGGACTTATTCAAAATAACACATTTGAAATGCAGACACTCATTATTCTAGTTAACAAACAATGCTGAATGCATTGCTGTGTAAGATATCTTCACATTTCAATGGTTTCTGCAACTCATTTGATTTTGAAGTGAGAGTTATTGTTATGTAGAACTGTTTCAATTGAGAAAAATGTTCTTCCTCAGCTGTGGTGATGTGTATAGAACAACCTTTTGATTTTACCTGAAATAAAATATTAGGACTTTGAGCTGTGTATATATATGTTCTATGTGAGCATGTGCACATACACGCATGGGTATTGGCACTGTGACACAATACAAACACCACAGGCACACACACTACATAGAAAGAGAAAATTATTTTTCTTGTGCTTATTTTCTTGGCACTTGCAGTTTGGTTCTATGTGAGATGGGTGAAACATTTGCATCTTCTATCTGCATAATGAGTTCTACACAAAATGATTGCAGCTAATGCAAAAGACAGGGTGGCATGTTTTCAGTTTTAATGGGGACACTCAGAAAACTTCCAATCTTTCTTGACATTTCTTATAGCAAAATAAATGTGGTCTAGGTTGGAGTGTCTATTATGAAAGAGAAGAGCGAGTCAATTATATTTCAATGACTGAATAGCCAGGGGTCCTCATTAAAATGATCAGAAAGGCTGCAGTGTTGCTTTCCTATATGTAGTCACTGATTAAGTTGTATAAGAATGACATGGCCGTTTTGGGAGAAAAGCAGAGTATGCCGCGGTATCTAGCCAGCCAGCCAGAAACCGTTGACACTTACAAAAGTGAGATGCGCACTCCATCAAGAAAGGGAAGTTACTACTTATGGGGTCATGGACTCCTGATGTATTTAAAAATAGTTGTGGCTGTTTTACTGGATGCAGTCATAGAAAGCTTTGAATTTGTGCTAGGTTGTATGAAAATGCCTGCGGTATGGTGGTGATATGGTATGTTTTCCTTTCCGCTGGCTTCAATGAAGGTTACATAGCTTAACAGAATAGTATTATATTACAATCTTTGTGTATTTGAACCTTTAAGCAATATTTTACTTATCAGTTCATTACTATTCATTTCCTAGAATTTAAATTCTTGCTATTTGCCAATTATTTTTTGGTATAAAATGTTAGGAGAAAAGGCTTGGTAATTTTTTCCCGGGAGACTGTATCCTGAAACAGTAAAAAAATATTTGCTTAATCCTCCTGAGGGTCTGCAGTCCAAGGAAATATAGTATTGCCTGGGATCTGCTAATCCCAGATTGAGTGGATAGATCAAGATTATTATTATTTTTTTTAATATATTTTGCCTTTCATCTTAGGCCTTGTGTATTTACTTTAAAATAATCCTTCTGATATATAAAATAATACAATTATTGTATGCAATTTCATCCCATAAAAGACACTTGTGAGGATTATCACAAAGAGATATACCTTCTATTTATTTATCTTATTGTAAAGTGATGTGGAATGTTAACGCTTTGTTTAAGAGCGATGTACAGTAAACAACACCCGTGCATTAATTAAACTGTCATGCCTCCTCCCCTTTAAATAAATTACATCACTAGCAGTTTTTGCTTTAATTTAATATTTTGTGTGTGTGTGTTATTAGTCCAGTGAAACAGTTTGAAGCAGTTTTCTTCATCTTTCCAACATAAAGCAAGGTGGAAGCATACCTCAGCATTGTCTTCTACTTTTACCATCTCACAAAAGTAAACAAGTCTAATGCAACAAATTAAACCAAGTAAAATCTCTGCTATTTCTAACTGCAAATACTAGTTACTCAAAGCTTGTATTCTAAATCAAATCACATCATGCAGTGTTCCATCATTGGTAATGATGTTTCATTATAAATTAGGACAATTTGAGATTTCTATTACAATTCGATCGTATATAGTGAAAGGATTTTCAATCTCAAGAAAAGACCAATAGTCAGAGACTCCATAAACTAAATATATTAACGTATCAAGTGCTTAAAACTAATCTAGTTTACTAAAATTAGATAATAAGCAGCTAAATAATGATGCTCTTCATTTGCAATTCAGGAACTCGGTGATGGACAAGGGAAACCATAAGCGCTTGTAGTCAGTAATAAAGAACAGGTAATTTTGCCAGTTATGTACAAGACACCTCCTTTAAGATTTTTTTCATTCTTTATTTACATAGCATCTAGGCGGGAATCAAACTGTCTGCCTTATTCAGTACTTATGAACATATGAAGTACATTAATTCTTTTCCATACAGTTATGTTGTATTTTGACAGAAAGTTTGAGTGCTTATGGAATACACCCAGTCATTATTTTTTGTTAAGTAGATGCAGAATCTCATTGCATTAAAAAGAATTTGAATTAATTTTCTTCTTACCAATTAGCAATATGTAATAAGACTATATAATTTAGATTTCTATTTTTTGTGCAAAGAAATAAACCATAAATATGAACTAATTAATAGTGTTATTTTTATGTAAGGAGAGACATAATTATTGATGTTAGGACTCTGAGTAAGAATTTAGCAGCATGGTGCTTAATAACTGAATTTGGTTCAAAACATCCAGATATCTTTTCTCTATGTGCTTTAGCAGTTAGTCCATTATAGTTTCTTAGCAATATGTAACAGTGAAATTATGTAATGACTAGAAGAACTAAGAAGAGTTATTTTTTGTATCGCAGTGTACTTTTAAAAAAATAACAACCACAAACAAACCTAAAAGTTCTAAAAAAATTGAAGAGCAAAGATTGAGATTTCTTAAGGTACTCTGGTTTTCTGCCTCAGTGTGCACCGACATGAACAAATTAAAATTATTCTTCTGAGAGATCAGGGAGATATTTTTAGAAACCTTGCAATACTTTTTCCGTTTATTTCCATAGATTTATGATGTGGTCAAAATGCACACAAAATACTTTCATTTTTAATAGAATAAAGTAAAGAGTAAGGTAATATGGGTCCTTAAGAATAATATATGTTACAGTGACTGTCATCTGAAAGTGAATCAACAGCAGTACACCATAGCAGACTATTGATCTGACTTGATACGTTCTTCTGGACTACTTTCACTCTGAAAAATCAACACAGAGCTGATGTTTCTGAGGAGAAGCATCTTCCATGTTGGGGGAGTAAGGGAGATGGGTAGGTACGACTGTACTCTGGATGTAGAAGTTTTAAGAGCTACTATCTTTTGGATCCAGAATTTCTTACATGAGCTATTCATCTCTCTGTAGACATATATAAAAGAAAAGGAGATTTGTAGGAAACATTTTGCGTTGCTACCTGTGTTTTTATATTAAACTTTTTTTTTTCCTCCTACTAAGTGAAATGTTACACAGAGCTTGCATTATGGAAAGCATGCGTTGCATATTTAAGGGTTTAAGCAGATTAAGAGATTAAAGCAGAGAACGAGTTACTGTGTGAGTTCAAATGCAAAATATCCTTGTTACAATAATTTATGAGGAAAAAAAAAAAACAACAAAAAACCTGTTGTAGGATCAGAACTCGCCAAACATGACCTAATGTCAACAATGAACTCTACTTTAACCAGCCTTTCAACATGTGTATCATCAGAGTAATTGGTCTTTTAGTTGATTTGACTAACTGACAGCTAAACGACTAATAATTACCGATGGCAGCATTTATATTTTTTGTTTTACAATAGAGCAGTACATCAATGAATGTATTTCAAATATTAACAGTAGTTGAATGTTTAGATTATCATTTAAATAATTATTTATGGAAATATGATTACACATCTGTGCCTACAATAGAAAGACTTTAATTAAAAGAAAAACAACAGCATATCTGCCCATCTAATTTTATGGTTAAACTGTTCATGACTTACAATAATATATTAATTTTGTCAATTTGTTAGGGTATCATTTCAACTTTTTGACAAGCTTTCATGTTTATTTAGCTGAATTTGGGTTCAAGACAGAGCTTACTTAATAACTTATGCTTTATGAATAACATTGGGAAGCTCTTCAAGAACATGGTATTCTCACTACCTTCACAATTTTTTTACACTGTTGTGTTGATGCTCTTTAACATAATGTATTTCCATATGAATGATATAAATAAGCCAGAGCACACGTATGTATGGTCATAGCTGAGTAGAAATGTACTGCAAAGGTAACTGAGATGAACTGGAGAACTCATTTCAGAGGTAAGCTGAAAATAAGGACTCAGTAAAAACTAAATTAATACAACTGCCCTTTGCAAAGTACTAGTCTGTATACTGTGTTGTTCTTTACTCAGAAGACATATTTGTTTATAGAGATAAGGAACACTGGTTATGACTGAATAGAAAAGAGGGTAATAAGGATCAGTGTTTTCAAATTTCAACTATTTTGAGTAATTTCTATGTCAAAACATCAGGTATCAGTTATGGAACTAGAGGTATTTCATTTAAAATATAATATTTTAGTTTCTAGTACAAATTCTGTTATGTCTCTTTATCTCTGTCAAGCTATCTATAATTTACATTCTACTGGAAAAAAAAAAGATTTTTCTTGTTCAGTATAGTGTTACCCTTCTACTCTGACAGTTGTGCCATTTATAGAACTGATGAAACGTAACCTTATTAGATTACTAACTGGATAACATATCTGAGTGAAAACTCAAAGTATTATCTTTTAAAGTTTTGTTAAAAAGAATGGTACACGTTTTAAATTCCATGCTGTAGCTATATTAACAATAAATATTTTTTCATGTTTTTGTAAGTATTTAAAAATGTTATCTGAAGATTTGCATTAGTAGTATTTCATTATTCTTGAGATTATGTTATGTTTTAATTACAAATATTACTTCATTGACGATATTAAAGAAGTGAAATTTATTCAGAAGTTGAATCAGATATTTAGCATAACTGACAAATATGTTACCATGTATTTCAGATTATATGAGAGCATATTTTCAGAAATATTTGACTGATAAAGAATCTAATATATTCAAAATTCCAAGGTATTTAAGCCTAAGACAAAGACTATTCGAACTTGCAGTTATTTAAAGAAAAATAAAAAATATTATTGGACACAAGCAAGCATACATTTGTAGAGTGGTAGTTTTGGTGTATAATCATTCCTTTTTATCTACTTATAGTTATTTACTCAAAATTAGAAGAACACTGCTGCTGGAATAAGAACTTTTCAGATATTAAAGTTTTAGTTTTTCTGTCAAGGCATATCTAAAGAAGCTTTACTACCCTGCTTTTAAAATAATATTTCAAAAACTTTCTTGAACTAAGAATAAAGGTAATTAATTATATGATAGCTTTAAAGTAGAGGATTTTCTCTGATTTTTATTTGGTTAACCCATTCGTTTGACCCAGTTTGTCATTATGAAGTATCTGAGGGCAAATAATTATATCTTCTAGTGTATGTGAATATAGATCTATGATTTTTCCATTCATTTCAGAAAATTTTTAAAATTATTAATAAATTAGGGAAACATTTTCTACAAATTTCTATGGAAGAGAAATATTATTACATTTTAACCCTCTTGCAGTGTTTTCAAAGAACGACTCAATATACACTTGCATGGATTCACATCAGAGAGAAAGGCAGACTTTTTTTGGATTATTCCAAATGGGAAATGAAATAAAAGTGTTCTCTGGTAGGTATTTCCACATTTTAGCTTTAAATAATTCCAGCAAGATGTATAAGGTCAGTACAGACACATCATAACCAAAATTTCATATGCTATTTTTTATATTGTCTTATTATTCCTAAAATATGAACTATCAATTATAAATGTATAAGTTATACATGTTTTGACACTCTGAAAGTCAGGAAATTAAAAGTAATCATGAAACAATTTTTTTTTTTTTTATAAATAGTTACTGCAAATATACTTTTAACAAAGAGCTAACAAAAATGTATAACAGCAAATGCTACCTGACAGTTTAAATCCATTCAGAAAAAATAAAATGATTTCTGAAGGAGATCATTACAGTAAAAAAGTCAAGTGTATAAAATAAAAGTGAGAGATAATATTTAAAATAGCAATCAGGTAACTCAGACAGCAGGTTTTTTTTGAAAGTAAGGGCATATTTTTTTCAGGTTTATCTTTTACATTACTAAATAATTATAATAATTTCAATTAAAAAAATCTCATAGAGATTTAGATCTTGTACAAGTAGTTGTTCAAAATGATTTGTAAATGTTATTATTATTTTTTTACACTGTCCCAGAGGTGGAAATGTTCTAACAAATGTTAATGAAATATCAAATAAGTAAATTAGTCTTTTAGTTATTACTGTCTGGCTTTTTATACATAAGGAAGTACTAGAGTCTTCAACATAAATAATTTCTGCTGTCCTGGGAGACTTGCTATAAAGAACAAAATATGGGTAATGATAGTAAATGTGTAGATTAATTACTTCAGTTTTTAATCCAGCTGCTTCATTATGATTCTCATAATGCTGCCTGGGTTAATCAGCAGGATTTCATTTATACATTTCAATTTATCTGCTATCTTTGGCTGCCTACCATTTAGTGCTCATGCAAAAATCAAACCAACATTCCAGTTTCCACATTTATATCATATCAAGATTCACAGAAAGACATTTCACAGGCAAATAACCCCTTCTTCTCTTCTACTATAATACTATATATACTTTGTAGATATAAGTGCTTAATAAAGTTGAGGGTCTATTTATGGATGTTAAAATGAATACTCTAGTATTCAATCAGTCTTCCTAAATTCCTTATAAAATCTCCTCATAACACCCACAAAACAAAAAATAACTCTGAATTTTTGTCCATGAATATGACTAAATTTGAGCTGTGTTGGGCCAAGGAACAAGACAGAGTGAAGTGAACAAAAAAAATGCATGAACAAGAATCTGCTGTGAAAGTTAACCCAGGTTGACGTGCACCTTCTGACTGTTTGTATTCTGATTAAAAAAAAAAGTTAAAAAAAAAGGTTGAAGTGAAATGTAGATGGGCCTTCATCTTGTATACAACTTTCTGCTATATTAAGAAAGTTCATTTGGAAAAGTGAGATTTAGGTGGAAAGTAAATGTCTGAGGAACCCTAAAGTGTTTAGCTATAAGTTGCACTATAGGGGGAATAAGAATTCTCTGTTTTAAAAGACAAAGCAATCTTTGCCAAGCCAAAGTTTTGGCATTTGTTTCAATACAGAATGGAATAATTTAAAAATATTTTCTGACAAAATATAAGGCTGTGTGCAAGACAGTGAACTCCAGAATATCCTTCCTCCCTTCCTTCCTTCCTCCCTCCCTTCCTTCCATCCTTCCTTCCTTCCTTCCTTCCTTCCTCCCTTTCTTCCTTCCTCCATTCCTTCCTCCCTTTCTTCCTTCCTTCATTTTCTTCCTTCCTTCCTTCCTTCCTTCTTTCCTTCCTTCCTTCCTTCCTTCCTTCCTTCCTTCCTCCTTCCTTCCTTCCTTCCTTCCCTCCATCCCTCCTTCCCTCCATCATTCCCTCCTTCCTTCCTTCCCTCCTTCCTTTTTCCTTCTTTTCTTTTTCTTTTTCTTTCCTTCCTTCCTTCCTTCCTTCCTTCCTTCCTTCCTTCCTTCCTTCCTTCCTTCCTTCTTTCCTTCTGTCTCTCTTTTTCTCTTTCACTCTTTCTTTCTTTCTTTCTTTCTCTCTCTCTCTCTTTCTCTCTTTCTCTCTTCTTTCTCTCTCTTCCTCTCTCTCTCTGTCCCTTCCTTCCTTCCTTCCTGTCTTCCTTTTTTCTTTCTTTCTTTCCTTCTTTCTTTCTTTTGGTCCTTCTGTCTTTCTTTCTGTCTTTCTTTCTGTCTTTATTTCTGTCTGTCTTCCTGTCTGTCTTTCCATCTGTCTTTCCGTCTTTCCATCTTTGGTCCTTCCGTCTTTCTGTCTTTCAGTCTTTTGGTCCTTCTTTCTGTCTTTCCAACCTTCCGTCTTTCTTTCCATCTTTCTCTCCTTTTTTCCTTCTTTTCCCAGAAATCTGTGATACACCTGAAAATCTTTTGTGAAATAAATAACTTTTTTTTTTTTAAAGGAATTTCTTGGCTGCTGAATTACCTTTATGTCACACCGGAGGATTTCTAAACAGCTTGGTATTTAAAGGCCTTTATAAACAATGGAAACTTTCCAGTCCAATGAAAGAGGTGTATGGCTATACTTTCCAATTAATGTTATTTAACTTTGAAGAAATCTGTAGTAAATGACAGTAAACCAGAGGAAAACATGTTCTTTTGTTTCACAGAGAAGATGCAACTTCCAAGTACTGAATGAGTATGTGGCCTATGGCAGTGAGTCTAGAATGCCATTTTCAGCCCTCTGAAAAGCATCACTGATAGCTCCAGTTAGATTTTGGCTGCAAAACTCCTTGCCTGTGTCTCTGCTTCCAGAATTCTTGGTAGCTTCAGCTGCCAAGTAATTTCTGCCATGCTAAGGACCTTATGGGACCAGGGGGTTGGGGACCAGCTGTAAGACCTTGCCTCTTCTCTCTGAAGGTCTTTATCTGCAGATTTCTTCAGAGATCTGTACTACCCCTGTTACCCCTCTTAGCTGTCTCAAAAAAAAAAAAAAAAAAAAAAAAAAAAGCAGGAACCAAAATCTTGGTACCAACTGCAGCATAAAACCTGTAAAATTCACTTATCACTAACGCAACTGTTGCCATAGGCAAGAGGACAGCTTTGCCTCAGTTCTCAGCTTTTAAATTTATTTTATTTTAATTTTTAATACACTGCTTATCAGGCTTGTGTGAAGCCCAATGGTTTGCTAATATGACCAAACAAAATGGAAAACTCCCCATGAGAGCATGAGTAGTTCTGTTTCTCTAATCAGTGTCCTGTTTATGAGAGTAACCAACAGCAGATACAGCAAGACAAGTGATGTTCAGGGTGATGTTTCTCCCAGAATGTTTTCTCATCTTCAGGGAACATATGAAGACTGTCCTTTTTTTCTGACTGCAAGCCAGTAGACATTGTACATTCTCTACTTTACAGATAGCAGTATCTGTTATCAACAGGCTGGAGTATTTTAACTGACTGCATCTACAACTGAATGTGAAGGCAAGGCACAAATCCTAGAGAGTCCAGAAATGGTTGTCTCCAAGGCTCAGACCATGGGGAAAACTCTGCTTCAGCATGTGCACTGTCTTCGATATCTGATGCAGACGCTGGTGAACACTTTCATCCCAGTTTTCCATGCAGCCACTGAATGGAGCTTTGAACACCCAATGGTGCACACCAGGGTGGCCAAGGAGCTGCTGTGAAGATCACTGAACTTTAGCAGCTCCAGGACTTCCCTGTGCAAAGCAGTGGGCCTCAGAACAGCTTACTATTTGAAATGCAAATCTGTAAGGTATAGTAATCTATATTTCAACTCATCTGCCTTTCAGAGCATAACATTTCTCCATTAGATCAGAGCAAATATCCATTTATCACTGTCTTTTTTATTTTTTTCAGTCAGACTGTGCTCTGCTGAGAGGATAAGAAAAAAGATATAGCTATATTGTCCCTTTATTTTTCTTTCTTAGTGATTTGTAGCTCAGAAAATTCCAGAAACATGGGAATAACATTTAAGAATAAATAATACTAAATTGATTTATTAATGGGTTTATCTAGCTGATTGTTTTTTCTCAGTTTCAAAATCTTGAAGCAAAGATTTCCATAGCTTAAAGGTTCATTGTGCTTCACAGCTTTTGTTTGTTTGTTTTGTTTCTTATGAATCTGTTACCTATAGTTTCATGAGATGCTCATGTACTGAACAAGACAAAGAAACAATGCTACATATTCACTTAGACTACTTGGAATTTTTTACACTTGAAATATCCCTTTTCTATCTTTTCTTTTGGAGAAGATAGAACCATCTACATATTTAACTGTATGTTTGATCCCCTTGTCTGTACTTTTACTAGTCTTTCTACACTCTTTTCATCTGGGCCACCAGAAGAGAACACATTCACATTGTGGCCGAGTCTTTCATTTACCTAGTGGTATGATCTTCTCTGTTCTCTTTTTATTCCTCTCTTAATTCCTATTTTTCAGACTTCTTTTTTTGACTATTTTCATAATTATGCGTTTCATTTTTTCACAGAACTTTCTGCTATAGCCCAAAGCTTTTTTTAAGAGGTATTAGCCAGCTCCTTGCTCCTTGATATGTAAATATAGATTTTTTTTTTTTTCCCACAGGTTCCCCTTCCTCTAAACTGAATTTCCCCTTTCATTTTATCTTCCATTCACTCAATATCAAAATGTCTATGCAGTCAACATTGTCCTTTAATGCCCTAAATAACTCGTAATTTAGTAAACACTGTCACATCAGAATTGCCCCTTCTTTCTTATAATTTCTGAGAATACTGACAACAAGGGACTGAACTTCCTTTTAAACACAGCAGCAGTACTGTATGACTTGATACTTGTTTCAACACATATGAATTCTTATGTAACATTTGCTATTTTACTAATATGTTCTTTGGCAGTAGTGTTTCAGGGTCAGGTTCCTATACATTAGTCTCTGCTTTTCCTTACATTTTACTTTATTATCAACACATTACTTTGCAAGCTGAAATGAATACAGATTTTTTTTTTCCTATTTTGTAAATAAGTATTTGTTGCTGGTCCTTCTAAGGATGGAATGCCTTCCACCTAATATAAGGCAAAATTGTATTGCCAAACTTAATATATGTAAGTATTAACTGTCTAAATCAAAGCTAGGCTTCTGCTGTAACCAATGAAAAGAAATAGACAGGGCAATGCACTCTTTGTTTTGAACGTTTAGCTAAATTGTGGAGGTCAAGTATATGTAACCTTACCTCTGAACACAGTTAGCATTGAGGAACTTCTGGTATATATACAGCCAAAACATAGAGCATTTCCAATGTAATTGTTCGAGTTTGTTTTGTAACCCCTGGAAGTAGAGAGGACAGGAAACATTTTAGTGTATCTGGCATTATCATTTAAAACAGAGGCCCCTGGATAATTCCTTGGTAAGAATTACATTGTGGTAAGTTATGACTTGATGAGCTGGTAATGATGAGCACTGGTTACCAGATAAAATACCCACGAATACTAGTTCACACAGCAAAACAACTCATACATGGCCAGGCCATTGGGATCTGATGCACAGATTTGTGAGCAGGTTTTGCAGCTGTTTGTCACAGCTTTAGTATGCCTGCAGTAGCTGAGCCTAAACTGGAAGATGAAGACATTTCCTTCAGATCTTTGAAAGCTGATTCTCTAACATGGAAAAGAGTAGGAAGAAAGAACAACTATAGAGTTGGCAGCGGTGAAATCTTTTACCTAACTGCAATAAAAGCTAGTTCTGTGGTGACCCTGTAAGATTTGCATTTCTGGATTCCATTTTACTAATTCAAACTCATTTGTATTTTCTGTGGCTACAAGACAAATTAAGAATCAGTAGTAACAGTCAATGAAATATTTGAGTGTCTTTTGAAGTCTGCATGTCAGATCAAAGGGATTTATATTGTGTATGTTCTATAAAAAGTCTAAATCTAGTCTCCAGTGTAAGTGGTATAAACTCTATTGTAAGTGGTATGAAAAGAGGATGCTGTAGATCAACAACTGTTTAGTGATTTGACCCTTGTAGTATGTCTCATTATTCTTTTATTAACATTTTTCAAAGTGAACAGTTTTAGTGTTGCCATAATTTATTTTCTACATATAGGACATCATTGTTTCCTTCCATTCTTGTAAGGTGACAGGAAATAAAGATAGGATACATGACTGTAATTATGCAAGAAAAATAAGAAATTGCTGGTGTGGAAATGAGATAATTTCAAAATTGCATTTTCCAGATGACAGGAAAACTCTGGTTTTCAAAACGTGTTCATTTTGGTACTGTGATCTTTATGTGTTCCACTATTTGGTCCTGCAAAACCAAGTAATATATTCTAAATTGACAATTTATTTTAAATAACTCTTCTTTTTGAAACTCTTCCTTTGAATTTGTTCATTCAACAAGGCTATTTGAACATAGTGATTTACAAGCCAAGAATCCAGTTACTAATAAATTACATATGTATAATCTCTAATATAAATATTTATTTTCAAAACATAGCTTTCAAATTAAGAAATGTTGGAGTTAAAAACAGTATGAGGACTTATTTTTTCCATTGTTCTTGTGAGATTAAATTTTTATTATTTTGTTTAAATTTTATTTTCTCTAATAGAAAAGATGAGCAGCTTAACTCAAAATCTATAAAATTGTGATATTGTCCGATTAACCTGGTCTCTTAATTTCTAAAAAATAATTCATTTCCTTGATGTTACTTTTGATAATAATTTCTTATTAGTTCTGATAGTTAAAAATACTTTAGAAGCTATTTCTTTTCAGAAACATTTCCACTCTCCCTCATACAAAAGCAACAAACAAACAAAATCATCAACAACAAAAAACAAACTCACAAAACCTCCAAAGGCTGGCAAACATATTTTAGGGAAATTTAGGCTTAAAAAACATTTTTTTTAACCTCCCTCTTCTATGAAACTCCCTTAAACATCTGAGTCTTAAACAGCAGGAGTTTCTTGGTTTATATCATATAGCAATTTTTTTTGTCTTAAATATTTAGCTTAAGTGCTTGTTGATGTTGCTTTAAGACAAAGATGTGAAAGCCATTGTACTAGGCCTTCTCTTCTCTTGTGAAATTAGTAGGTAATGGGTTTGAATGAAGAGGGTATTAAGAAGAGAGAAAAGTGTAGAAAACTTGAGGGCTGTTGGGAATCTTCAGGGAAACCTGAAGCTCTATGTCTACAATAACATTATTATTGTCTTTAGAGTGTATCTTCCTGGAAGCTTTCTTCTCTCAAGGAAGAGACAGGATACTTCTGCTGATAAATCATAAACAATTCTGGCCTGTGTATCTTTAATGGTTAACAAATCTGAATTACTTTTTTTTTCAACTGCAAAGTGTTTGGTCTTTTATACTGAACTGCAGACATGTCACTTTAATGACATCTTATACTTTGAAAACAAAATTACACAGCAGAAGGATGACACATACGGAGCTGATCACAGAACAGTGGTTCAGTAAAGTCAGAATCACATGATCTGCCAGAAGCTGACCTCATTTCTGAATGCTTTTAAATGGTATGAATGGTTTTGCAATGAGTTTGGGAAAACAACTATATATACATTCAAGTTCTAATTTTTTTCCTCTGTTTTATATATTTGCTATTTTATTATTTTATTTTATTTTATTTTATTTTATTTTATTTTATTTTATTTTATTTTATTTTATTTTATTTTATTTTATTTTAAATGAAGTCCCATGCATTACATTTCAGAGTAAATTTTTTTTCAATAAAAGACTGTGAAACTGTATATTTGTGGAGGCCATAATGTCATGATACAAATGACACAGTTAACATACTAAGATATCTCAATTAAAAAAAAATTAACAGAATGTGTATTTACATGTTCTTAGCAAAGAGAAACCGTTGTCCTCCAACTAATTCATTACTTTCCACATTTTTTTTTTTGTGTGTGTGCATGAAAACCACGCAGATGTAATTCTAATTACAGAATGTTCAGGGCCAAAGTTGAAAGTATGTCCTAGAGTCCTCTCTAAATATGCATTTCAAAGGACCCATCTATAGGAATGGGCTTTTCCTCCTTTGGGCTATGCACCAAAAACCTCTGTTGTTTCAATAGTGTTGATTAAAGTTAAAGGGAATGCAACACAAGTAAAGATTCAAAATCCTGAGTGGAGGAAGTAGGTCACTAGAACAGTTTGTGGCTGACATTAGTTTGCCAGATTGTTTGGTCCTTGCTTTAGCACTATTTTAAATAAAATTTCTGATTTCAGTGGAATCACTTTGGTCAAAGCGCAAGGGAGCTGTGCCCCTTCCCACTGCACTGCACCGTGCAGAGTTCACACCACATGAGCAGTCCCAGTCCAGAATCCACTGCACTCCTGGGAAAATCCGGAACAGATTCACTTTCACCAGTCTTTGCTGTTAGAGGTATTTAATTTGACACTAGAGAAGGAGAGATGAGAAAAGCACACAAGTGCTGCAGAGTTTTCCAGTAGGTCCTGTGGTTTCAGTCTCTTGCAATTCTGCATAGAGGAGAGCTGAAAAAAATTTCAAAGATAGGAGAAGAACAAAGAATTTCCAAGATGTCAGGGAAGCTTACTGATCTGACTTTCTTTTTTTCCTTTCTTTTTTTTTTTTTTTTCCAATTGGACTAGATAATCGTTGAAGGTCCCTTCCAAGTGAAATTATTCTATTCTATTCTATTCTATTCTATTCTATTCTATTCTATTCTATTCTATTCTATTCTATTCTATTCCATTCCACTCCACTCCATTCCACTCCATTCCACTCCATTCCATTCCATATCCATGTAAATCTGGGGCCTTTGGTGGGACGCCATCTCATGCAATACTTTGGAGGGGAAAAAAAGATGGGAAAAAAAATTGTGTGAAATCTTCATGAGTATTTAAATGCCTCAGAAACAGAGGTAGAATTAAAAGTTAGTGTAACCTGCCTTTCCCTTTTCACTTTGCTTTTCACTTTTTCACTTGCTTTTGAAAGTCTAGCCTGTGATTTCTGTGTGTGCTGCTGGAGGTAGGTACTAGTATTGAGCTGAAATAGGAACCCAATCTTTTTTTGAGGATTTTTGAAAAAAAGAGGAAAAAGTTGGGAACAATTATAAAAAGCCTTGCAAATTCATATTTCTCTGGTCAGAAGAAACAGGACGTATTCTGTTATCTTTTATGATTTTGTCTTTAACTGCACAAGTATCTACATCTGCTTGCAGAGTCCTGTAGTTTTTATTTTGTAACATATGTCTTGTGGTGTGGACAGCTGGGACTGGTGAAAGCCTAGGCAAGTGAAGATAATCACTAAATCCTTTATAAAGATAAGGACATGACTAGGGTTGATGACATGGGTGAAAGTGAAGTCTTTCCACTTTCTGTCCTGCCTTTTCAGCTGGTGGTCATGGCTTGTACCTTCTTGCAGTTTCAATTCAGACAAATATGATTCTGTGCCACCAAATCTTTTTGGCAAATTATTTCTGTTTTCTTTAACATGTTATAAAAATCTAGCAGAGAAGAACAGAGAAAGAAACAAAAATAAAATAGTCAAATGCCCTTCCTCCCAAACTGGGACAGAACTGGTGTGTTTAAAAGTGCTGAACCAAAGAAATGAGCAGGCTGTTAAGAGAAAGCAGCTCTTCTGTGGGTATGTCTGTTTGACGCCATCCTTCCAAAAATAGTTTACCCAAGGAAGTCTCAGCTTTAAGATTTTTCTTCCTGTTCTCACAGACCCAGTGCCTGGGGTAAAAATCCAGTGTGTAAAGACAGCAGCTGGTCACTCCTGGGCTGTGTGGGCTGGTGGTGGATGCTCCCTGCTCCCAGGACCCCTCGCTGCTAGAGTCTGTCTCTTGTTGCTTGCTTCTAACCCAGTAGGAGCATTAGAAATCCATAAAAAAAAAGCTCAGCTGGTGAGGGCAGTTCAAAGCATGTGGGTCTGCTGAGGGAATTCATGTTCATCTCAACCAAGCGGGAGTGATAGAGAATTGCCATGTGCCCCTCTAGGCTCTTAATAGCAAAAGAAAAGGACTCTTTGGAGAAAAAATGGCTGCACTGCATCAACCTTGCTATAAAAATATTGCATGTAGACCTTTCCCTGAAGGTCCCAGTTATCTATAATTTTCTCCTATATGTTTGTGTGACTCAAGAGGCTGTATTTATATCTTATTGACACCATCTACAAAGTGCTCAGTTCTGTCAGAAGAAACATTATCTATATGAAAGCATATTCATCTTCATCCTTTGTACAACTTTGCAGAGATACTGAAGAGTCTTTTGTATAATTGTGACAACAACTTCAAAGCTTTCTCCTAGTCCCTGAGGATAGGCATTACACTTTTCAGTGCTATCATCAGTGAGTTTCTTCATCTGCTTTCTCTGATTAAATAATTAAATAATACATGTTCTTAAATAGCATTCAAATGATTCCTTACAAATTTGAATATAAACAGTAACATCTTCTTTGTACTTTGATTGCAGCTTCTGTTTGAGGGTTTTAAATCATCTCACAAACATTAACAAACTGAATGGCACAACATCCTTTTCAGTTAAGTGTTACCAGTGTTGATTTGCTCTGGAAGGAGGGGCTGGGAGGCACTCCTGGAAACCTAAAAGACGTCTACCAAAAAAACCCATGCTGACTCAGCTGATGAAATAATTTGATTGCAAAAACAACCTCCACCAAACCCAAATTAGACCTGGATTTTACAAAGGTTTATCACTTAGAAAACTGAGAATAGAGCTATGTCACACAAAAAAGTTGGAATGGTACCTTGTTGCTCAGACTGTTATAATTCAGTTGCATAAAGATCCTTTCTTTATCCTGTGTTTCTGTGAAATAATAGAAATATCAAAATAATACTGAGATTTATTCAGAAAAGCTAATATTAGCCTGGAAAGTTTAACATCACCCTAAATTTAATTTAAGGAGATATGTTCCTCAGGAGAGAAATCCAAGAGAAGTATAATGCAAGGTACTCTTAACTGCCCTCCACTACCAGTAACATCAGATACCATTCAGGTCCTTCAGTCATGGCTCTATGTACTCCATGCTTCACTGGCCCTCAAATACAACATTTTCTGGTGAATTATGCCTCAGTTTGTACTTAAGAACTATTTCTGAATATATGAAAACATGTAGTGGTTGTAAGCTGTTGCAAATATCATCTCCTTTGATGAATAGCTAGAAGGAGTGATTCTAAGATCTGAAAATGGACATTTTAATCCTTTAAATTTAATGCTTAAAATCCTGTTTACTATTTTTCTGCCAATCACATCAGCAAGCTTCCTTCCATCCTCTCCAGGTTTTCAGTTTTGTGATCCCTATGTACCAAATACACATCTGAAAGTGTTAATCAGTCATAAATACTGTACACTCCCAACTTTCCACCTTGTATAATATACATTTAGTGTTAAAAGCTGAAACACACCTGGAACAGAGCAAACTTTACGACTTTATCTAATTATGTACCCTATGTAACAGCTGTGGTACTAAGAATAGTTTTGCTTCACTAAAACACTAAGAGTTTCCTATTAACATACCATAGAATACTCCTCTAAAGTTGCTACAGAAGATAGATCTGATCATGTTCATATCATTTAACTGTATCTAGATAATCATCTATGAGTCAATAAATAACGTGCTCCAAAGGATTCCCATGTTCTTCCTTAAGCCATTCTGACATCTAAGGATACCAAATCTTTCAATTCCAATACCTCATTAATGATGTATCAATTTCTTGCTGCCAAGACTGATTATCCCCATTAGTCTTTTTGACATCTATTTAATAGACGTCTATTTAATCAGCTAAATAAAACAGTTGTATTAAATAAGCCAATTTTATTAACAGGCAATTTCACATATACTGTTCAAAGGTGAATACCCTAAAAATACATTTGGAAAGAAAAATGTTGGACAAATTTGATATAGAAAGAAAAATATTTTGCTTCCTATTTGATAGTACCTTTGAAATGACAGCTCAAAGGGTGTGTACACTCTGAAAGAAGTCACATTATTCTCATTATTGTCCAAACAGTACACTAACAGCTAGTTTTTGAATCATTAGGCTTCTATGTCTAGACTCCATGTTCTATAGAGTCATGTGTCTCACACAGACCCACATACCATGACTGTAAGCAGTCTAGAATAACTTTTATATCTGCTGCAAACATTGGTTTTATTTCTTGAGACTGGATTTACCATTGGCACAATCTGCCAGCTTACATGTCTGTAATGACTTGTATTACATTTACAAATTACTGCAGATAACTGTTGATGCAACATGGAGCCTAAAAGGAATAAAAGATGTAAATTCACATTATTCACTCATATATTGATCTCTGTAAGACAACAACAAACAAACAAACAATTTAAAAAGCCATGGTAACAAGAATGAAAGAAATTGTTTTCAACGTGCATCACAGATAGAGGGCAGTTAAATAAAATGGTCTCATTCTGTTGAAAAATCAAAGTGGAAAAAAAACACTACATTGAGAGTTTTCTATCATTCTGTGGATACCAATTTATAAGTTAGCCTGCTGAGCTAGCTCCTCAAAGCCAGCCTCTCATGCCTGCTTTTGTTTAAACTGCCTGTTGAAAGTGTGTTGGGTGTTTACTCCTGTTTCTTGTATGTATAGGATTATATATGGGAAGAGTCAGTGCAGCTTTTGGAGACTGAGACAACCTTCCTTCACTCTGAAGGGATTCTGTACTTCAATCTGTCCATTTTTTGGTTTCTCAATTAAAAAACCAACATGTTTTTTCAAAAAAAAAAAAAAAGAGCAAGATTTACAGTCTCTACACATACAACAAATTGTCATACTTTTCTAATATATTCCATTGCAGAGGACTTGTTACTGTCAATGATCATTTTTTTTTATTATTATTATTTTGCATTTGTGATTTGTATTTGTACATTGTATAATACAGATTGGTATGTGTATTGTGCCTCTTTTTTCCTTTACAGTGATTGTATTCTTCGTGTGTTTCTTTAGGGAAAAAACTGACATCATACTGCTACCACCATTGATTTGTCAGAAAACCGTGACACAGGTCATAGGCAGAAGAATTCCCTGCTCTGGTTGCTCTGACTTATCAGAACAGGCAAGAGGAAATACCTGACTAAAGGAAACAGATTGTCAGAAGTGTTCAAGACCCAGGAATATCCATTGCTTGTGTTGGTACCCAAATGTGGTACTTTTAGCATGTGGAACTCTTCTGAAAATCTGGCATTTTCATGCTTATTTCTTCTGCCTACCAAAGGTTTAAATTACTTTCTTTTGCTTTTTATCCCATCTTTCTTTCCATCTGTTTCTTTTTTAAGTTGCTTTAAAATTGTTTTTAAATAATCTTGTTTCTATTCTGGTATAAGACTACCTCAACTAGAACACTGTTTCTTGCTTGAACACTTGTTTGGCACTTTAGCAATGAAAATACTAACAAGAACTTAAGGACTTAATTTTTTTATCCTGGGGTATGCCAGCATTCTCCACACAGAACAATGGTGTACGTAAATATAGATAAAAACAATTGCTGCTCAGGACAGCATGTATTTGTCACATACTGCCTTATATTGTAAGAAAAGCAAAGAGAAGTAGAAGTATACAGGATTGTACCTCTTTTTACTTGAATTTACAGTTAAATTTGATTTGGCCCTCCTTGCAGATACCAGTTCTGAAAATAGTGACTTAGGAAGCATACTTCAACTGGGAAACTCAGTGCTTCAATGAACAGTTATTTTTTTTTTAACCAACTTGACTACTTTAGGTAAAAATGAATATGGAATATGGTGTTCACATGCAAGCACAAGCCTGGAAAGCTAATGAAGTCTATTCTCAGATTTGCCAGCTATTATCCTCAATTTGCATTTGACTATGATAATACAGTTCCAACTATATCAATGCCTGTCAAGCCATCTTGCTTTACAGTTGATATAATACTAGCTCCATGTTAAACACACGGTTAATATATCCTGGATAATAAGGATTTTTTTGTGTCTGCTTTACTAACATGTCCCATCAATGCTTTTCATGGCTGTTTAGCTTGACTAATGACTTCCAAATGACCACAGAAGACAGAAGTCTCCCTGGGTGTTGCAAAGTGTGGGGGATTAATTTCAAAAAGCCTATCTGAATTGCATTAATGTAACTATTTGACCTGTGCATGTCCCTGGGGAAAAATGTAGTCAAGCAAAAGCTAGTAACAATAAACAGATTTCAGATTGCATTTTTTTTTTTCTGAAATGAAATACTGTTAATTTACTTTTAATTTTATTTTTAGATCCAGCAGTGGAAAACTGATGCTAATCATACCCAGTTTGGGTTTGGTAGAGTCTGCTTCCCAGAGTTTCCTGAGAAGCAACCATTTGGTTTCTGCATGCATATATCACAAACCCTATTGATAGCACTGTTTTAATTACTTTTCTGTGGTCCCTTTATTCTGATGTTTGAATTCTAATTTAATTAATTTTGCATTTAATTCATTCTACATTTATTTATTTATTATTTATTTTAAAATGAGGTATATGCAGCCTGAAGGAAGGATTCTATCAGTGCACCTAGTTTGCACAGAAGAATGACCAAAACCAGGATTCTAGTATTGGACCCAATATTATAACAACAAAGCTCAACATTGTCAGTAAATTGCAAGGTATTCTGCAGTTTGCCTAAAAAAAATTGCAGTCAAGATAGGATTGAGCAAAGGCATGTTATGGAGATCTATGTTATATTGGATAAAGTTTTGGATGAGGTATACATGCTGTTGAAGGACTGAAAACACAATATAGTATTTTTTTATACTTTCATTACAACCTAGAGAACGGTGCCGTAATTTTTTAGAAGATAATTTTTTTCCCTACTGGTGTACGTGAGCTTCAGTTATATATATATATATATATATATTTGTTAGTTGTCTACTAATAGGTTGTTAGATCTAAAAGTTATTAGTATTTAAACTCAGACTTTGAGAGTGATAATTTTGATGCATTTGTGTTACGTATTTTTCACTTAAATCTGGTTACTTTGGACTTCCTTTCCAAGGCTGCATTCTTAATGTCAAGTTTTCAATATTAAATATACATTAATTTTGTCATGGTGAGGTTGACAAATTTAATTGACCGTAATTGTCAAAATTGCTGGCATTAATTTATTCTCAGATTTTTCTGTGTGAAAATATAAACCTGCAAAAGTGCCATTGTCAATTATGGTCCATTGAAGTGACCTAATTAGCATTGGTGGATGAACCCAACACATGGAAAAGCAAATGGGGGGACATGCTAGGGAGATAATTGAATGTGACATGAACACTAATATTGACTTTATACCATTTGTGTCATTAAAACACTGTCCAATGAAAAGGGCTTAATTTCATTTCATGTTTTTATTTGCTAGAACAGCACAGAAGGATAATGAGGAACACCTGAATTTCTTCCACTGGAAATAACAAAGACAGTATGAATAAAATTGCTGAAATAAAAGTGGTACCTGTTTTTTAACTAGCAATGGGCAATCTGGCCCATATTCTGTAGTATTTTGAATGACTTTCTTATTTTGCTGTTGGTTATACCATTGCTTAAGGGTGTCATGCAGTTCCTGGAAAGGAGATGATCGCAGACAACATTTTGCACAGGTGAGTAGACGTCAAGAGAGGACAAAAGCTAAAAGCCATGCTGTCCCCCCATGTCATCTTGTCAATAATGCCACGATCCTTAAATTATTATATGATCAGACAACTGTAAGTGCTTGGAATTTCTTTCAAGATTATCATTAAATCTTGGAGCAGTGTCACTGAAACTACTGAATATACTGGGCATTCTTTTTGTTTCTTCTCATTTCTCTGAGCTGAATTCAAGACCAGGTCAGCTCCTGGATCAAGGTCTAAGAGCCAATACTCTGTTCTGTCCAATGCATATAATTCTCCCTGTAATGAATTGTAAAGTGAAAAGTGACAACCATTCTTGGATGGCTTTTATCTGCTGTCAATGTCATGGAAATCTCACAAATTTACTACTTCTTGGACTGACAGTATCTGCTGCTGGGTGAAGACTGGCTGGGTGATGCTCTTGGCATGAGTGGGTTTGTAGGAAGCCTTTTTGGCTGTTGAAACTGCATTTTTGCTGTGTGCCACAGAAACGTAAAGTACCAGTATTTCCCTGTGGAATGGCTGGCATGCAAAGTTAGGAGCACAGAGACAGAAGAAGATAAACACTGAAGAAGAGGTGGAGAAGAAGCTAGGAAAAAGGAAAAGAAAAGACAAAGAACAGGAAAGAAACAAAAACAGGTCTTTACTGTATCAAAGTCTACAACCTTCCTGCTAAAAAAAATATGTTGGGGTATATGAAAATGCTTGAAGAGAATCAGAATAAATTCCTTAAGCTTCTTCTCAATAGGCATTTGTCAGCAAATATCACTGTTTTCCTTCAATGTTTTGATGATGAACTTGCATTTACATGTTTGAGATTTAGTACACATGTATGACATCATCTAAAAAAATATCTAAAAGGATCCATTAACATGTAGCTTCAAACAATTCAGTGTACTGAGTCATATACTAACATAACCAGAAATTGTTTCTCTGCATCTTATGTAACTGATAACAAGATGTGCTTCTTATATACATGCCTTTCTTACTAGTATTCCAATTAAACTTTGTTTCTTACTACACATTTTGAAGACAAAATTGTTTCTTTGGCCTCACACGCATAGTTGTCATATCTCTGATATTACAAAGCCAGAATCATTTATTCTGCAAAAGGTTTTTTAGAGAACTAATTATAACATCAAGTGGGGTGGTGCTCAAAATAGAATGAATGAGAAATAATGAGAAAAATGAATCCAATAATTATTTAAAGTAGTGGGTGTTAGCTTCTCCTCTGATCCTATGGTGGTGGTAGCCACGAGTAGCTTCAAAGTAACAATACACATCCAGACATTGAGGACATTTTTATTCTCCTATTCATGTTTTACTGCATTACAAAAATCCAGTGGGATTTAGTCTGTTTTTCAATTACAATAGCCACTTAGACAAGTAGTGCAGAGCTCTCTGTACTGTTGTACTGGTCAACAAAAGACAATGATTAAATTCTAAAAAAGCATTAGATGAAGCTGCTACTACAATAGGCATCAGTAATCAGAGGCATAATCACTTTCTGCTGGAAATCTGTAGCTGTAAAATGAACAGAAATACACATTCGGCTTTGAAGTCCATTTTCATGCAAAGATCAAATAGCTCTGTCAGATTTATTCTCATAGTTTTTGAAGTGTAAATGTAAACCAATTCAGTGACAAGGAAACTATTTACTATACCTCTGTGGAGCAGGCATGTGTTCAGAGAAAGTATGTTTGACAAAATTACTTCTGTGTAATTGTTAGAATTTTGGGGACGGGCATGTTTATTGTGAAGAAAAAGACACAAAGATGATTGCTTTGCAGTTGCTTGGTGGGATGGCATATTCCTAGAGCTGGTGCTCACAGGGTTTCCAGTACCTGAGGGGTTCAGCACTGCCACAACATGTATTGGATTGTACAGACTTATGATGGAACTTGGCTCATTGACCTGAAGATCAAGTACACATTTGTAAGCATGCTTTAATAAGTTCAGGCGCCCAACAGCCTGCAGATTGCTGCTCCATGCACCCCTATACCTCTCAGCAGCCAGGCTTGAATGAGGGGTGTACATTTCCAGCATGGTCACATACACAGTGCTCAGCTTTGACAATATACAGAAGAATTTCTGAGATATCAGCATGGCATAAGGGCAGATGGGTGTTTGCCTTTTGTGAGTGGGAAATTGGGTTGGGAGGGATTGAAGTACTAGCAGATTTAAGGGCAAGAAGTTTTTGAATTTAAGAGGTGGTCTACTGAAGCCTAGCAGTTCAACACTCACAGGAATGCATACGTGATAGTAACACAACAGATTCTGTGTTTAACACTTTGACAGCAACTTCTGTCAAAGTGTCTGCACAAAAGCCTGTTTACAAACGTGGTGTCTCTACCATCCCAGTCCCCATATTTCAGTAGAATAGCCCTTTTAGGAAGGATCATTGAGAGGTTTCTTTGCTTGTAGTGAGTGGGACTTACTCCGAGTAATAGGCTTTTCATCCACAAACTTCTTCAAGACAAAACAAGACAAAACAGAGCAGACCTTCCCAGACTCACTATCAGAAATGATTCAAAGCCTGTGCTTGATAATTAGCTACCTCCCTACCTATATATATAAGCTATCTATGTGTCTGTGTTAGAGCACTGGCAGAGAGAGTAATAGGTGGAACGGACCAAAACCATTCTGGGAAAATGCTAGTGACCTAAGCAACATGTGTGACTGCAGCACAGTGCTCGGGCCCATGCCCTATCCAGTTTCTCAGCATAGAAAAGGTGTTGGGCCAAGCTATCAGAGCAGGACCAGCAGGAGAGGTGTGAGAAATTGAATCAGCCACCTTGGTAATAGGCACCTCAGTTATGGGGGGTAATAGTATCTGTCATGCAGCCAAAATGTGAGACAAAGCTGTGGTGGAGAAATAGAGCAATTGGAAGGTTTCAGCAGAAACCTAGTTCAGTGAAACCAACAGAAAAACAAACAAACAAAAAGCAAAACAACAAAAAAACATGTTGGGTTTGGAAAATTCATATTCCTCCCCCCCCCCCCCCCCCCCCCCCCAACATTGCCAAATGTTTGTATTTGGCATTTTCATAATATAAAATATTTCTCAGTTTGGAATAATTTCACATTTTAAGAATAAAAATGTGTTATTAAAAAGTTCAACAATAAAATTTTTTACAACGTTGTAAAGGTAATAAAACAACTTGGAGGTTTTTAATGTTTAAAATCGCAAAATAATTTCTTATTCTTAAGGGTTTTTGTGATATCACAGGATCACAGAATGGCTGAGGTTGGAAGGGACATCTGAAGATCATCTAGTCCAACCCTCTTGCCAAGCAGGTTCCCCTGAAACTCATTGTGTAGGATGGCATCCAGGAGGGTTTTGATTATCTCCCGAGAAGGAGACTCCACAACCTCTCTGGGCAACCTGTCCCAGTGCTCTGTCACCCTCACAGCAAAGAAGTACCTTCTCCTATTAAGTTGGAACTTCCTGTGCTTCAGTTTGTGCCCGTTTCCTCTTGCCCTGTCACTGGGCACAAATGAAAAGAGACTGGATCCACCTCTCGACAACCTCGCTTCAGACATTTATATACATTAATGAGGTCTTCCCTCAGTCTTCTCTTTTCCAGGCTAAACAGGCCCAGCTCTCCCAGCCTGTCCTCATACAACAGGTGCTCCAGTCCTCTATCAAAAGAGGATATATCAAAGAGGATAGTCTCAAGATGAGGATATATTTGTATGTCTGTGTATGTTTAGCAATAAAAGTTACGGACATAAGACATTTCAATATGAAAATGAATTGAAAGTGCATTTAGGCATCTCCAGGACAACTTATTGGCTTGGTGGTAGTATGGGGATATCAATACTGAATGTAGGCACCTAAAACGAACCATTACATCTTACCTATATCCCTATATCCTTTCAAATCAAAGAGAGATCTCTTTGATATCGTAAAGCCCCTTAAGAGTCAAAAAAAGGCTTCCCCACTCAACTGTCATAATAAAAATCCTCACATCCCCAGATATACAGATATAATGATAGGACTTGCTTGCAGGTGTATTTCTCAGCAATATGGTTGGTGCATTATGTGTTTTGGACAATATGGACCTGAAAATGATTGCATAGTATGGAAGTGAATAATAAGATGCCTCTAACTTCTTACCAACACTACTGCAAGCAATTTTAGAGCAGGTAAAGTTTCATGGATTTGTTTCTAGTTGTCCTTCATTCATCATTGTCCTGAATGGCAAGATATAGAATGGTCAAGCTGTAGGATATCACCTGCTAAAGTGATGACTGCAATTTCACAAAGCTTGTGCAATACACTTTTAGACAGATCTAGATTTTCAATAAATAATATTGCTGCTAGTGATAAAGCAAACCAAGGACTTGTGCCTTCCTATGCTTATGACTAAGCTGCACTGTTGTGAGATCAAAGCATTTTTCGTCAATTTCAGACTCTTGTTTCAACCAGGCAAAGATGTAGTCCTGAATTTATTCAAACCATTCTTTCCTAACAGAAATCAACATGAAAATAATGAGTCCCAAAAGGATTCCGATTACTTTCATTCCATAATTTCAGATGATAAAAACTAACTGTGATAGATACTAATATAATACAAGTAGAAAGATGGACTAGATAAAACCAGCTGAACACTAGTCTGTCCTCAAGACCTAACAGGGAAGTAATAACATGCTTTTGAATATGTAGCAATGACTTTTGGCAGATATGCCGTATACAGTTCCATAACAGAGAAAACCATTGAACTTGATTGACTATTTAATCCATTTCTGAAAGAGCATCACTAAGGGGATGTTTATATTATTAATATTGTTTTTTATAGGCAGAATGACACAGTGTTGTCAAAATGCTAGTTCCTGCAATGCTGATTGCTAGATAGCTTACTATGTCCAGCAGCAGTAGTGTTTTAAAAGTTAAGTAGAAATGTTGCTGATATCTACTGCAACTTTCTTCTCCCACATAAATATTTTGATTTGATTATATTAATTCTGTTTTGTCCTAAGCAAGAAGCAAGAGTGCATTAAAATACAATGAGACACTGTGTTTGCAAAAAGACATCGGTAGTTTGCAAATATAACATAAAAAACACATATAAAAAAAGTATACTTTTTATTTATTAATGTCTCTTTAGATATCATGAGATATTTATAACTGTTAACAGCATAACACTATTTATTACTTTTATTTAAGTTTGTACCTTAAGAACAATAGTGGAAGTGTAACATTGCATTGGTTGATAAAATTCTGATTCTGTAGTTTGGTACAACCACACAAATTTCATGTAAGGCCCAGATAGGTTAACACTCAGCTACATGGCAGCATTGAACAAAATAGGGCATATGTATAAAAGTTCTATAGGTGTGGTAGAAAATATAAAACAATTCTAAAGAAATGGTGGTATGAAGAATTAAAAAATCCATAACGCTTATATGAACATTATATGGCACAAGCATTGTGCTACCCATTGGAAACAAAAGTTCAAGTTCCTTTCTACACCTTTTTCTATGCCCTTGCACATGAGAAAGGACAATAAGGCCTTATAAAAACTATTTCCACTTTTTTTTTTCCCCCTCGGTTGAAATACCACAAAGCATATGGTACTACAAGCCTGCAGTTTTGCCTTTAGCACTTCTCAGTTCCCTGTTGCCTTAGTTCAACCACTTAAATTAAGCGATATAAAGATGGTTTTACTCTCTCCTGATTTCTTCACTTCCTGAGATAAATTTTGCTAATTAAAGTCTTTCATAAACAGAAAGCTTTTGTTAAAAGTATAAATGAAAATATGCACACATGCAAACATGTTTGCACATGTTCTGTGTCTCACCTTGGTCTCTGCTTACCTGAGAAACTGTCCTTTTTGAAACCACATGCAGCATAGAAAGATTTATGAAGGGATATGGAGATATAGGTAAGATGTAATGGACAACTGCATTTTAGGTGCCTACATTCAGCATTGGTATCCCCATCCCACCACCAAGCCAATAAGTTGTCCTGGAGATGCCTAAATTAACTTTCAGTTCGTTTTGATATTAAAGTGTCTTACATGCCTACATTTTGTTGCTAGACATATGCAGACAAACAAAAATGTCCTGATCCTGAGACAATCCTGAGAGAGAGTTTTTTTTTTTTGATATAAAAAAACCCTTAAGAATAAGAGAATCTTCTGGCATGTTCATCTTCCATTCCCGCAGAAAATCGTGAAATATGACCATATGTTGCTGGCCTCATTTTGGAGGCTCAATATGACAGATTTTTTCAACAAGTGAGTTTCAACAGCCATCACAATTACCACCACAGTCTGCTCCAAATGCAGAAGCGGTAAGTGTCTATGATTTGCCTTCTCAGCCGTATAGATCTTCTGTCTGTGGGTACACGTATGACTGAAAAAGCCAGAGAAAAAACACTGCTGCGTTGCACATAGTTCTGGTCTCAAAAAGAGGACAAGAAAGTGGGGGGAGCAGTACAATGGAAAAATGACAGATGAAGAAAAAGAGAGAGAGAAAGAAAGACAGGATGAGACTGAGACTGTGAGGAAGAGGATGAATGAAATCTGCAACAATGACCCAATATATGAAAGGACAGAAATACCCAAGCCTGGAATAGTTATGTTCCAGTAGGTCTGGCAATAAGATCTTTCTCTTCTAGTCTTCTGCTTCTTTTTAATCTGATTACTTCCTACTATTCTTTCAATGTCCTTGTGGACCTGGGGAAGGGTATTCTATATGTGCAATGGTCTGGAAGAGACCAGCGGTAAGATGAGTTCAGGGACCTCAAAAAGAAGGATGGTCACAGATGGGCTCTATATTACATTTTCCTGTTTTTCAAAAACCTTCAAATCTTTCCAAGATGGCTTTTGTGCTACTGCTGGCAACCAGGACTTTGGGCAGACTCCTTAATGGATTCAACAGAAAGACTGACTGACAAAATGTGCAATAAACAGAAGCTCTCTATTTAATATTCATAGCATCTCTTTATTTGTACAGACAATCAGAGTCGCTAATATCAGCTGTAAGCAGTGGCACCAAACATTTTTGCTGCCGTTAAGATAAGCTTCTTCATGATTCACTGCTTTGAGAACCTCTGCTCTTCTTAGGCTTCGTAGCTGCTCAGATAACACAGGAGTCTTGTGCTTTGCCCTTCCTATACTTGCATGGTGTCAGTGTAGCTATGCAATCCTGCCCCAAGGTCTTTAAAAAGGCCTACTGTGTCTTCCCTTTAACTATTATACTTGGCATAGGAATCTGAAATGTAAATACACCTCTTTGGTGTACAAGAGATGAAATGTGTGAAGGTTGGGATCACATAACTGATTAGCAGAATATGAAGCATGTGTCCCTGATGGATGGTTATATCAGTAGTCAGTTTGACAACCTCCATTCCAGTAAATTTCTCCAGTGTAGAGAGGCCTCCTCACTGACCCACCACCTTCCACCTGAAGATCTACATCTTCTCTTGCTGCTTCCCTTTCTGCTTTCCAAACTGATGCTCCACTCCAGGGTTTGTTTGCCTGGTTTAAAGGTGGATTATGAGATGGAAAGGTGTAAAATAGGACTGCATCCTTGGTCTGCATGGGTTTAATTGAAAATGATAAAATAAGAAAAAAATACAGAAATAAAGATCACTACTTCTGCACTGTCCTCAAATACACACATCCATAAATCAATACATTTTGGAGAGGGGCAGTGGCTTTAATTTTCAGACCCTTAACTCACTGAATAAAGCAACACAAAAGATGATGGGTTTGGAGCATTTTGGAGGAAGATACTTTTCATCTGATACAGATACACTTGAGTGAGACTGTGAGCAAAACTCCCAGAAACTACTTTTATATTAATAAAAGTGGCTATTGTTGACAAGTGGAGCATGTGGTGGAAGGAGATTATTGTCAGTACAAATGGTGGTCACTGGAGAAGGGCTGTCACTGAGATAAAAATGAGGTGGAAAGGCTTCAGTTGGTGAAAAATGACATTGGTTCAATTGGTTTATTTCTGTGGAAGGGTTGGAGCATGAGTCCCTAGCTGTCAGGACATGCTATTCAATAGAGTGGGTTATAAGATATATTTTTTGTTTGTTGAATATTCTGTTAAGGGTATGGATAACAGCATGAAACCTATCCATGAAAAGCCAATAAAAACATTTAGAAGTCAAATATTGAGACTCCCAGTATTTATTGGCCTTGTTCCATGCACACAGCTCTTATACATGTCAGCTTTACACAGATCTACCATGGCTTATGGCCCTGAGGTTTTATTCTTTCTGCATTACTAGAGCGTTACTTATTGAGCAGTGAAAATTCCGCAAAAGCTTTAGTTTCTTTGGAATCAGAAATCTGAGGCATTATTGGAAGCCAAACAAATATTAGAAAGTAGACCAAAGTGACAAGGCCCCTTATAAAATCCTCAGAGTCAGTCTGGATCAGAAGAAAGTGGTCTTTGCCATTCTGTTCTACATAAAATGTGTATCCGACTAAGATATTTCTAATTAATGGACATAATTGGAAATCCACACTGTACCACAGCTTGGTGTTCAGAACTGACTGCAGATGAATGCGGATGAACAGTGGAGGCTGAACTATTTCCTATTCCTCCTTTTGGGGAGCTTTGGATATATTTGTTGTGTTATTGGTACCTCTTTGGAAAAGTACAGGAGGAATGAAAGCCCAGATCTTATCTGGGAAGTGGTTAGATGCAGGTGTTTTGGTATAGCACAGTTCTCAGGGCTCAGAGCACTGAGCAGAGCTGGTGAGTGCAGTGATGGAGCCTGTCAGAGGACCTGGTCTATGCCAGCCAGTGGCACCTGCTTTTGGTAGCTAGAAGCTGACTGTGGCGTGGATAACTAACACAATACTTAAAGAAAGGATTTAAAATCTGCATGGAAGTGGATGCCAGCTGTTAGTCCATCTAACATTAGACAGGCATCACACACAGTGTTTGAAAACAAACAGATCCTGTGAGATTACTTGCATTTACAGCCTCATCTTTTATTGACATTTAGTTACATTTCCTTGGCAGCTCATGTTAATGCTACCTCAAGAGCAAATCCTCCCCTAACCATCTCTTTTTGTCCCTCATCACATTTGTCTCCAATGTCTCAGGCACCATAGTACTGTAGCAAGAAGTGCAGAATCCCAGGGGGTGGGAGGTGACTCCTCCAGGTTGAACAGGGCTAACATACTGCGACTTGCTCTCCTGGTGGATCACCTCCATCCAGCCTCTCTCCACTTCAGCCCAGCTCTCTAGATTCCAGCCAGGAACAGGTGCCTGCAAGGTTATTGACAACCTGTACATCTGGTGGAGGTAGAGGACAGGCTAAAATGCTCATTCTATGAAGGCTGCATTTGTTTCCTGGTTTGTGTTCATATTGGCCTCCAAATAGATTAAACCACTGTGAGGTTCAAAGCAGTGAGACACTGATAGACACAAAGTCTTTACGATTATTTGTTCAGGGACCCAAAATGTGAAGCCATCCTTATGTTCAGATAATGTCTAAATTCTTTTCTGCATTCAGGTACCCTTAAAAAATCCTGTCTCAGTGTGATCACTTACAGCCTTGGAAAATGAGCTGTGGCAGATCTTTGTTGCAGCCTTCTCCAGATGCATTATGTTCTGTAGTCCTTCTGCATAAATGTGACAATTTCAGTGACAGAGGGCAAGTGGAAAATTGATAGGAGATAATTATTACCTTGCTAGGTTCCAGCTTCTGACTTAAGGAAGTTCAAGGTCTGACAAAGGCAGGGATTTCAATAAAGAGAATATGGAAAGGAACACAAGTTTTGTCATAGCTGCTTGGAAATAATTTCTGATGGTGAACCTTTAATTACTGGTTTTGATTGAAAGTATTCACTTAAAATCATAAGTGGTTTTCAGCAAGTTGCTAAGGTTGATCAGATCAATATATACAAAAATATACAATGAAAATAAGACTGTATTCATATCCAAATGCCATTCACAGAAATAACAAAACCACATTGCTGCTGCAAGCTATCCACCAGCAGAACTGTTGGTTATGATTGATTTGCTATAGCACAAATAGGAAAGGATAAAATGCCTGTGCTGATTCATTTACATGGCTGCAGTTATTCATATAATTGGAATGTTACCACGTCTTCAGGTTCTCACTGAGCAGTATGTTGCTCAGTTTTTCCTTGAGCCTAGGAAAGCAAAATGAGTCTACACTGTCTTCTCTCCTGAAGGGACCACACCGTCCACTGGACTGCAGAGTGACCTGCAAGGATCTGTTCCATGAAAGAGTTTGAGAAAAATGGAACAAAGCAAAATGTTTGGCTAGACAATGTATATTTTCAATCAAAATTCCTGTTTTACAGTATTTCGTCTTAAGAGGTAGTCTACATAGTGCAGTTGGGATGCAATTGCTGCATATGCCACAGCACAGGCTAAGCTACTGTGAGCAACAAGTGCAGTGAATATGAGAGAACCTGCATGATGATATGTCCTGATAGCTTGGGTAAATATTTCCAAGTAATGTTTGCTTGAAGACCTATCCTGATAATGCTGTCTTTTGGGCCACTATAATTCTCTTCTCCTGTTTTTATATTCCAAGACCTGTACACTGTAAATCATAAATTTCTATGAGATATTGAATAAATCAGAAATAGACGGGCAATTTTTATAGTGATTTTTTTTTTCAGTACTATTGGGGAGTTCTAGCTACTTTGTTAACAAAATTCTGTGCCATTGCCTGCTTCTTGACTTAAATATTTACCATTCAAAATACCATCCTAGAACTCTTATTTATGTAATAAAACAAGTTAATTAAAACAGTTTATATAACTATGCAAAAAGAAAGTCATATATTGGGTTAGAAAGGTTGCCACTATGGACACCAAATGTTTGCAGTGCCAGGTTCCTTTCTCTGCCACAGGCTTCCCTGTTACCTCAGCCCTGCAGCAGTCCAAGCATCTCCATGCTCTGAGCAACAGTCTTCATGCCTTCGTGAGCATTCTCTAGCCCAGGTCCAGGTTCCTACCATAATTACAGACTTTACAGGTTAATTACATGGCATAAAGGGGAATGTCCCTACTTGGGGTGAAAAAATCTAGCTCTAGACCCTGCCCTTAGCAGCCACCTTCCCTGAGGTGCAAGGAGGGGACAGAGGTGTAGAATAGCAAAATCATGCTGCTCCATGGCATGACTGTTTCCAGAGAAACAGTCCCTGGTGGTGGCACAGCTTTGTGTGAACCTCAGGGATGTGCTGAAGTATGACCTTCAGAGCACAGGGAGCAGCAGCCAGGTTTCTTTTTGCCTCACTGCTGAGAAGAGCCCTTACTACAGGCAGATGCACCAGAGATTTTCCTCTGGTTGAAGTAAGCTGAATGAACACAAAGGTAAGTTCTGATAATGTATTTATACTTGCATGAATTTGTTCTCCCCCTTGGTTCAGTTTTGTTAAAATGAGCAGTGATGTTGATTGATTATGCAATTGAGTTCCCATTTCTGCTCTCTAAAGCAGAGCAACTTACAAGTTTACTTTTCAATTCCCTAAAGTGCAGGTAGATCCTTGTTGCAAATGGGAACAACCACTCTCAAGCAGGTAAGGCAATAAAAATGTGGGCAATGTTTCTCTGCCACAAGTGAAACAGAGAAATAGGCCACCGTGCATCAAGCAGAAAGATGAAAGCCATGCCAGCTATTAATGGGGACTAAAGTGTACTACAGCATGCATTTCCATCACACTCTGAAAAAACCCCATGTGAAGAAGCATGGAAATATTTTTTAATATTGTAGTTCCCTGTTAATGCCACTCTCAGTTTTCACATTCGTATTCATTAGATGTATTATTCTTAGCCATAAGGTGCTTTATGGATGTTAATTTAATGGGTTTTTGTCTTTACGGTTGCTTTGATGTTTCCAAAGACCTGCAGATGTGCTGCACATTAAAGTCACAAACTCAGGGAAGCCCAGAATTAATTAAGAAAGCTGGTTGAAAAAGCAATGACACAGCTCAAATTGTATTCACATACTCAACCTCATGCTAATCTAAGGACCTTTGGCAATGTTAAGAGACTTTACCTCTGGTTGTGGAAGGTCAGAGACAATTGTACTTACTGTTGTCTGTCCTGGGATTAGCTGAGAACCTGTGTGGCCTCTGGCATATGACAGTTCAGCCCAGATGCTCATAAAGGAGCAAGGGTCCTGCTGCTTTGTTTTTCTTGAGCAGCATCCCTGCCATCACAGGCTCTTCCCTGATATATATAAAGGTTTAAAAAAAATAGGTGCATGGTCTTAATGCAGGTACAGAAACAGCTTGGTTGATCACCCAGTAATGAATGTAAAAGTCAGTTGAAACTCAGTGTATAAATACTTACAGATATGTTTGAGATTAGCATTTAAAGATTTTCTCTGCGCACTGCACAGTGTTTGCAGAACTGTATTGTAACTCACATAAAAACTGCCTGCACCTTTTAACCACAACTTCTTAGGTTGGGAAATATATATTCCAGATTGAGTGTCTTTAAATCAGCTGTGTTTGTCATCCCTGTTTGCTCTGACTGTCTTTTTCTCTGAAAATGTTCCCAGTGTTATGATGTCTGCATACAAGGGTAATATATTGCATACAATCTGAGAAAGATAGGATTACAGGATTTGCTACTGTATGTTTCTACTCAAAGATTGCAAACGTGAAGTTTTGTTGCTCCAAAACAGCTATAACATGAAGACTTCTGCAGGTTCTCAATGTTTCTGCAAGACATTGAGAAAGAAAGAACTTTTTATTAAATTGTTTTAATGTGGTGTTCAGCTTCTGGTTGCAGTGTGTAGCTCTTTTTTTGGAGGCAGACTGTTTTGCAGAAACTCATATTCCCCAGAGATAAACAGATGAAGATGGAGAGCACAAGCATGGTGATAGTGAGAAGAAATACCTAATCCTATTTCATGCCCATTTGCTGCTTGAATTTTGCTTTTCAAACTCAAAAACCCCACACAGCAAGTACTTTCAAAACTAACTCTCCTTCCAGGGGGTCTAGTGTAATAGTACTTAAGTAGGCTTTCTGGGGCTGAATTAGCTGTTTTAATTTTATGTTTAGATTCAGCATTCATACAACTGTCTCTCTAGCCTGAAAAGCTCAATTTCCCTACCAGTCATGTTCTCTTTGTACCCTTTTCCCACTGCAGAGCTCGGCAGCCTTTGGCAGCCTGCTCCTAGCAGCTGGATTTTCCCCTCTCTGCCAGTTACTGCTCTTTGCAAATTCTTTAAATCAGACCTTTGCCCAGGAGGTCAGAACAGAGAGTCTGAGATTTCTTTCCAAATTTCATCCAAAGTGTTAGCTAAGGGACCTGTCCAGCATAATCTATAAAACATCTATTACCAAGATGGTTATATGACTTCTGTTTGTTACCTATTCCCAGGTACCTGTTGCTTCTCCTCCCATTTTCCTCAAATTCTTTATGCAATACTGCTCCCAGCACTTCTGCTCTTGAGAGCACCCAGGCTTTGTATTAAAACAGATTGACCACAGCCTGTTTGCTACTGAGGAAAAAAGGAGCTTTCAGAAGCAGTAAGCTTGCTCCACCTGCACACAATCACTTAATTTTACACTCTGCTACTAGATCCTAGATGTAAAACTATAAATACTACTTACAGGAGTGCAACACCATGTATATGTGATTTTTGCCATTGCAGTTGTAAAATTATTAATTTAATAAAAAATGAAACAGTTTGGTTTTCCTTGGAGATCTTTACAATAATCACAATCAATTTTGAGGTAATAAAGAATAAACAGGCATTTCAAGGGTGTTTTAAGCTGAGGTCTGCTAAAGTGCTTTTGAATATTTAATAAAGCCATAAAAACTTTCAGAGGAAGGGGACTTCATACACTCATTTTTTTACAGAAACAAGTCCAGAAATACTATACAGTAGACTGCAGAAGTCTCTCTGCACTTCAGTAACAGAACCCTGAACTTCCTCTATAAAGAGGGAGGTCTTGGGCTCTAATCCATGACTTTGATTAAAAATAAACAGGAAAAAAATAAAGCCTAAATACCCTTGCGAGCATAAGCCAGAAGCCATGCCTCTTGATTATTTCCAGAAAATATCCATAGTAAAGAGCATCACAGCCAAGCTATGTTGTATTTATTCCTTACCTAGTCCCACAACTCATTCCCTTCTTTTCTGCATGCTGTTCTATCTGCAGACACTGTGATGAATATTGTCCTATCTTCCCCATTCCAGACCCTTTGTACTAGACTATATAATAGAAGGGAAAATAAGGCATTTTTCTTGGAAGTAAATCAGTTGATAAACATTCAGCTGATGAGACTTTGGTGCACCTGTAACTCAGGACTCCTGCTGGCTAAATTGTCACATAAAAGGATGCTGCCACCTCTTCTATCAGCTATCTTGTACTGAACATACATCTGACTTCTTTTTAATTAATTTAAACAAGATAGAAGCCATTTGATCTACATAATTACCAAATAAGTGCTGTAATTAAAATTCTCCTCCCTGAAAACTATTAAAAAAAAAAAAAAAAAACACAAAACAAAACAAAACCAAGTCTTTTAAAATGCAAAGTCATTTAGGTTAAACCTTGGACAAAATTTAGCATGAAACCATTGGTACTATATAAGTACAGATACATGGGGTTCCTCCATACTAATTAATGATTAATTAACTTCTAATAAAAAAGTACACTTTATTAGAAGTACTTTTACTAAAATGTTTACAGGATGTGGTGTCATTTAGGACCTGACCCAACTATAGAAATAATTGCTCTGACTTGTACAATAGTTAGACCAGAGCAACAGTGGCTTTTAAAGGACATATACAGCATGGATGCCCAAAGTGAAATATAGTATTTTTGTATGGAGAATATCCCATGACTATATTTTCCTGTTTCAGCCTATTTCCGAATTTCAATGTATTATATGAATGAATGTATGTTCAATGAATGTATGTTCAATGTTTCAGGCAAACTGAAACGAATGAAAAAAATGTTCAAACAGGCAAAATGAAGCCTGAAAAATGCATTTCAAAAGCAGGCAGAGAGCTCCATCTGCTGCTGACCTGCTCGCTGCAGCACCACGATGAACCAAGCAAGCTTTGTGGCACTTCTCTGCTCGATGGAATCATGTCTTATAGATGTTGTGAAGGTGTCTTTGTTAATTAGGAATAGGAACATTACATGCAAAATATTTTATTTTTCTTTCTTCTTATGTTTTTGTATATGGAAAAAAATTACTACTTCATCTTGTGACATAAAACTATACCTCTCTTGGGCTTCTTCACCTCTTCAGTGTATTTCTGTATTTTCATGAATGAATGTCTTCTGTAAAACACAGGACAGCTGAGGCACACAAACCTATTCAGTGTTCTTTATGCACTAGTATCACTCTTCTTTGCCTTTTGGTTTCACAGTAGCTTGCATAATAAGGACATATTGAGGTCAATGGAGTATTGTGAGGGTTTCTCAGATACAGTAGAAAATTGATAATCTGCTATAGTTCTGAAAGTGTGACTTCCTCTTTCTCATTCTACAGAATGACCAAAAGGCTAACATACTTTAATACTCCAATACACAACTTGAAAATACATACCATTTATAGCAAAATAAATTGCAGTTCATACTATAACTACATTATAACTTTATAAGAAAGGGATGATCTTCTGAAATTTAGAAACACATTGATGATAAAGTACAGAGCTGATCAAAAAGAGCAGAAAGGACACAAGGAATACATTTATTAACTGCTTTCTCTCAGAGCTGGACATAACTTTAAGTACAAGCTTGAAGAGGACCTTGTGTAAAGGTACTATTTTTGTTTCAGAGAATCACGGAAACATTAAGGTTGGAAAAGACCTCCAGGATCATCTGGTCCAACCATCCCCCTATGACCAATATCACCCACTGAACCATGTCCCTAAGCACCACATCCAACCTTTCCGTGAACACCCCCAGGGATGGTGACTCCACCACCTCCCTGGGCAACCTGTTCCAATGCCTGGCCACTCTTTCTGAGAAGAAATGTCTCCTAATTTCCAACCCGAACCTCCCCTGGTGCAATTTGAGGCTGTTCCCTCTAGTCCTATCACTGGTTATCTGTGAGAAGAGGCCAGCTCCCCACACCTTCCTTTCAGGTAGTTGTAGAGAGCAATAAGGTCTCCCCTGAGCCTCCTCTTCCCCAGACTAAACAACCCCAGTTCTCTCAGCTGCTCCTCACAGGACTTCTGTTCCAGGCCCTTCACCAGCTTTGTAGCCCTTCTCTGGACATGTTCCAGGGCCTTGATGTCCTTGTAGTGTGGGGCCAAAAGCTGAACACAGTACTCGAGGTATGGCCTCACCAGAGCTGAGTACAGGGGGATGATCACCTCCCTGGTCCTGCTGGCTACACTATTCCTGATACAAGCCAGGATGCCATTGGCCTTCTTGGCCACCTGGGCACACTGTCGGCTCATGTTCAGGTGAGCATCGACCCACACCCCCCAGATCCTTTTCCTCTGCACAGCTTTCCAGCCTCTCTGCCCCAAGCCTGTAGCTTTGCATGGAGTTGTGACCAAAGTGCAGGACCTGGCACTTAGCCATGTTGAACCTCATCCCATTTACGAGCCATGTTATTTGTTATTCTTAGTACAACGAGTCTTCCTTGTTTAGGTCTATGCAGTCCCTCAGTGTGGCTCAATAGATCTGTAGGGTGAATGAGTCAGTACTGAGGTTTCTAGCTTCATGCTATTATACATGCTTCCAGGGTGTTACTTCAGACTGGGTGCAGTCTGGTCCCAAGGACTGGCTGCCTCTTAGCAATTGGGTCACACTAAGTCACTGCTGGAAGGCAACTCTCTCATTTGTTTTCATCCATAATGAATCCCATCCAAGTACTCCGAGACAGCTTTGTGATGTCCACCAGTGTGGTAAGTGGGGATGCCTGGGAGAGCCTTTAAAAAGGCCCTCCAGTTGGGAGCTAAAAGGCTAGCCCAGAAGCTAAACTAATGCAGAACTATACTTTCTGCTCAAAAAGTCAGTATTTAATGCAAAAGATGGACTTTTAAAAGCTTCACTAGGTATATACATTTTAGGGTACATATTCAAGTGTATTTCAATCCCCAGTAGTCTTGCATTAAGTTTAGTCGGTACTCAGCTTTAGATGAAAAGTGGGGATATAATTTTCAGTACAGCTGGAACACCACTAGCAAGATTTTCTCTCTTTGAGTTCAGGTGGCTCAAACTGCCTTACAGATCAGCACAAGCATTTTGGACAGGGGCTCTTCTCCCTTTCTTTCATCTTAAAGAAAGTAGGGGCTTGTTGTAGATCTATATACCTCCCTACATTGAATAGTGGATTATGACAGATCCTGAGGACAAGTATCTTTCATAATCAGAGATATTTATTTGCTTTTTAAGATGCTACATGTGATATTGCTTATAACTGGCAGTGGAATAGAATCCATTAGATTAAAAATATGAATTGAGAATATACCACAGCAGTGCCAACATCATTATTAGTCTGCTGCTGTCTTTGCATGAGCTGACTGCAAAAGAACGAACAATAGTATCTCAGTGAAGTTTATGACTAGATGTAGGCACTTATATGAGGATGTTAAAAATCTGTGCCTTTGCATAAAAATGTACTTTACAGCTGCAAAAAAAAAAAAAAAAAAAAAAAAAGCAGAAGGCAATAATTACACCTGCAAAGAAATCCTGCAAGAAATATATTATTAGTCAGAAAACCGATTCCAGTTGTTTTGGCAGTGGGATTACGTAGGAAAAAGCACAATAGTTTGAACAGGGTGGGAGGGAGACAGGGCAGACGGTGAACTTGTCTGCCCTTGGCACGGTATTCTCTCATTTCCTGCTTCCTCCTCCTAATTTCAGTCTTCTCAGTTCTCTTCTTCATTCTCAAGGGATGCCCTTTCAGAGCCTCCTTGCTCTCCCCAGGGGGACAGGGAGGAGAGGGGACAGCAACAGGCAGCAGAGAAGGAGATGCTTCCCTGTGGACAGACAGAGGGATATGTCTGTGCTGGTGTACTCAGTGCACTGGAAACAGCAGGAAAGCTACTGCCACTTGGCCAGGGCAGCTACAAGAGCAGCCACAGCTCTGCAGCAGGAGCGGAGGGTGACCCTGTAGCCCATACCTAGTAGGTACCTTCACCTCTACCCATCCAGGCTCTGGTTCCTTCCTGGACTTTCCAGAATTGGCTGAAGTCAGTGGCGTGTTTGACCACCCCAGCCCAGGGTTAGAGGGCTGGATAGAGAGATCTGCAGACCGTTGGTTTTGCACTTCTGTTTTAACTAGTCTAATTGGTTTAATTGTTTTTAATCAATCATGTTAGTGGCAACTCCTGAGGTCATAAAAATAGTTGACTTCTATCTAGGGCAACAGCTGGGGCTATATTCAGACCATCACTAACACACATGGCACAATCCTTCTGTGACTTTGTGCTCGTTAAGTCTACTGAGAAGAAGGGTAAACTCACCCCTAGCGGGCTCCATGCTGGTAAGGTGTAGTGCTCTCAGTGCCAGAGGGAGCTCGGGTATTTCACTGCATCACAGCGTGTGGATACATACTTCACTGTCCCTGCTGTCCATTCCTGCTGTACCACAGTCATACTCCACCTCCACAAACAGAAGTGGCAGCCTAAGCATCCTACGACTGTCATTAAAGGATGTTATTCTCAGCACCCTTTTCTGAGACAATACTTTTGCCTCTGCAGCACTAAGGTGTCCTCATCCATATTAGACACGGTCCAAATTCTATGAAGAAATTCTTGGTTTTGTGAGTCTGAAATGTCAGTTACAAGACCCAAGAGAATGCAAACATATTCTGCACCAATTTCTGACTATTACAGTTGATACCTGAGTAGTTAACTAACCTGCACCTTGTATGAAAATGAACCAATTTCCTAAAAATGCTACCACTTCAACTCCACACCTGTGTATTAGGCAAGAAGGCATCAATGATGACAGCTAAAGCAGCCAGGGTTCCTTCACTCATTCTGATGTTTAAAAGTTGCGTAAAATGTATTTTGCTCTGTAGTTTAGCACTCAGAATAAGCTTCAGTTGGACCAGTCAGATATCAGAAAATATATGGACTGCCTGGACTCCTGGGAACTCTTGATCAAAGGTTCAGGATAGTTGTACCTTTGTGACAATAAGGAACTTTCATTTTCATGGGAGGTATCTACTACTGCTTTTGAAAGGTTGAATAACAACTTCATGTCTTTATCTTAAAAAGAGGAAGATGTAATAAATGGCAACAGATAATATAGGTCCTAGGGGAAGAAAACATAAAAAAATAGGAAACAACAAAAATTATGGAATAATTCTGAATACATATGCTTTAGAATTATTTCTATTATCTGAAGTATTGTAGAATTTTTTGTGCCATCACTAATTGCTTTTTTATCAATTATTTTAGTTCCAGAAGAAATATTACACATAAATTCAGACTTTTTTCCTTCTCCCCTCCACTGCAATTCTTGTCACCCTACATTTTATACGAATAACACACAAGCTTAATGATATACCCTCTAGTAAAATGCTCACACAAAGCTTTTCAGCATGAGATGCACTTCTTAATTCTGAATCCAAGTGGTGATTCTATCCAATAGGCTTCATTAAGCTCTGTGACAGCTTTAAGAAGAAAAAAAAACACAGAAAACTTTCCATTTGTTATAACACAGAATGTTCCAGATGCAAAATTGGTAATAAGGTTAAGGTTATTTCCTACAAATTGGTTTCATGTCTGAATGGACAGGACCAGCTTTGCTGCTTTTGGGGTCTGATTCACTTGACCACCAACAGGCACCTCATAGTGCTTCAGGTGCCCTACTGTATCCTGGTCAGCCTCCAGTTGCCACTCTGGAAGATCATGGATACACTCAGGGTCTTTTTCATAAGGATATCTCCTGGCTTTTGAATGGCACCAGATGTCTAACTTTCTGCAACTGAATGAAGCTTTAAATGCCTTCAATTTCCTTTGGGTCTGAAACTATTCATGAAAGTGAAATGCTGCCCTTCTTCCATATCAGTATCCTCTGGGTTACAGGATGGACTTAACAATCCTCATAGGCAAAGAGAGCTGTTGCAGAGGTCTGCTTTCCAATCCCACAGTTGTGAGGTACAAAGGACCCACCAAGTGCTACCTGTGCCCCCGCTTACACAACTCCCAGGGTCACTACAGGCTCTGGGATATCGCATGAAGAGTTATTTTCACAGTAGCTAGGGATTTTTATTTCTGCATCCCTCCAGAACAAACAGGTTAGTTTACATATGTTTTGAAGGTAAGTGAATCTTCTGAGTGCAGCATCTTCCCTACATGGACTGCAATCACCCATTTTTTTAAGGTATTCAGAGTACTGTGGTCATGCTGACAATGCTTACAAATCAAATGTGTTGATTTGTAACACAACAATTTTTGATCATTTTTAAGTTTGTTTTTTTTTTTTTTTTTACTTTTCTGGGGTCAGTTTTTTGACATACCTATTGCTCAAGAATCTATTATTGATTGCCTTGTTTCACCTCTGATGAAAAAGATTACAAGCTGCTTTGCAATATTTCTGTGTATTTCTGACAGTGTAGATCTGCAATCATACCAAACATTTTAAAGTTCCTTGTTGCCACTGTTGCTTAAAAGAGCCTAGATGTGATTTCAAAGCAGTACACACAGATCAAAGTGATCAAAAGTGAAGATCCAATTTAACAGAATATTCACTTGATTTCATCAGTAAAAAACATCATGTTCTGATGCTTCACATTGCTATTGTTGTTATTTCCCTTGGGACTATTACAATTTTCAGGAAAATACACTATTTATGGGATCACACAGGCATTAGCATCATGATAATGAATATTCCAGATGAAGGTTGACAGTTCACAGAACACAGTTGGTAAAAACTGCATACCTTATATTTCTGCATTTATTTTGTAGAGCTGACAAAATCAGTGTCAGTGGATCTCTACATTAGATATCAAGAAATATACTACTTCAAACTGACTTTGACAACTGCATCTGGATATCTGCAAGCAGCTCCTATTATAACCCATATGGTGTTAACAGCTTATTAGAAGAAATTTATTCGAAGGTTAAACCAATCTCATGTATTTGTGTAAGAAGACTGAGGGAGAGATCTCTAAAACCACAAGAATATGAACTGCAAGGTGCTCCTGGGGCTAGTCTAGCAGGGGTGTGTTCCTTATCCTGAACTGCTTGAGGAGGTGGTGAGGACCCAGAAAAATACACCTGGCTCTGGCAGCAGAAGTTACAGAAGCCTCATAGGATGCCCTACCTGATTTCTCTTCCTCCCACCACGGCCCTACAAACAGGGCCCTTCTCTCACCTCCATGTGTTCTCTGTCTGCCCAGGTTTCCAAGGGACGTTGGAGATGCAGTGTCAGTAACTTCTTTGGTACCTGCACTGGTGAGCAATCCCAAGCTCCTCTTTTTGTTTTTGGCTTACCTGAGTTTATCGTGATTGTTCTTCATCCTTCCCAATTCATGGTTCCTTTCTTCCAATGCCTCTGAGCTGCATTAAGTGCATAATTTCTTTTGTCATGACTATATTATATATTTCGAAATGGTTCCCTTGCTTCGCCCCTGTAAGTCTCCCAGACAAATTTCATAGTGTCCAAATTAGACATTCTGCCTCATTTGTGTTGTGGCAACTGGGAGCTGGGACACTGTAAGAAGAGCCTCTTAAAATTGTCATCTATCTGGAACTGGCTATAAGCCTTCTCCCTGTTTTCTAGTGAAACCCTGCTCAGTTTAAATCTCTAACTCTGGAATGGAGGAAAAGTGCTTGCATAGTCTGTCACATTTGAGAAGTTTTTGAAGAAGAGCATTTTCAACTCCTAGCTCCTGGGGTTTCCGCACAGCTCATGACTCCAGTGGAGGGAAGGCTTTAACAGAGCCTAAGAGATCAGGTAGGTCCTGGGAGGGCTGATTCTCCTCTGTCAGCCTACTCCTGGAGAGTGTCTCAACTTGGAAGAGGAGGTGCCAAAGCTTAACCTCTTGAGATGTGATTAAACATGAGCCTAACACGAAAATATTCTAAATAAGAAATCCAGGGAATTAAATAATTATTCTACTTCATATCCAGAAGACCTGAAGCCTCCTACAACCTGCCTGTAGATAGTCTGAGATCAGTATTATTTTAGACTGTTCACAAATCCCAGTAACCACTACCAGAGGCTGGTGGTGAAGACCTTATAAGAAGGAGCCAATTGATCAAGTGATATCACCAGCTGGCACCATGCTTAAGGCCAGGTTTGTCTGCAAATGATGTTACTCTTCTTCGCAGGACTGCCTTTGAAGGCAGCTGTGTGGAAACCATCTGTGGATCCCTGGAGATGAAATTACCCTATCACGTGAAAGTGCTTGGCACTCATAGTCTATCTCAGCTAGTATCACTGGACCCATTTTACAGGTTGGAAAACCCAAAGCTCAGAGCAGCAAACCACCATGTTCACATTTACTCCCAAATGAGCAGAAGAACAGAAAAGAGATCCTTGTCCCTTCTCTGCCTGCTGTCTCCTAACTTCTACCACAGCACATATAATTTCAAACACTTTTATTATCTGTGTTCATGGATTTCTTTTAATATCTTTAATGCAATTTTTACAAAGTATTTCAAATAATCCTTAAGCGCATAAATCCGTGCATAAAGACAGTCTGTCACTATTGTTACTTTAACCAGGCTATTGAAAAAGTACTGTTAATCTTTTTATCTTTCTATTATTTTAAACCATGAAAAAAACACAAGAACAATGTATGATATCAACTGTAAATTTGACCTCACTAGACAATAATATTTTATAAATAACAATTATAAATCTGTTCATTTTGTTCCAGAATTCATTTATCTAGTCTCCATCTGTATTTACAACAGTAAATTACAGCTTTGATTTGCTGCCTAGTAGTTAATCACCTGCTTTGACTGGTTGATATTCTTCTAGCAGGACTTAAATGTAATTTTATCTGTAAGGTCCCATATGTTGGCTAAACACTCCATTATGTAAAGGATAATAGAGAGTCTACAGGGAGACTACAATGCTGTAATTCATTAAAGACATTCTTTTAACATCATAACACACGAAAATACTGACTAATTTCCCTTTACATTTAATGAGTCATTTTTATCTGTGATATTATGAGATTCACCTGGAAATTGTAACACATGAAAGCTTTATAGTTCAACACATGAAAGATCTATAGATTGCAATCTAAACAGTAGAATTCAAAAGTTCTTTAGAAATGTCTTGTTAGTATTAAATCAAAATTTCTATATCCTTAAAACCAGTCAAAATAAAATAAAATGAAATACATTAATAAAGTAATTAAAACAAGGACAGGCTCCACAATTGTGTCAACAGGCATTCAATGAAGGTAACTTCATATATTTTTCTGTTTTTTCTGCATGAAATTTTGAATCTATTTAGCTCTCCTTATTTTACCTATCCATCTACAACAAAAATTTTAAATAATTTACAGGTTATTTTCAAGATTTCAAGCAGTAGCCTATGTGTCTCTTGTCCTTTCCAGAGTTCTTTCCAGAAATGACTTTCCAAGTCAGTTTCCAGGCATCATATTCAGTCACTATTTGTCTTGCTTTTGAAAACTCCCTGGTGACTGGATTTTGACTTGTTCAACAGTCATGAGTAACATTCTCATATATTTTTGAAGTTTGAAATGTATTTAAAATACTATGTTTTAAAAAAGCAATAATTTTCAAATTCTTAGCTATACAAACAAGATATATATTGACAAAATACCACTACAAAAACATCTGTATTGAAGGCATAGTAATGACTGGAAGTGGGAAAGCCAGAGTGCATCCAGCAAGCACCAAATCCTAGTATCCTATCTCCAGCCAAGAGTAGAATCTTAGGGAAAAAGGTATAAAACCAATCCCTTTATGCTCACTCCAAGCTTACAGATATTTGAATGAAATGTTAAATTTACACTTTTCCAGGTGGGCCCTTCCATGTATTTATCTCTTTGCCCCTAAAATCAATTTATACTTTTAGCATACGAAATTTAAGTGCTATGAGAATCAGCTAATAAGCATCCAGTAATTTTTCAGTATGCTAAACACTGAATAAATATTCACTAACCATTGTCTCTACTGCCTTTCTTCACTTTATAGTGTTTCATATATCTCTGCAAATCACCTTGCCCAAGCTAACAGGTTTAGTTGGCCTTCCCTTGTCTGGCAGACATTTCATGCTTCTATAATCTCCTCTTTTGGAATTTGTGCAAGGTTACTCAGCACTGGAATTCTCACATTAGAAATGCTGTCTAGATCATGGACTCTCAAGCATTCATTCACTCCTTGCACAAAAGTAAGATTGCTGCACCATCATTATCAGCAAGCAATAGACACAGTAAGCTCAGTAGAGCACTTAGCTGCATAATGATGCTGTTTCAATTCTTTAGCATATTAAGACAGTAAAATGTGCACATGAAATTCCTTACCACTGTTTAAAACTATTTTATACTATTTAGTCATGTTGTTGAAATAAAAAGAATAGGGTGAAGCATTGGAATTACAGCAACATACATATTTTCTTGACATCATTTAGGAATTTTGGCGTTGCACGTTAAAGCAAAATTGTGCGTCAGCAGAACTAATGATGGAAATGTTACAGGTCTTTGTCACAACCATTATGTTATCAAGTCATGATAAAAATAAGTCATGAAGATGGGTTTGGTAATTGGGCACAGGGACCAACATCTACACATAAAAAGTCTCTTTGTGTACAGGATTCATTGCCCCAAGCTGGTATTACTGTGTAATTTTTACAGATTTAAATTCTTGCATTGACAGGTTTTTCTGAAGAACTGCACTTTTGATGCTAAGTGCTGCAGAAGCTCCTGTAAAAGAAGGCTAAGGAAAGAAATGGGCAGGCATGATAGAGAATACTGAAGACAGTGGAGCCTAATGGAGCACAAAATGATTTTTCTCTGCCAGAGGCAGCATTTGGCAACAAGGAAAATTTGCAAGTATTTTAAGGCTACATAGTTTGGGACCTTTAGGGCTCTGCTTTACTATGAAAAAAAAAATTCGCCTTGTCTAATTATACAAAATATTTTAACCCACTAGTTAACACCGAGTGACAGCAGAAATGAAGACAGAGCAGAATATTAATGCAGAAAAATAAAAAAGAATCTGATGCAGTAGTCATACTCGCAAGCATAGTCATATTTAAATTTTCAAAAATTTCCAGTAGCTGTAGCTAGTGACTAAACTTTGGAAACTCTGAAGATATAATGGGCATTCAAAACAATTAAGGAACTAGTAGCCTGATAGGATTTAGGAAAAATGAGAGAAGGTTGAAGCATTAAGTAGTGTGGGAAAGAGAGCTATAAAAGGTGGGGAGAACAGAATGGAGAATAGAATAAGGAAGGATAAAACTGTGAGAAAAGAGACTGGCAGTATAGAGACTAAGGGAGACTTGGAGCCTGATAGCAGAAAGAAAGGAGAGTAACAAGGAAGGAAAGAAGATATAAGAAATACAAATATGAGTATCACAGAACAGAAAGAAAGAATAAATGAAGAATAAATATGAGATACATATTTTAGTTTTCTTTGAAAACTGCCTTTCTAGGCGGAAATGTCAGTAGCATAAAAGCAAAACCACAGTGATTTTGCACAGACAAATTAATGTAAGACAGTGTTGCTTTTCTTCTGGTCACAGATATAATTGTTCTTATTTATGCAATGTTTTACTTTGGTTGGAGATTTGGACTTCAGAGCACTAGTAAAACCAGCTCTTGCATTTTATCTGGAAGTAATTTTAGAAGCTACCTCATTTGCCCTGCTGCTGTCTTACAGAAAATGATATCCTCGGGGACTAATTTTAAGTGTGGACTGACAACCTTAGTTTTGCGTATCTCACTACTGTTATCACTGTAACATGACTTTAATGTATGTATGGCAGAAAGAGTTAAATAAAGCACATATGAATAGTACTAATGCCAAACAGAATTCCTCATTTCCTAATGTTTCATGAAAACACTCTCAATATAGATTATGAATTGCATCAAATTTTATTTTAAATCATTTAAATTCGTTCAGAGACTATATCTTTGTTACAGTAACGTGGCATTGCCTGACACCATTATGAAGCATTTATGGCTATCTGAGTGACTTACTGTACATTTATCATAACAACATTTTTTTAAGCAATATTACAGTATGAATATAACAGTATAAATAACAGAAAACACTGTTTTATTACAAAAGCAAAGAAGTTGTTTTACTTGGTGTTGCCATACAGTTAGGGACATAAAGAAAGGGCAGAGTTAACAGGGTGAAGCAGAGTTAAGAGAATAGTAGCTAACCTCAGTTTTTAGTTGCTTGGCAAGTCACTCATTGATCAGACTAGGAAATAGGATCTTGACAAAGTTTTTAATTTTTATTTTTATTTATTTATTTATTTATTTTAATTCATGCATTAGAAAGAGAGCTAGGCAGAAGAATGTATGAATCAGGGAACTGGTCTCTTTCCATCTGCTCTTCCTTTCTGACTGCACTTGGAAGGCATTCTTGCCAGTGACAAAGTCCTGGCAAAGGAATAAGTCCTGACAATAGGAATATATTCTATTATGTTCTGGAGAATCTCTGAAAAAGACTTATAGATGTATGGGCTGGAGTTTTGTGTACACCAAACCATTATCATCTGTGCCAATCGTTACAGAAATTCCTCTCATGAAGCTCATTAAATGTGTCTCTCTCTAACTCTCAGATTTTTTCCTAGGGAAAGTGGTAAGCCAGACTCCCAGTTTCATTTGTAAAATTGCTGTTTGCTACTGCTGCATGTTGGGGCAGTGTGGAGTTGGGGATCAGCCCTGCTGCAGCATCCCTGGTGCAGCAACTGATGGACCTGGGGGGCTGAAATGAGGTCTTAGGCTTTTGGGGCATCAAGAGAGGGTGGGCAGTGCTCTCGGGGCACAATGTATATGTAGAGAGTGGCAAATCTGGATCACAAATCTGGAGGATTTCAGCATTTTCAGAGTCTGGTTAACTCCTGCCCAGGGCTTGGTGTGTGCATGAGGAGCTCCAGAAGAGAAAAAGTGAGACCTAGTTTTCAGTGACATATTCGGATTTCAGGCTACTATTACACACTTACTACCTCAAGACCTCAATCATTCTGACAAAGGAAAAGAAATAATAGAAAGGCAGTTAGCAAACGGCTGTTATGAGCCATTTTGTCCCATATTTCACGTCTGACACACCTTCCATCCCAGTAGTAAGATCACAGACTTAATGAAAAGTCTGGAACTTCTTATTGTAATTTCATAACTCAAATATTATATTTTTATAGGAAGGTATCAACTTTGCATATACCAAAAATCGGGACTTAGAGATTTCAGGGTATGAAAAGCAGCTTGCTGTTCCAGATGGTTTATGAAGTCTGATAACACTCAGTTTCACCCTGTAGTGCAGTTTTCTTGAAACTGTCCCCAGCCTAGCAGCTGTACAGGAACACAGTGACAGAAGGGAATATTTGACGTATTTATAAACAAATATAAAATGTTTTGTGTCCTTAGGGGAACAGATAAGCATCTCCAGTCTATAAGATGCTTCGAAACACCAGAACAAAAAAAATGCACGACCAATCTTTCAGCGTATTTAGGCTTTATATATCCATCCAAGCGCTTATTTTATTTGCTGCGCATGGGCCGTGACTCCTAATTAGGTACCTGTCTGCCAGAAACAATCCTCCTTTCTGTCTCCTTTCAAGGGCAGACAGAAGCCGGTACGGGTGCTTGTGGTCTCAGGCTGTAGGTCAACTTAGCTTGACTGGCCACCGGGTGGCACTATTTGACAGAAATATACTTTCCCCGGCTAAAATCTCCAGATGCTCCATCGGCTTGCATGCTAGAAGTTGCAGGTTTCATTCTAAATTTGTCTTCCCCATCTGTCCCCTCAGTGGATGGAGTTTTAAAGAATATTTGTGTGGGAGTTGTTTTTGTTTTGAATGGATTTTGGAAAATGTTTTCCTGCTTTTTAAACGTAAAATGTAGGGGCAAAATGAGAAAACTAAGATACATTCTAAATACTTGGGACATGCTGTAGTGTTAGAAATTGTCAATTATATTTATTTTATGGAATCAGTACAGATACTTAACTTTCCATTCCTGTGTGAAAGAAAAAATAAAGCTGAATTAATAGGCAAACCCTGTGTCCTCCAAATTTTCTATGTGGAGTTTTAAATTTCTAACGTTTTTCAGTACAACATAGAACATATTACGACTTCTGGCCAGATCTAAGGAAAAAAGTGTGAACTGGTGAATTCACTTTACTAAACTGAAATTTGCCAAAAGTTTAAAATAACTCTTCTTTAAAGAAAATCTTTCAAGAAGCTTAAGCTTAAGCATACCAGCCTCTTTGAGAGAGAATTCATTTAAGAAAGTGAATACTTCGGTACAACTTCAAACTGCCTAAAGGGAACAGCTGAGAAGTACAACCAATTAATTAATAAAAAAAAAAAAAAAAGAAAAAAAAAAAGAAAAGAAAATAACAGATAGTAACCTAAAAAAAGGAGGATAAATTAATCCCAGGGAAATGGGAAAATGAAGATGGTACTTCAGTGATATGGACATTCTGAGTGGAGTAAAATCATTGAGTGTGATAGAGATCAAAGGATTTATTGTCTCCTGTCTAATAGCAATGGAAGGATTTATTGCCCCCAAAACCTGTGGCTTCCAGAAGAATGTACTTACCCCAATGTCTGCTAAATGTGGATAAATTCCTTCCCTCACAAGGGCTCTAAAATGTGGAAAGATTTACTTCCTTAAGAACAATCTGCCTCAAATAAGTGGTTACGAAGTATGCCCCAGATGGTACATTTTCACTCTCTTTGTAGTGAAAATTTTAGAGAAGGAGCCTAAAAGCAAGTAAACAATTTTTTTTCTCAGTTAAAAAATAAAGAAATACAACTTAGAGAAGGAAATCAAAAGTTATGAATCTATGGGGACTGGTTAGAAAGAATTTTGAGATACGGTATTATTCAGATACAATGATATAATACAATCTACTATGACTATTCCAAGGCAAGATTATCAAGTATATTGGTATTTGATTTTATAATGAATTTTATACTATACTAAAACAGTTGGGTAAAGTAGCCATGATGCTCTAAGGGTATAAGCAAGGCAAGGTTCACAGCGACTTAATGCCTTCATTTGTCTACTCACACAGCTGGGAAACCAGGCAAGCGTTCAAGCATTGAAGATCTTCTTCAGAACTAAAAGAAACTGCAAACATCATGCCACAGTTTTGCAGCTCCTGATTTAAATGCAGAAAAAACTTTGTGTTCCTGAAAGCAAGTCTGCATTTTTCCGACTACATCATTGGGCCAATAAAAGATATTTACTCGGCCCATAAATCTTTCTTCCGTATCATTAAAATGTTAGAATATGTTTAAAGTTTTCAGATGTTACTGGTTGTTATGCAATAAAGAAGTTGATTATATATAAGACACTGCTGATGTGGAGTAGCAGTCAGGTTTGAAGTTTCTGTAACTTCAGAGACAATGAGGATAAATGAGAGTTTCACCAAAAAAATGGAAGCTGAAGTTGAGCATACCTCCAGCTAAGCAGTTGTGTCTGCTATTAGGCTTTCCAAATCAATTCCCAGCTGCTAAGTATTATTAAAGGCCAGAAAGGTAGAAGAGCACAGCACAGGCACTTGGCCAGGATTTTTTTTGCTTTTAAACTCAAACTTTGTACAGGAAGGCTGAAGTCACAGTGATGTTCACTGGAAGCAGTTTCCACACTAGGATGGATATCTGAGAGAATGGTGTCAGGGATGACATGCCTGGAGTGTCTGACTCAGTCCTGACTCACCAAATGTCATCTCTGAAGGTGTACTTACCTAATTTCTCCTCTGAGAGCTATAATAAAAACAACTGTACTAAAATACTAAATATTCACTGGGCTGGTAAGAAACCGAGGGAAATCATTACTTTAAATGTCACAAGCAGTGACTGCTTATAGGCAGTAAAATAGATCAAGGGAGAGGGAAAAGGAGGGAGGAAATTTGAACCTCATTGTAACCCATAGGAAAGTGTCAATAAAATTTACCCGGGGAGTATGAGACAGTAAAAGGGTAAAATGCTATACCTGGCCTTTCCACATCTCCCCTGTCTGAGGTGGGTATCACCATCTTCCCATGCATTAACCCTTTCTAATTTAGAAAATTATTTTAATTCTCAGAAGGACACAAGGGCTGAGAAAACTGTTTTCTGCTTAGCTCTGATCTGCAATATATAGGTCACTTTTACTGATATACTGGCAAGTACTGTGAGATTCCTTGGGCAAGCAGAAGTTATTATGCATGGACAGTTGTGCATACCAGCATATTGCAGCATCACATGCAAGCAGAAAAAATGCAGTGGAATGGGGACTGGAAAAGGCAAACAGGTTTCCCTCATCATGGATTTTTTAAGGTAAATACATTTCCTTAGAAAAGTATTTCTGGTATCCCTTACTAGAAAGTTCCCTGTGGCCTAGTTTTTCTTTGTATTTTGTATTTTCTTTCTCCCTTGTGTGTTTGTAGAGTCTGAATTTTCTGTGAAAAGCACCAATGACATGAAGTTGATTACAGAATGTATATAGAGAGGGGCAAAGCTGTAGTCTTTTGCAAATTAGCATAGGCACAACAAAGAGCTTCATGGGAGTAAATTATCCTGCTAGACTTGTAGCCACAGTTCAAAAGTTGTCGTACCTGAAGTTAAGAACTAGCATAGGCACCTCCCTGCAGTGTATAATGGGATCCTAGAGCAATGGTGCTGGCTCATTCTGCTCCTGTCACTGATAAAGGGAGATGCATCATCTGATAGAACAACCAATAAACACAAATCCCACCTCACTTTCACTTGCCAGTCTGAACCTGTACTGACTATTCTGCATAGACACTGCAGTAAGCAGCTAAAAAACAGAGCTTGGGCAGATGCTGGTTTTCAGCCCTCCTCTACATCTTGCTGCATTTACCTTTGACGCATTATTGTAGTGCTTCATGGATGAAAATGAGAGAAGCGATGCTGCATTGAAGGAACACTCCAAAAAGCAAAAGCTTGTATTTTACGGATGACTTACTTGTTTTCACTTGGAGCAGGATTGGTGACATCTGATATCCTATTGTCTGGGGGACAACTGTTCAAACTTCTGGAGCCTGCACTCTGTTGTGTGTGGGGTTGTCCCAGTTGGCAGCCAAGCTCCAACCTAGTGGCTTGCTCACCCCGCAGGAGGATGGAGGGGAGAACAGGAAGAACAGGAGTGAGAAAGCTCATGGGTCAGGATAAGGGTAGGGAGACCCGTTACCAGCTACTGTTACAGGCGAAACTGACTTGGGGAAAATTCATTTATTGCAAATTATTATAGATATTTAATTACTGATTCAGGTATTGAGAAACACGAAATAAGAAAGAAAAGGAAACAAACATTGAAACAAGTGTGGAAAATGCCTTTCCTCCCTCTTTCCCAGGCTTGACTTTACTCCAGACTCTTCTATCTTGTTATCACCGTGGGTTATACAGTCCCTTCAGAGAGGCCACAGGTGGTGCAGGGCTTGCAGTCAGCTCTCAGCAGTTCCTCTCTGCTCTTTCCCTCTCCTTTCCTCTACTCCAGCCCGGATCCTCTGTGGAGATATTCCCCCAGGAAATTTCTGTTCTGGACACCTGGAGCATCTCTTTCTTTTCCTCTTCCTCTGCCTCCTTCTCTGCCCTTGGTATTCCCTCTGCTATTTCTCATTCTTCTTCCCTCCTTTCTTTCCCTGTCTGGCATTTTTTAGCCTTAAGCCCACTTTCCCTGAGGCTCCACCATCTCGGCTGCAGGGCCCAGCCATGCCATGAGGTGGGGCCGTTGGAGCCGTCTGGAACTGTCTGTGTCCAACATGGGGCAGCTCCGGCCTCTTCTCACAGAGCAGCCCTGTGGTCCCTTACAGTGCCTGGTTATGGACAGCCAGCACAGATGCCACTGCCATGTGACACATTCATTGTCATGAAGGCTTGTTGAATCACTTGTGACACAAATACTCAGGAAAAACATGGGGGCGGGGAGAACTGTAACAAAGCCAGAAAACAGCATGTTCACCTTGCTGTAGCAGCGGCCTTGCCCCTGCTTTTCATATCAGCCATGGCTCCCAGGCGTGTGTCAGAGAGATCGCAGCTGATGAGAACATGGCAATGGGTGGCTCTGGCCTGTGGTCTGTTAGAGAAAATAATGTCACAATCAGCCTCTTTTTTTTTTTTTTTTTTTTTGGTTTTATTGCTTTCCTTTGATCTCCTGACAACCTCAGTTATTTATTTTCCAGAAGCGCAGCACTCCTGAAACCCATTAGATGCTCGGTAGTGACGAGATTCTCAGCTGTCTGCCTCCATTTCAGCCAGCCCCTGATCCCCCGCAGCTCTTCATCCAAAGCAGACCTTGGCCACAGCTCCTGGAAGGGGAGCTCCTCCACAGGCGCTGGTGTTGACAGGTCATGGGCCACAGCAGCCCGAGCAGACCGCACACAGCTGTCCCAAGGTGGGACTGTGGTCCTGGGGCAGGACCTGGGACTGTGGACAGGGGCGTGCAGAGGGAGCTGGGTTCTCTCCATGTGTTTTTTGAAAATCGCTCCCCAGACTTTGCACTTGCATTTGTACCTTTTGTAGCACGGATCATACATCTGCCTGGTAGTATCAACACTTAATCTCAAATTTTAAATAGAAATCACATTTGAGGGAAAAATGCTTCAAAATAAACACTTGAAGTTGTCATCAAGCTGTTATGCAATGCTAAAAAGAGCAAAGTAGGGAGTGATTATATTTTGGAAATCTACACTACATAGATATATTTATTGTCTACACATATTATTGCTATTGTGTTGCTGTGCTTACAGTTATATATATACACACGGACACGTAGACATCTCTAACCAGAGCAACGCAGAAACTGAATTTCAATATAGCCTAGCTTTCAGCTCAACAAGCAAAAGTGACTTTTTAAAACTAATTTTTGAGTGATAGAATATTTTTAAAAATACATTTCTCTGAGCCTGTGTGAGCACACTAGAATATTTTGATGACAACTGTAGTCCAAATGGCAAGGTCCTGTTACAAGGAATTCATCACAGATGTAGTCCTTAGGCCAAATTATGTCCGAAAGAAGACTGAAAACAAAATGTTAAGAAACAGCTGATATGTTTTAATTTATGAAAAGCAAACTGCGCACGATCAGTAGGGTTCTGACATATTTTTACTTGCTAGTAGCACTGCAGAGAAATGCGGGAGCCATCAGTGAAAACTTTCAGCTCCCATCCCCCTTTCCTTTGGCAGCTGGTGACCATCATTTCTCAATCAGGTCCACTTTTTCAGCATGTCAGTGAGCTTCAAAACTTTTCTCCAGATGGCTGTTGAAGTTGGGAACGATGACTGCAAGATGCATATTAAATATCTGAGTTCCATGCACAAAGATCGAGCCTGTAAATCCATGCAGCCTTGTTTTCCCTGGGAGGCACGAGTGAGAGGATGCAGTTGAGGCAGGAAGGAGGCAAGATCAAGTGTAGAGGAGCAGGACAATCTCAGCAATGGCATGCTAAACCCATGAAAGTAAAAGGATTGTCATTGATTTCTGTGGGATTTAGAGCAGGTCCTATGACTTAGGCTCCTTCAGACAGAGGCAGACCTTCAGGGTGTGCAGATCCCCTTTCCTCAGGCCTCTCCACTCCATGGCACACATGTCCATATACTGCTGTGTCTCTGCCAATGTCTCTCTGTTCTCCGGGAATATTGCCAACTTTTCAGATCCCTGTAGAAAGGATTGCATATCTTCTTTCTGCTCCTGTCATAGAATGTTTGTCACTGATGGAATGGCAAAGAGCATGCTCTATATTTTCTCAGGAATGGTGATTACTATTGCATTTGTGTTGTTGTGAGGTCCTGGTCTCTGGAGGTATGGTGTAAGCTGAGACCAGCTTTATATCACTATCAAAAAACTCTCTCTCACATATTGATTTGTATGTGTGGATTTTAATGGGACCTTAGGAACCTGCATCACATATGGATACCTAAATGTAGACACATAAACTTAGGTATTTTAACCTTAAATTGAATCCCAACCACAACTCTTCTGAAACTTTCCTGCATGTGTTGTTAAGCATTTTTTTCACACCACCTCTGTACTGTCCCTCAACTTCACCCCTCCCAAAAATCAAAAGTGGACTAATGATATCAAGTAATTTCCATCCACTTGTGGGCTGTCTGATTCATTTACAGCTTATACATCTTCAGTTACATTGGTTACAGAAGACTTCTGAATTTCTTTTCTCTACAGTCTATATAAAAATACTAGTAGTCAGAGCCGCAAATTATTTCCTCTTTATTCAAACCTACCTCTAAATCATTCTCCATTAATGTGTTGGAATTTGGCCTTATGTTATTTTCTTGGATTTACTAAAAAGGTCACTATCCCAGTATTCATCCTAAATTATTGAAGCAAAAGTACAGAAGAAGCCCCAAGTCCTAAGCAGTTTCGTATCTGCTATGTGCTCACATTACTTCATAAGGCGCACTTTGCCTTTCCTGGGAGAGGATCACTTCCAACAAGGCCTTATTCTTTGGGTTAACAAGTACAGGACACTGAGATGCCCCAGGGTTGCTGTGTTGAACATGTGTGGCAAACATATATGTCCTGAACAGTTTAAGTACAGCTTCCATTCATGAACCATGAGAGTGCAGGAACTTCTAGATTGGTTGGAGGGATGAGATGGCCTCTTCATTCCAACCATATCACACTGTGATGTGGTGGGACACCATCCCTCTAATGTGTAGCCACAGTTGCCAGAGCAGTGTGTTCAGAATTCCCCCTCTCTGAAGGACATGGTATATGGTGGGTCTTGTCTATCTCAAGCTTGTAGATCCAGAAAGGATAGCAATGCCTGCTGTAAAGTAAAGTGAAGGGTGTAGCTACACTACTAGTGAAAAGTGAGAATTAGTTCCATTCACATGTTGCATAGCTATTTGACTTCAGAAGTATTGTTGTCAAACACAGTTAACTACAGTGAAACACAGTGCTGAGACACTGTTTCTCTGATATTTTCCCCAGGCTCTCCCTGGGGATGCTTCCTGAATATGACAAAATTGTACTGAAATAGAGAAAAGATGTTCAAATCTGAAGGAAAGCTTGCATATCCAAATGCTTCTCTGCCTTTTTTTTTTTTTTTTTTTTTTTTTCCCAGCTGAATCAGTAGACTTATTTTTCCTGCAAACCTTTGCTTCATGAAAAATTTATGACTTCACAACAATCAGCTCACATCTGTATTCCCTGCAGGACAGCCACAACAGTATATGACCACTTTGCTGCTCCATATCTTGTGTATTATTTATGTATAGTTTCTCTTATTTATAACTTTTCTTCATATATATATATTTCTCCAAGTAAGAAGCTGATTCAAGGCAAGACATTAAAAAGAGGCAGCAAGAAGGACTGCTGGGTCACATTAATATTAGAGAAGGACCCTCAGGAAAACCATGTGGTTTATACAAGTATGAGATTAACTGCAGCCTGCAATCAGAGATCGAGACAGTCTTGTTCTCTATTCAACTCAGGCATTCAGGAAGCAAAAAATTAATCATGTCTGGTAGTCCTGAGCTGTTACAGATCCACTGAATGGATCACAGTAATCTAGGAGTCCTTTGGTGAAATTGTTAAAATTAAGTTAAAAATGAGCCTGGGTTTCTGCTAAAATGTAGCCTGTGTTTCCTTTAGATTTATACTTCTGCTCTCCAAGAAAGGTTCTGTGTCATTTTCAACAAGTTCTTTCATTGTGGTGAGTTCATTACAGTGTGGTATATTCTGGAGTTTGTTGGGCCCTGGATTAATTTATTTGTCAGAATCAACAGCAAATAGAGCTATTTGGATTTTGCAACTGAATCTATAAGGATGGTATGGAGAGAGAATCACTTTTAGGATGGACAAATAATATGAAAATCTTTCTCATGTTGCTAGGCATTTCTGAAATTCCCACCCTTCCCAAAACCTCAGTAGGAAGGCAGAGTAGGTGGATACTCACATGAACTCTCTGGTATGGATGAAGAAGCCTTATGGTTATCCTGCCAATCTGTTTTGGAGTGACAGCTTTCAGGCTTTTGGGATGTACAGAAGCAGGAGAGAGTTCAGGCCTATTAGAAACTGATAATTTCTGAGTGAGGGAGAGAGGGCACGAAGTGCAATTTGTGGTGTGGGAGAAAAGTGAGTCCTAGATTTCTACCCAAGTTGTCCTACCGTGCCTTTTCCCTAGATCTAATTTATTGTGCATCAAACACGAGTAGAATATATGATAACATGGACAGATGTCTCAAAGGGAGTACTTTTCATTGCTCTCTGACATGCTCCTGTGAATAACCAGTCCAAAACCTGGCTAGCTCCTTTATCCTCAGCATTCAGGTTGAGGTGTTTATGATACATATAAACTATTTTCAGTATTGCAACAGGCTTATAAATGGGTACTTTGCTGTAGATATTAACTGACATTCTGTGCATTTCTGATCCCAATACACTCTCAAAAGACAGAAGACTTGTTAGAGTCTTGTTTTGAAGAAGAACACTTGCTTTGTAAGCATTTGCTGAAAATATAAAAGGAGACACAATGAACATAAAATGAGAATCACAGCAAGGACTTGACAGCCATGAGTTCTAACCATGAACTCTTTATGTTCATGAACAAAATTCACCAATTAGTTTCAAAGTCACAATTATTTCTCATAAGCTAGAAAAGTGAGTCTTCAGCAGTGTCAGCTACTTGCCCAGCATGTTTTCAAGCTAAAATCTCAGAAAATTGGATTAACCACCAGGCATTTGCCAATTTTGGACTTACTAAAACAAGTAGGTCTTATTTACCAAGATTCAATATGATCACAAAACACAAAATACATCTCTTATTTTCAGTATGGAATAGTCATATTTGTAGGGAAAATGTTTGTTTATTTATTTATTTATTTATTTATGGTGGGAAAGACAGTTTGTGCTGCAAAGATGAAAGGATCTCAATCTTCTATTCAGGCCAAATCAGTCTAAAGTGGACAATGTAGCAGAATCTGGTGTGATGGGGGAAAAGTTACCAATTAAGAAATTACTTATGCAGAGATACGAATCTCAGAACAGACCAAGTTGAGTGATCTACCTTGAAACATGCATTAAATCTAAATACAGAAGACTATTAAAAAAAAAGAAAAAAAAAAGATAAGATTTTCGAGGATACAACCACTTGAACTTCCACAGAGCTCAAGTTACCAGACAAATTTTGGGTGGTCTCACACCTGGTGTCCTTGATGGCACACTGACATCTAGTGGGAAAATACTTTCTTGCACAAAAGATCATTCGAATCTCTGCACGTTACCATCATATTGAAAATGTTAATGCAAAAATATCTCAGGCATACAGTTAGGTGTTGCTCCCAAGAATCCTCTTTGCTAAGCGTAAGCATTGCAGGAATTCCCTGAACAAAATAAGCAACCTTATAATTTTTTTTTTTTTTTTTGGCTGAACATCAGGGGCCTCAGAGCTCTTGCAGTGCTTGTACTTGCAAATATAGCTAATATGGAGTGCTACAGCCCCGAGGGTGTCTGACCACACAGCACGAAGTGACGGGGTACCCAGCAGGTGGAGCACTTCACTCGCAGAATACGATGTGATGGGCCAGCACACGTTTTGGGTCATGGGCTGACACTAGTGATGTAAATTATACTCAGTGGTAGTCTTCTGGTACTGTAAGAATACTAATGGATTTTATTCTTATGTTTGTTTCTAGACCCTGTATATTTGCAGTGTAACTTGATGATGCTATTTTAATGATGTTGGCAAGACCAAATGTGTTGTAAACTCATGTGTTACTTTTGCACTTTCCAGCAATATATTATTTTAATTTGTCCAAGGAATGGTATCAATGTGTTCTTTTTTTCTCCCTGAAGCATGAAATCTTGTAAAGCTATCAGAGCTTTAAAAGTCTGCAAATTTTGTGGAACTAAACCATAACTCAGTCTTTGGAAGTGGATCTCTTGTCAGTTTTCCAGAGCTGCTAAGACAGTTTGCTGGTGAGTCACATTTGTATTTTTTTTTTTTTTCAAAATCTTGCAGACTTAAAAGTGGCTATTATGAAGCTTTCTAAGAAAGAAAAAAGAAAACAACAAACCCTTCTGCCAGCACTGTGAGAGGCAGTTATATTGCTAGACAAATGAATGTAAATTAGAGAAGAGCAAAAGGGGGCATGAAAGACAGAATATGGCACAGAAAGAATCTGGAATAAACTCATACAAGAAAAAATGAGACAGAAGAATCATGAAAGGAACATTCATGCTAATGTAGTGAAGGGAAAGAACAAAATTTCAAGTGACAAGTCTCTGTATACCCCAAATGGCTTTCCTCTCACATTTTTCAGCCTGCCTAGTGGCCCACTGCTGTGAGTCACACTTACTGCCTTCTTGCAATTCCCTGAAGTGCTATCAGCTATGGTTACTACATGCAGTGGTTTATTCTGTAACCTTGAGCCTTGTCCCTTTAACTTTCACTGGTATATGAATCATTAGACTTGCTGAACTGCTGTCCCAGATTTAGGTACCTAAACTCTTCCACCTCTCCAAATGAGGCAGTTCAAATCCTGTCACCCAGTTTCTGAAATGAGATTTGGGTGAGTCATAGGTGCTGAAGTCAAAAACTGGGGAAGCATAAGAAAATCCACACTGTCTTTTCAGCTGTTGCCTATCCTTAGAGCACTGAAAACCCACAAACCTATCACTTTGTTACTGATGCTATGGTTGCATCTCTATGCATACCCAGAACTGCCCATCAGAACATTCTAGAATGCCTCATTCAAACCCATGCCTAATCATAATCCAAAATGTTTTATTCAAATTCTTAATTAAATTCAAGTTCATCTTCACTTTGATCCTCTGTTGGGCTTGTTTGCAGAACAAAAAAGGACACCTGCCACTAGGACAAGGCCCTGTGCAAAATGCAATTGTAGCCAGTTCTTTTAAAAGCTGTGATTGGAAAAGGAAATAGTGCTCCATGTTTATACAGTTGCCAGACCACTCAGGCTCCATGAGTCATGATCTTATTTATTTATTTATTTTCTGTGCAGTGACACAGCTCCAATAAGAAGGATGGAGAACATTTAATCCAGACAGCATAGCTTGGCAGTTAGGGCACCCTCTTAGCAGATGTCTTGTGCCCCACAGGCTGTGGGACGAACTTATTCCAGGTTTCGCTTCCTAGACAAGTGTTTGAACTCCAGCCCTGGAAGATGAAATGTCTGTGGAAAGATTTTTAGAACAGAAAAAGAACTCTGCTTCTTCCTTTCCCATTCATAACTTTAATGGCTGAAAAAGGCATTTCTTACAATGTAGATATGTATTTAGAACACAAATGATGATTCACACAGAACCTGAAGGGAAAACAGGTGAAATAAAAGCAATCAGCCAACACACCGTTGTGTGCATCCAATACCAGCTTGCTCTCCTCACCTAACAGTGTTCCACCTGAAAGCCAAAATAAAACAGGACAGATATAAAAATGGGAACATACAAAGCACCTAGCTCTGATTGAGATTGTCTTGTGTAAATTTCATATTCAAGCCCTTCACAAAGCATCACAATATGGCAAATAAAGCCTTTCTTAAAACGAGTTGAAGACAGCAATTTGACTACAAATACATGTACCACAAACAGAAGTAGAGGAAATAAATAGAAGACATTGTAATTTAGTAGTTATGCACTAAATTGTTAAGAATGTAGCAAATAATAAAAATGGTTGTTCTGGTTCAGATGAAGGCTTACATAATCTGGTTCCCTTGCATTGGTTTAAAGATATATATATAAAGATATATAATGTAAAGAACAGAGCAACTATACTAATGCTTTTCACACTATATCGTTCTTGCTTGGCTATAGGAAACTAAGGATTTCATGGAAAAAAAAAAAAAAAAGCAAAAGCAAGCAAGCAAGCAAACAAACAAACAAAAAACAACTTATTGGACCAAAAAGAAAGAGAGACAAAGATTTGAATAATAAAAGATGCCCTAGAAGAACAAAGGGTTCTGTGAGCCTGAGGAACCCATGATATTCCAGTATAGGCATCTGCCACCAGGAACCATTGATGGCTCTTGAGGAAAGTCAGCTCAAACAACTGCATGTGCAAATGTTTCCCTTTATTTTGATTTTTTTTTTTTTTTTAAGCATATGTAGACATAAAGAGACATTGGAAGTTTACCACTGCTATTGAGGTTACTTGTGGTTTCAGGTTTGGAGGTTTTTTTGTGTTGAATTTTATGAGTTGCACCTTGTCTAACCCCATAAGAAAACAATGTCACCAGCAGCTGAATGGTCTGATGGTACCACTTTGTCCTTGTTTTCCAATATAATTGCCAAGTCAGTAGCACTCTGTGTTTGCCTTCCCCAAAAGGTGTTGTTCACTTGTAGTTCCACAATGCAGTTTAATTATGTATTAGAAGCAACAAGCCACCTACATCAGTCAATTATATGGCACCCTCATGCCCCTGAACTAGCAGTCACTGTGATTTGTACTTTAATTGATAGGTTATTTGGCAGAGAAATTACCAATGCAGTCTCTGAAATTAAGCAAGTATTTAATTTTCCAGAAAGGTTAACAATCTTTCTCTCCCAGGAGCCTGAAAAACCTATATCTGTACAACAAATCCGGTGGTAATGTGCAATCCATATGCATGTCAAATCAGTAAGACATTTGAGCCTCTGTGAATGTAAACACATATGCCATTCTTTTTCCTCTTGACCCTGGGGGCCTGTACTGAAGAGAGAAGTACTCTCTAGTTGGGGATATTGGCTAAAGCATCCAAAAAGTCCAGGCTCACTTCACATGAGACTGCTTCAGAAATGCACAGTGAGAAAATCCCTCATTTTGTGTTAGGAAGAGGACCATGCATGTTTGTTTGCATCCAGTGTTGCGTAGAGAGCTCTCTCTTGTCTTTAGCTTTTCCAGGCTGTCTTTCCATTGCCAGTACATTGTTAACAAGTATGTGAATTTTCTGAATTGTCCCATGTTTAAATTTAGTTTCAGAATCCATGGCAAGAGAGGGGAGTTCCCCAAAATAAAAAAGGTTGCTTCTTTCCATCCATAGCAATGCAGCTGGGGGAGAAGAGAGTCTCTGCTTGCCTAAGCATAGGAATTGTAATGACATAAACGTGCCTGGCACTTTACATACTCCAGCTTGTGCTTGTCCACTGTAAGTAATAACTAAAGGCAGACCCCTAACAGCAGACCACGTTAAGCTCTCTATTTTGGGGAACTAGTGATAGGCTAGTTCCTATGTTCAATTATATTCTTCACCTTTCTTGCTCTCCCATTGTCCCTCTCCCATCATATTATTTCTGTACATATGTAGAAGGAATTTTGCAAAGGCATAGTACATTTTTAAGCACCATATTTACCATGTGCATGCAGACTGCCTGTGATGCATATGTACCAATACTTCCTTGCTGTGTATGTATAATGAATCCATTATGACTGGGAAACACAGCATGTGCTGTATATGTACAGAGCTGTTGTGTCATACTTCTGCACTGATCCATTGTTTTTGGAAACCACTGGCTCTGCTGAGCAGTCATGGTTCATTTCTTTTTCTCAGCATGCACAATAAATATGGTGGCCTTAGGAGTAAGTAGACCTACCACTGGCAATCCCACTCTGTGAAAGACAGTTATCATCTGAGGTACATTTTTTGTTTGCAGAACCCTTGAGGAAACAGCTTTGGGAATGGTACTGACAGCCTGCAGCTTAGCATTTTTCTAGTCTACTTGATGCAGTTGTTAGAGACACACAGCTCATCAGTATGCTCTTGCTAGAGAACAAGAGCAAACAGCTTTTATTTTGATGATGGACCTTGGATCTCTACTGTGGGACCACGGAGTTAGAACAAGCTCTTCATATGGCTCAGTAAATCTCCAGCCTCTCATACAAGAAGTTCTGGTGTTACTAGAAGCCATCCCCTCTCCCCAAGATGCTATGGTTACTCCATTCTGTGATAAGCCTCCTGCTCCAGAAAGACCTGTGTGTGCACTTGCACAAGAAAGAGCAGGGGAGCATTTGACATTTCCCACTTCTGTCTTTAATGTTTTTTTTCTAGGTCTCCATGTTGAGTATTCTCTTGTAATATAGGTGAGGCTTTCAGAACTCTTTCTGAGGCAGCCACTGCCCATGTTTGATTTGCCTAAAGAGGCAAAATGGGGTGGATGGGTATGTGCTTGTGTGCGATATAGACCATTAAGTTAAGGGAAGTTGTTCTACAACACTGCCGCAGAAGTCCTACAATTCTCTGCACGATGCTAAAAAAGTTGAGCAGTTCACCACAAATCTTTGCATCTCATAGAAATCCAAGAGAAACAGTTTGACATATTTTGGCAAATCAATGTTGGCTGTGAGGCAGGTTTATTTGCTTCTGGCTTATAAGATATATGTCTGAAAGCTCAAATAAAGTGTGGACCGAGAGAACCAGTCAATCCAAGACATAGGGCTCCATTCGAAGGTTTCTGGGTAAATTTTAATAGTCTGTGATATACAAGAGTTTAGACTAGATCAGTCAGTTTTTAGTTCTGGCCTTGAATCTAACTGTAAATCACTAACTGATGTGCATAAACCTTAACATGCAGTGATTTCTCCAGTGGCTGAATATTTAGGCTTTGTCTCCTGTCAATATTCAGCTTCACTGCTGGTACGACCACCAAGGGAGCTGATTTGTGCCAAATGCCAAAATTGTTGTGAGCATGCACCTGGGCAATAACAGAAATAAGGCCAAAAATATTTAGAACTTTTCAGCAGATTGGAGCATAGTTTCTCTCAGTTGTTTTCATTGTCTCTTCTTTCACAGCAGAAAACCATACTTTTTCTTTTTTTTTTTTTTCTATGACAAACATTTAAACAACTCTTGAGTTCTCAGCAACATAGAGACTAACGTCACTCCTCTCTTTCCTCTGAGTCTTACTCAGAACTGCAATGTTTTGCCATGTAATATTTTGTCCATTTGTGAAGGAGTCTACTGCATACAGATTCAACAGGATATCCTCCTAAAAAACTTTTGCTCCCTTTTTCTATTTTGGTATTAAAATGACAATTTAACAAATGTATCAAAGAAAAAATGCTGAAGCTAAGCAAGAAAAGTATCAAGAGAAGACACTGGACAGAACTCTACCTCAGAAGAGTCTACCTGCCTCATTCCAAATTCTGCTCTTGATCTGATACGCGTACACACACATGCATATATTATAAATCACTTGGGGAAACTGATGTGCCTCTTTCTGTCTCACACACACACATGTGCATATGCCCTTTCATAAGTAATGAGACAGAAGTCTCTTCCAGTCCTGCCTGAGAACTCCTGGTGTTTCCGTGATACCAATGTAAAGAAAACAGAGCTGTATGAAAAAATGTTCCCATAAAAGACTTTGGTGTTTTGACGTTTTGTTTCAATGTGGTTTTAAGGTCTCCTAGTGTTCCAGAAGTGCTGTTCACCTAATTCTAGAGGAAGCTGATGAAGGCTGAACTACGTACGTGCCTATTCTGCTCAACACACATAAAAGCCCTGCAGATCTTTTCTTTTACACTTTCTAGTCCACAAGACTTATGACGAAACAGTGAATTATTGTCCTTAGTGAAAGCAGAGCTCTACAATGATCTGTAGAAATTATTACTAGTCTGATGGTAGATATGATTGTTCTCATTCCCCATGTAGCCATTTGCAGAGAAAAATAGATACCTTCACTGGTGTTCACAGAAAAGTAAAATAAGTAATTATATGAAGCTGCTGACAGGATGATTCACATTGAACTGGTAGACAAAATTACCATTTTTAGGTAAACTGTACTGCTTCCGCACGGTCTGCTAGTAAAAGTCTCCGATCTGCTTGCTTCACCGTGACAGGCTTTAAAGTCCAGCAGTTCAGGAGTTGCTTCAGAAGAGGAACAGCAGTTCAGACAGTTGAAGAGAGATGCACAACAACAAGAATTATGCTTACCAGTTGTCCCCTGGTTAGAAGTACACAGTAGATCAAACTCTATTGTTTGCTTCCTCAGTGCTTAACTGATACAGAGTATTTATCTCCATTTAAATATATCAGATAAGAACCATTTATCTGATTTTTTTTTTTCAGAAGATTTAGATATTTATTTATAAAATTAGTCTTTAAATTGAAATAATTTATTTGAAATGCCAGATTTATGCTGAAGCACAATTATTTTATTCATACAGCAAAATGTTTTGTATGATTTCAGAAGTCAATAGCCACATGATGAGACTGAGACTATTGAAGCAACAGCCCTACAGGCATAATGAGAGTTGTCTATCTGAAATCAGTGGGATAACTTCTATTTTTTAAGTGAACAGCTAGTGAGGAGTCTGACCCAGAATCCATTAAAATTCTGGGTGAGCATTATATTGATTTTTGAGTAAATCCTTAAGTACTTTGCTAAATGGGAGGGCTCAGTACCTATAACCTGGTTTGCAAATCATGACATTACTGCTTGCTGCTATTAAATTCTTACTTGTCATCATGTTCCACTACTGATAACTCATTGGGAGATCATTATTGCCATTCTCTATCTTTTCTTTTTTTTGTCCTATCTCACTCATGCATTGCAAAATGTTCATTGTGTGATTTTCCTATTGAGTCTGCAGTCCAACTTGCTTTATTGAGAAGTGAGCCTTGCCAAAAGCTTGTCTGTACATGAAAAATTGCTTCCATAAAGTTTGAAATAATTACCAGCTGTGTCTTCTGAAATTCACACAGGCTACTATTTATCATTATTCAAACTGGACTTTGGATTCTTGTACTTTGTATTTTTATACCAAATTTATCTATTCTTCTGAGACTTTAAAAGTGCAGTTTCTTTTAAAAGTCATTGGACTTCATGAAAATGATGAAAATCAAATGACCTTTTTGATGTGAGTTTAATTTATTTGAGTTTCCTGATCAAAAACTACTGGTCTGGATCATACTTGTGGCATACAAATTCATTTAAACTTTTTTTATCCTCAAGTTACAGAACACAGTAGGGAACATTCTCCAATATTCAACAGAAAGCTTCTAATACAACGTTCTTATTTTTACATATGTATTAAAAGTTATGCATGTTACATATGAAACAAAGCAGCTAGTTTGCCTTATTTATGCATACTGATGTGCATTCAATGTTAAATACAAACATTGGTTGCAATGTTTACCAGATAAAATAATGGACAAAAATTTCTCATGTGTACATGTTAGGACAGCTCCTTGCAATTTCTGAATCATCAGTTAATACTCAGTCCCCAGACAGCTTGCACCTCCAATCTTTAAAGAACTTTTTTGCTCTAAGTCATCACACAGTGATTTATAGTCATAAATACATACACATATATATAGCCTCCCTTAGCTAATAAGCAGAAAACAATTGTGGAAGTAATCAAAAGTTATACATTATGAAATACAGAAAGTTGATAAGGGAAGCTGCAAAGCTCAGGAAACATGGTTGGCAAGGTTCCCAGGAGTAAAAGGATGGGGATATATGAGTTGAAAGAGCCATGGAAGGTGGAACAAAGTTCTGTAGTTCATTAGAAGAGATAAGGGACATTCTCAAGAAAGACTACGGGGGATAAAACTGCTGATGAGAGCCCTTAAGAGCAGAAACTGTAATTATTGTAGACCTATTTCTAACTTTGGAAAAAAAAAGTCTGTCTAGATTTGCCATTGCCTTTACCATATAGGTTCTCCTGTTCTTAAGAAAGCTAAAAAGCTTAAAAAGTCTTTAAGTTGATTTAGGCCGATATCTACTGCTCACAGAGGAAGAGCCATCAGTCTCTGACACCACTCAGACACACAGATTTGAAAAGCAGTGTTGATCCACAAGTTCTGTACAGGCTTGAAGGAGGCTGCCTGGGAACTGATGATAGGTGAGAGTGGAATAAATGAAGACACGTTCAGAGAGGTAAGGAAAGGGTCAGAGATGTGTAATTCTGTCTTGAGTTAATGCCCTCTGTACTCTTCTGCACCACCTCTTCCTTTATTTCTCTTCTGAATTGTCCTCAGTGCTGACAATTAGCAAGTCATTGATGATCATTATCTTAATTCACTAGTTTATCTATACATTTCTGTAAAACACTTTAAAAAACAATCAAAACAAGCACAAGTGTAAACAAAACATCGTTCAAATGCAGCGGCTAAGCTTGACCTTTCTCAGCACTTTATTTTCTGTTAATTCCCTCTTAGAACTTGTGTCAAAAAGCTTAAACTACTAATCCTGGGAAGTGTACCTTTATGTCTTCCATGAGTTTCCAGGGACACTAATAGATGGAGTAAAGTAGTATATAATAATATCAATAGTAGTAATAGTCTAATAAAAGTGGCAAGTATAGCAAAAGAGACCCATGGATAACAGACAATTTTAAGGAGATGACACATATTGTAAGGGTTTAGTTTTCTCCTCTTCAGGTACTTTTGTAATCACAGCAGGAAAGGAGATGTATGTATAGGGCTCTGATGTTTTATGGAGCTATATGAAGGCAGTGAATCCCAGCCACTAACAACAACAGTTTGAAAAACAGATAGATTTTCTTTTCTCATAACTAACTTTGGAGTACTTAAAAGCAAGAAGACGTCCAGATTTGCATCCTTTGTTTACATTGTGTTTCTTTACCTTATTCTGTTAGCATCTGCTTTTTCCTTTAAAATCTTTCCTTTAAAGCCAGTTACCAAAAGAGATAGGAAGATTTCACCACTGCACAGCAGCACAACAGCAACTTTAAGCGTGTTAAAAAGGGAAGGTGTTCCAGTTCCTTCAAAGTATGGATGTGAATGAAGATCTAAGATTGAAAGCCTTTCACATGGTTCTGAATGTCTGAGATAAGTTTGTCTAGTTAAAAATAACTGAAACATAATTAAAGAGGGATGTTTGCAGCAGATGTCTGCATTTCAGACGCCACTGGGGACCCTATGAAAATAGATGGTCAAAACTTTTTTTTTTCCAGTTTCAAATGAAACCCTGCTAGCTTTTCATTCAACTTTTCCAGTTTCCCCTCCCCTCCTCCCCCCCCCGCCCCTCTTTTTTTTTTCTATATATGAAACCAACAGGGTATTTCTGTCTATTCTTTTGAAAACTGAAAATTATTTGTAATGTTTTTATTTAAACATCCTCCTCTCTTCTTCCTGCAGAAAGTGATAATAATTGGGACTTTTTTTTTTTGTCTAAAAAGTTACAATTCCCTACAGCCATTTAGAAAGTGAATTTGCACTAAAAATAACAGATATGTAACAATCATTTTTATATCATAAAAATAAAAATAAAGCTAATTCACAGGTATAAAACTAAACCAAAGCAAGACCTAAAAGAATAGATGTCTATGAGATGCAGATAGCACTAAAATATTACACTTGTTTCCTGGTGCCAGAGAAAATCTTTACTGCTTTGATTTTACTTAGCAGCATGAAGAACTATAAGAAAGAATCACTGCCATAAAATTGGCAAGCTTTTTGTCAGATGTATAACAAAGAACAAGGTGTGTTCCACACCTGTAATTTTCAGCCATAGAGATTTTAATCATATGAGATTTAATTGTTTTGGCTTCCAGAAGAAAGAGTTTGCAAATCTACTCAGTTAAGGCTGCTATGCAGGCTTGTATAATAAATCCTTCAAATTTTCTGCACCAACCCAGGTCAGTAATTTGCTCTTTCAAGCTGAAGATGCCTTCAATGCAGGTGTTCAAAAAATTGTTTGTAAAGAGATGTCTGTTTTAGAGTGAGCAGCATGCATTGTTACTAGGAATTTGTGCTTTACGGCAATACAAATTCAATGAAAGGCATGCCACCAACTTTTAAGCACGTTGGAACAGAAGTTGCAGTATGTCCTGAAATTCCTTCAAGGAGACATTTTTCCTCAGCATTAACTGTGTTTTAGCATTTTTTTTAATCTAGATCCCAGTTTGATTGCATTTGAAAATTGAAAGGATGTTGTAACATCTCTGTATGATGCATTGTTTTAAATGAGTGACTAAGGAGGCTTCCAGACAAAGTATCACAAATCATGCCAGCATCATTTAAGAAATTATGATCCCCCAATTTACCTTCCTTTGCAGAGGGAGAAGAAGCAGATATGTGCCAATGTTTAATGCTCCATGGGTCTCAGCCTGATAGTGATGAAAATGTAATGAATACTGAGAAGCGTGGCATCAAAGGAGTGAGCACAGATCTGTTTTTTGCTGATTCTTCAAGGGTTGAGGGGAAAACTTCTGGCAGAAGGGTGGTAGACACCACATTGGAGTGTCTTCTTTAATTAACTTGATTTGACAGGTGGCACAGTTTTAGCTGCCAAAGAAAATATCCACAAATCAGGGTAAATAAAGCTTCAATTACTATAAGCAGAATCTCTCATTTGGCTGCAGAGTTTTGGCACATGGACTTCCCACAGCTTTCACAAGACTAGTGCTGGGGACTTCAGTGGGAGGAGGAAAACCCCCAGATTGTTATTGTTTTTTTTTTTTTTTTTTAATGGTTTATACTTTCTCATGTCAGATCACAATCCTGGATAGGAAGAATTTTGATCTCTTTTTACTTTTAGAGTTTTATTTTTTTTTCTTTTCTTGTTTAATTGACTCATCAGAAAAGAAAACAGAAATCATCTTGCTAACTTCCACTGTCTTGCATGTGATTGTCACATGTTGTGTAGGACATTTTTGTTAATATATATCACAGTCATATAATAAATGACTGTCTCACAGGATCTGGTAGCTATTGCATGGATTATGAGTTCCACTTCTGATCTCATATGGGTAGGAATTTTCAGGCATAATGTTTTAGTCTTTGAAAATGCTGATTCAACAAAACTAAAAAAGATCTTGCAGGAACTTAATGACGGGATAAGAGATATCTCAGAGAAACTTTTTAGATGTGCTGTTCCTGTTGGAAAGAAATCACATCTTTCAGATGTTCCCTACCTGAGCAGAGGCCCTATTATTCTTTGTATTGCTTTTGGCAATTTACTTTTGCTAATTATTTCAACATTTATGAAATCTTAATATACTCAGTCCTCAGTTGGCTAACCTTGAACAACTAATTTTACTGTTTTCTAGAAAAATTCAGGCAACTTTGGGTAATTTTAGACCACTAAGTGAATTAGCTATAGACAGATAAAGTCCAAAGCTAATAACTTCATAATTTAGTAACTTAAGCATATTGAGCTGAAAAATCAGAGATATCAAACTAAGGGAACCAACTTTGAAAAACAGATCATGAATCTTTCCATATATAAAAATGGAGTACGGACTTCGATATTTCAAAGAAAGGTAGTATATGTTTTTGAATGATTACTGTTTTGTTTATTAGATATTAACTTTTTTTTTTTTAAAGGTAACTTAGGGAAAATAAAGAAAACCAATTTTTATTATTTCATGGATATTGATGTTTGGCCTTTTTATTGTCCCTGAATGGAGCATGTATAATATGTTACTTCAGAAACTGTGTATTCTAAACAAGTGAAGACTCCCCATGTTCAGAAGCCAGTGGAAGTCCTATAGGTCCTTAACTTGCTGTTAAAAACCTTATTTTTAAATTACATGTGGTTCTATACTTTGTACAGGAATGAGTTTTACCCTTTATAAGCAGTTTTAAAGTGAGTGGAAAGTCATTTTGTGTATGAAATCATAATATAATAAATGCATGAGAAAGCATGAAACTAGGATGCATATTAAGATAAAAGTGTAATATTAATTTTCCCTAAACTTTGGTACAATACAGTATGCCTTTATGTTAAATATTAAAAAAATATAGAATATATATAAACATTTATGCAGATTCTTTTTTGCTATAACCTTTGTATAGCAGTCTGTATTTTGTATTCACATGTGGCTGAAGGGAAGAATATATCCTGTTTAAAATGCTTAGAGAGTGAAAAATATTGAGTATTAAAATAATATTTACTTTGTCAGAGCTTAGCAGAATTGGGACATCATGCATCACATGAGATTTAATGGCAGCCACTGGAACAATTGGTCAATTAAAAGTAATCCCATACTTATGTTGTTTGTAGACACTAACAGAGCATTTCAGGGAAGTTAGTCAGAGAATGTACTGTTTTTGCTTGCATTTTAAACAGATCTTTAAGCTGAGAGAGTTTACAGTAACAGTGATTTTAGAATGATGTCATAAGCTGTGTGAACTTGAATACATCTGTTAAGGACTGGATGTCTATACCAAGAAAAATTAGCTGTCTGGGTTTCTTCTTGTCCCTACACCCCTGCATGTCAGTGACATATTGAGAATGCAGCTCCCAGTATGAACACAGCTTGCTCTCAATCCATGTCCTGGAGCAAGTCAGCGAGATGTCTCTGAGGAAAAAGACAGGCTAGGGACAGGGTAGTCCTGTTCAGGAGAACAGTATGGGCTGTGTGATTCCCTTCATCTTTTCCTGCATTATCCCCAAAGCCTCCCTCACACACCCCATGCTCAGACATGCCATGTCCAAACACGTGGAACATGTAACTGTTATTATCCTGTATGAATATCAGCGTGGTGTGCAGCCTCTGTGTTACTTAAGGCACACCCGCCAACAAAAAGCGTTCTATGGAAGAAGAATGAGTGCCACACATGCTCAAGGGGCACATGGGTGATGTGCTGCACAGTGTGAGCACAGCTACTCAGCTCAAAAGGGCATGGTGGACTTGAGCAATGCAGGCACCAGCTTCTCTTCTGCACCTAACTGGGGGCCAGTGCTTGGTGCCAGGGGGGTGATTCTGGCATAACCTGAATGAATTTCTCCCATAGAAGTCTGCAGCACTATCACTCCACTGGGAATTACATTCATCCATGCAAAGTCAGAAAAAACATACCCAGATAAATATTTTACCAATTTCTGTCCTCATATTTTTTCGAGAGGGGCAAAGATTGTTCAGATAAAATTGTCATTCTGTTAAAGTAATTGGCAAAGCCATCATTACTTTTATATGTTGAATGAAAACGACTTCACTTGTATAAACTTGTTCTGCTTTGTACCTATCTGTCTTCTCGTGTCACTTCTAATATTTCAGACATTTATGATTTTCAGATAGAATTGTATTAATTCTGATAAGGAAGCCAAACTGGGACCTGAAAAAAAGAAGATTCTGGCTCTTCTCTTTACTCATTGCTTTAGAACTAGTTCTTGTGGAAGATAAACTACATGAGGAAAAACACAGTGCGCTATTGTTAATTTGTTCTTTTATCACCAGAAGATCAGTATAACACTTCTTTTTATTTGTCATTTTTAAACATATTATTAAAACCCTCTAGATGCATACACACACAAAAATAAACAAAAAAAAAATTTGGGGCTTTCAATTTTTAAATTTGGGATATAATTTAGGACATTTGTTTCAGTCATGTTTTTCCAAATTTAATAGTTTCTCTTTTTGTTAAACTACATTTATTTATTTATTTATTTATTAGAATACAGAGCAGACTGGATATGTTCTTAAGACAACATGATATTAAATGACTCTGCAACTTAACATTTTTTTTGGAATTCCTGTACACTTCTAACATGAGCATTTTAAACAATAGGAAAGGTCTGAGACCAGAAGACCAGATTCCTTTATAAAATTAGTCTTTTTTTTTTAAAGTATTCTTAACCATATCCTTGGGTGCATCAAGCATGACATTGCTAGCTGGTCGAGGGAAGGGATTGTACTGCTCTGCTCTGCCCTGGTGTGGCCTCACTTCGAGTATTGTGTGCAGTTTTGGGCACCACAGTATAAAAAGGATGTAGAGCTATAAGAGAGTACCCAAAGGAGGGCTACAAAGATCGTGAAGGGCCTACAGGGTAAGACCTATGAGGAGCGGCTGAGGTCCCTTGGTTTGTTTAGCCCAGAGCAGAGCAGGATGAGGGGAGGCCTCATGGCCTGCAGCTCCCTCACGAGGGGAGCAGAGGGGCAGGCGCTGAGCTCTGCTCTCTGGGGACAGTGATCGTAGCCGAGGGAACGGCATGGACAGGGGAGGGTCAGGCTGGGTGTTAGGGAAAGGTTCTGCACCCAGAGGGTGGTCGGGCACTGGGACAGGCACCCAAGGGCAGTGGTCACAGCACTGAGCCTGCTGGAGTTCAAGAAGTGTTTGGACAATGCTCTCAGACACATGGCCTGGTTTTTGGGTGGTCCTGTGTGGAGCCGGAGTTGGACTCAGTGATCCTTGTGGGTCCCTTCCAACACGGGGTATTCTGTGATTCCATGATTCTAACACACTTATGAGATTAAAAAAAAAAAAAAAAGGATTTCTGAAGGCAATATTTTAACTACTTTTGGATAGCCCAGACTGCATGCAGGCAATTTGGATGGAAATCCTTCCTTTCTTTGTTATGGGTCTTGGTAAATTCTATTGTTTCAGCCTTTAGCCATTCACTGTTTTTTGGGTAGGGTGGAGGTGGCAGTATGGTTGCAGGCCTTCATAACTTTTTGAATGAACATAGCTGTAGGCTGCATTCTCTTGCTTGGTAGTATGGAGAGCATTTATCACTAAACAAAAACACTGGGTGTTACTTAACCACACATACACTTTAACTTACAAGATATCTGCATATGTTACAGTGCTCTTATTCTAGAACAAGTGCAAACAAACAAAAAAGCAAACAGCAAAAAATACCTCTTCAGGACAAGATTAATCTCATCTAATATTAGGAGCATGTAGGAATGATTACTGTAAAAGTTTTGACTTATCTTTGGTTTTCCCCATCATATTTCAAACTTTCTCCCATGCAAGAAATTATTTATATTTCTTTACTGTGAGGATCAAGTACTGATGGTTTTAATATTACCAATGCCTGTAATCTCCATTTGTCCAGAAAGCAAGAGAACATATTCAAGAGTGAATAAAATCTTTCACAGCTAGTTTCTGCTTCTTCCTGATGTCTTGTGCCATATAATTCTCTGTATTCATCAATGTAGAGCCAAAAGGTATTTTAGATAATCTATTCTAACCTGTTATTTCATGTCATTCAATTTCTCCTAGTCACTCCTGCATTGAGCATAGTAACTTGTATTTATATACATTGATAAGATTCACACCCTGATCCTTCTCTTCTGCAGGCTGAGCAGTCCTAACTCATCTTCACCTCATATGAGAAATGCTCCAGTCCTTTAACCAGCTTAGCGGACCTTCACTAGACTCTCTCCATTATGTCCATATCTCTCTTCTAATGGGGAGCCCAGAACTGGACACAGCACTCTAAGTGTGGAGTAGAGGGGAAGGATTACGTCCCTTGACCTGCTGGCAATACTGATATGTATGGCAAACATGATTGTTTAAACTGCTTGCATATTTAGGAAGCATAGTTTTATCCTAATTAAAATAATAAAAAAAAAGTGTTGCAAGACCCATGATGTCAACTTTAACATTAAGCCCATCTGCCACTCTTAGTGAGAATGATGGGAATTCTGCCAGACTGAGATTAAAACAGAGATGATTTTAAGGATAAGTGCAAAACCACTTTGTAGTGATTCATTGAACTGTTAAATATATACTTACTTATACTTACTTTCTGGGAGAAGGTGTTGCTGACATGAAATCTCAGTCTTGCTTAGTGATCTGCATATTCCAAGGGTATATGCTAAATCCATGCTGTATCAATATTATGCTTTAAAAAGCAGGCAGAGAGATCTGTACCCCTTTTCCTCTCCAAGAAGAGAATTTTGGAGAGTAGTCTCAAGAAATCCCTTGTTGGCACTTGTCCTTTGATATCTTCCTGGTAAAGGTGGAATGTTTGTGTCTGTGAAGAAGTCATACAGCTCATTCATAATGCTGTATCCCCTTCAAGTGCCCCCTATGGTGGTTTTTCTGTGTCAGAATACAATGTAATAGTCTGATTCACTGACATAAGCATTTCCTCACCAATATGCTCAGTAGGCAGACATTTTGAAGAAATTATCTGAAAAGTTACAGGATCTAATCCGATAAAGCATACACTGATGCTTGATGATTAGCTACCCATATACAAGTTGGGGAACGGCTGGCTAGGTAGCAGCTCTTCCACTGAAATTTTGATGTTTGCCAAATATGCATCAGCAACATTATGCTGTTCTGAAGCGAGCTGACATCATTCTCCAGTGCATAAACAAGAGTATAACTTGCAAGGCATCAGAAATAATTCTTTCATTGCTCTCAGCAATGGAGACTGCAGTCCAAGAAAAATCTGAGCCAAATGGAAAGAGTCCTGAGGAAATCAGAATCAACAGAAGCCTAGAAAAATGTAATTATATGGTGTTCAGCCAAAGAAGCAAAGCCCAAGGGGGAACATGAGAGCAGTTTTCAATTACGTAACACTGTTGTAAAGACAAAGGGAATAATCTGTTTTCCATGTTCGAGAATGAGGTGACAAGAAGTAATGTTTTTAAATTGTAGCAGATTAGATATTAGGAATATGAAGTAGCAGTAAGGATAATGAAGTAGTAAATGAGGTTGCTTAAGAAGTTGTAGATTATTACTACATGGCTCCCAACCAATACCTGTCAGGCGTGACATAAGCTTTTACATTATCCTGAGGAGAGTGGGTGTGTTGATGTCTCAAGAACTCTTTTGAAGCCTGTATGTCTGTCATTCTGTGAATCTATGATGTTTCTGAAAACAAAAGTCAAATGTTCTTATGTTCTTAGATTTTTCTCACGTCCATTTCTTTCTTTTTGTTCCTCACCCCCTTCCCCGCCCCCCCCCAAAATTAATCATCCTCATCTTCATGAGGATGAAAGATGTTGCATGGATCTTCCAGAATTATATTTATTAGTATACAAGAAACTTTGAGTAAGAGGGGAAGCAATATAAGGGGTGTAATAAATATACAGCAGTTGACACAGCTCAGAGAGCTCTAGCTGATTGGTAAGTAGTGGACTTTAAATGTTCATACTCATGCTGTGGAAGACTCCAGGCAGGATTTCACACCCAGTTTGTCTTCAGTAGGTATCTGTGTTGTCAGTCAACCTGATGGATCACTGAAGTGCCACTCAGTCAAAAAAAATGAAGTCAGATCTTGTATGCTGTAATGCTTGGGTTACTGTGATCACTGGAAAGAGAATCAAAGTTTCTATGTGCAATGCCAAATATCTAAAAAGCATTATTTATAAAGAAGCATTGTTTGTTAGAAGGCAAAAAAGAAATCTGTGATTGCCCTCCAAAATGGCAGCTGAGGACTCAGTGTACGGCATGCGTTCCAGCAGGAGTGAAGACCTTTGAAACATGATTTAACACATAATGATTTGCACTTTGAGTGCGGTGGCTGTCACCAATATGAATGTTGGTACAGGTGACTGATTCAGGTGGGGTAACAAAGTCTAACAGAACTAAATACACTGGTCCCAGCAAAGAGACTAGTACCAATTGATATAGCTACTAATGAAATCCAAGAGGATCGGGAAGAGTTTAGAACAGTGTTGGTGCCAGGAAAATCATAACTGAATTTGGCAATAGTGCAACAGTCCTTGTATGTTGAAGAAGACAAATGTCACACAATTCCATTATGTGCAGAATGTGTATAACCCCAAGGTTTTTTTTTCACTGAAGAACAAAAACAAATGCTAAAACTTTGCAGTTCCCTTGCCAGTCCTAAGGGTATTAGCTTGGAACATAAAGCTCACGTCAGTTTTCTTATGGATAAACACTGTGTCAAGGTGTTTATCTGGTGTTTATACATCTGGTGAATGTAACAACTTAGGGCTTGTTAAAAGCATAATTGCACCACTGTCACAGTATTTGCAGTATTAATGTTCTCAAATAGCTGCTGTAAGCATATGGTAGAGACTTGATGATTGTTCAATTCTGTCCATAGAACAGTTCTCGTATATTTTTTGTGGTGATAGCCATGCTGGTATCGTAGGCAGAAATGATTTTGGTTGTGCAGATTCTGTTCCCACATGAGTATTCGTTGGAAGAATGTGCTTCAATGTGCTTATTATAGTGTGTAGGAAGTCCTAGACTGAAAACTAGAATAACATTTAAACAGACAACTTTGTTTTTGAAATGCTTCTTGGTCACAGTGTTATAGACACAAGTCACAGTAATTTCCTCCAAGTGTTTTGTCCCCACTCCATTTTTATAACAACTTATGGAAGTATATAACTAAACTTATCACTAGAAGAGAGGAATTTGTTACCGACTTCACCTTCCTATTAAGCTGTCAGCAGAGACAAATGGTTAATTTATTTTTAAAAGTTTCATTTTCAAAACAAATTTCTGTATCTAAAAAATTATTTTGCTCTTAAAGTTAATGTTTTTGGCCCTGAGGGTATGAATATGAAGCAAATATGCTGTTTTGTTGCAGTTGATTTCAGGGCAGTCTTTCTAGGTTATGACTGTTTGGCATGTAAGCCTTCCCTTAGGCTGTGAAAAAATTCCTCTGTAACCTTGTCAAACTAAGCTGAAAGCAAACAGTTTAAATATGTAGCAGGTAACAATTTGCTTCTTTTGCTATGTTTTTAAAAATATTTTTCTATAAAATAATGATTTCAGGTCTTTAAAAATATGACAAATGATATTTGGCCAGCTCTTCAGTGCAAAACTCACGCTAACTGAGGTCTTGACATCAAAATTCTTGCTTTTAATATACTTTCAGTGCTTCACAATTATTTTTTTCCTCATACTTGTGTCTCTGAAATGCTGATCTGTTCTGCAAAATAATTTTTCAAAAATTGAGTTCTTCCAGAAGAAGTGATCATGATTGAATAGTGTTTAGGTCTACCACTTGAGAGCTCTACTGCCATAGGGGCGTTATTAATGTGATAAAACTGGGCCAGACAGCACAGTGTCAAAATTTGTGCATCCTATCTAAAACTATTTAATCACTATGGAAAAAACATCACTATGCAGTTATAACCAGACAAGGTGAGATTTAATTACAAGTTTTCTTTAAAAAAAGAAAGTGCCAGCAAAAGTTATTTTTATTTCAGAAAGGATGCTCAGCGTGTCTATTTCTTTCCAAGAGGTATCTGCTCATGAGCCTCTCTACTCACATAGAACACGAGACAAGAATTGAAGTTCTTGTGCTTGAGATCTGTCAAACTTCCCTCAAAGGAAATGTCCTAAGCATGAAGTGTTAGGTGAGAGGAGGAGAAAATGAGCTTCAGAATTAATCACATCAGAGAGAAAGAAAATGAACACAAGCACCAAAGCTTTAGAACAGCTTAGGGCTGAGGTATTTCTAAATCCATCTAAGACAAAATGGATTGACAGTCCCAGAAATCCATGCTAGAATCTAAGATTCCCCTTCCAATACAAGTTCCAAAACACCTGGCCCCACATTTCTTTTTGTTGGATGGTAGCTTTAACTGTTCCATACAAGTGGAATATCCAGTTGGAATTACTGAGTCAGCAGCTTCCTTGGCTTTCTTTTTTTGCATGGAAGTTTCCAAACATCTCTTCTGTACATGCCCATTAGTGCTTAATTCCTAAGCAAGCTGAGCCGTACAGAACTTGCCTGATGTCCTGTCACCCCAGCAATGTTTAGGGCACTCTCCTGGCACACTGGACATGACCTATGTACTCCTGTCAATGGATTGCCCTTAAAGGGGAATTTAAAGAAAATTAAAGTCAACTAGGAGCTAAGGCACACTACAGGAAGAGGAAATTATAGTTTGGGTTCCCTCAGACAGAGAAAAACTATGTTTTTCACCTCCTAACAGGTGAGCATCTTTAAGAGTGTGCTAGTGAGTAATAGCATCAATATTTTAAAGGGAGAGAATGACCATTGATAAATGTTGTGCAAAAACCTTTGAATATTTTCAAAATGAGATCTTCAGATATTTTACACAGAAATATGCCTAAATATGCTGCTTAGATGAGAGCTAAGTTATTTACCCTTAAGTATAAAATAGTTCTGGGCAAATGATTTTAGGAGTTTGGGAACTTAGCATAAAAAGTAAAGGTGTGTTATATGATCATGCATGTCCTGGTTCTGACAGAAACTGTCTATACATTTTCAGGATGATACTGTTGAAGCTAAGTGCCTAAATTCTACATTAGATCTCCCTGTATCTCATCTATCATCAGTGCTCTCAGCTCCATGTTTTTACAACAGCATTGAAAATTGAATGAAGAAGGAAAAATTCAAAAAATTATCTGAATAATGGAGAAAACTACAATGAGACAGTCAAGGCACTTATTCTTGGATTATTCAAACAGCATGTGAAGAAGCGATTTGATTCTGGCAGTGTCACAGAAAGGTGACAAAGTCCAATTGCTAGACTGTGGAATCAGAGGCATGCAAATGACATACTTTCGATACTTAAAGTAACTATCAATTAGAGAATATACAGAGGAATTGTATTTGCTATCTCTTGATATCTACATATCAAAGCTGTTTACCTTTTGGAAAGACGTGCTTTAGCTGAACATAACTTACATTTTGTCAAATACAAGGTACAGAGGAAACTGGAAGTAATGAAAAAATGATCTAATGGTCCATTCTTGTTTTATATTTTAAGAATCCCAAATCTCTCCTTTTTTTATTCATTCCATATTGAAAAAGCTTTAAAGTCATACAAGACAGAGAATTAATAGCAGCATAAATTCATTGGCAAAAGCCATGTATAATAGTTTTGGGCACTCACCAAGCTGATGTGAGGTAAATCTCTTTCCACTCTGACAGCATAATATTTAGTGAAGTGATATTCTGTTCCCAGTATCTCACTGATACCTCACTGAGTGTGGCTCCAGGATCTGGGAATTTAGGTTAACCTTGAACACAGCTCAGAGCACTGGGAAAATAAGAAAACTTTGTCCTTGTATTCATTCTGATATCTAATATGCTGCTAATTAGATAAACATCAATTAACCTCATTATAATTCTGCAGGGTCTGCTATACAGATGGTGCGGTTGTGAAGGTGACACTGCAGTGCAGATCTCAAATTCATTTTTCTACCACTAAACAACAGGTATAAAATGAACAACGATAGTCCAGCAGATCAAACCTAGTTAAAGAGTGAGCTGCAATAAAGCTTTGAAAGTAGAATAACCATCCTCTATGCTCAATCTGGGCTTGGATGTTATGATCTAAATCCTGCAACTCTTGCTGAGAACATTGATGGAGGTGGTTTGGGCTATGAATAGAACAGATGGCTCCCAAGACATCAATGAAAAAAAAAAAAACACCTCAGGAAAGTTGCTGCACATACGTCTGGAGTCTTGGCCGTCCACATATTGCTAGTGGCTTCTTTCCTTTCCCCTCATCTGCTGGAAGTCCAACGCCGAAGTGCTAATGCTGATGTCTGGCCAGCCCCGGTCCCTGCCCCCTCTTTTGCATACCCTGATCTCAGAGCTGCTTTGCTTGCTTGCACAACCCGAGTCTTCCTCGAAGACTGTCAAGTGCCTTTGAGACCTCTTTTGTAATTCCACCCTCTCTTTCTCACCTTAACGATAATTGTTTGATGCATTAGTTGTTCTGGAGGTGAATCACTTGAATGACTCAAGACTTGTCTTTCCTTCATAAACTCTGTGGTTAGCCTGCACATTGCTGTTGTGTCTGTCACAGAGTTGTCTTGATAGCAAGGCCCATTATACAGGAAAATTGACTCATTTTCCAGTACGGTTAACCATCACTCCAAGCAGCATAATCCAGGAAGCCAGAAAGGTTTTCGTTTGCTGCAACAACTCATGTCTATGAGGGAGTTTTGTCAGCTCAGTTATCTCACTTGTCCAGATGGTCAAGCTGTGCAGTGGGGTCCTGGACAGTCGTATACAATACCTGGTTCAGGTTGCCAGAAGTCTTTACTCTTAAAAAGCCCCTTTGCAAGGGCTTAATCTGCCCTTGCAAAATTGGGCTTGCTTTAAATTTCTTGACCTCTTTTTTTTTTTTTTTTTTTTTTTTTTTTTTTTTTTTTTTCAGCATCTCATGGAATATTTCCAAAGTGGAAATATTTGTCCAGACTGAATGGTCAGGATGCAAGAGCAATTCTCCTGGGTTCAAATTGCAAACAACTACTTTTGTTTCAGTCTTGCAGTTTTACAGAGAAAGGATGCCCTGGCCATATATCATCAAATCTCTTCCTGTTGCAAGTCAAGTTGAAATACTCAGATCTAATTGATTTATGAAAATCCTGTTCTGCAAATTTGGCTGTAGATTTCAAGAGTAACAGTGAAAACTCACAAAGCATGATAGCAAATGGACACCATGAAAAATGGATATGACAGCAAATGCATAAGGCAGAACATGACTGTTAACAAGGATGAATATGTATCGACCTCCTCTTTCAGCTGGTGGGCTTTGCCCAAGGCATTCTTATAGCAGAAGCTAGCCCCAGACCTGAGCAGTTTTTTAATGACTGGTCATTAAGTGAGGTGAAATATAGCAGTGTGCCATCCAACATGCAGCATTCTTTGCAACTGCAAGACAGGGGTCCCTTGAAGCTAAAAGTGCAAAGGGAAGTCTGAATGAGTTTTTTTATATACTATATAACCCACTGCCAGTAAATATGCTTTTCCTTTTAAAAATCTTATAGGTTTATCACAACAATTGGTTCCAATCTAAATGCTCATTTCAAACAGTCATTGAAATCATTACCAGTCTTTTCCAATATTTACTTTCCCGTATTTTCAGGAACACTGAGGTAAGACTTCTGATCCTCCACATTGCACATTAGCTCTGACAACACTTGTTCCGTCTGCCACTGAAAACAGTATGCTTTTCACAAGGTCGGAATTAGTGTTAGGATTTCTTTCCTCTTTACCAGCTTACACTTTTCAACTGGTTGCATATATTAGCCCAAATTACATTTTTAAAATTCTTTGCGCAATTTGCTTTACCTCATAAACCTGTGACACTGCACCACATTTGGCCCATGGCACAAACAACTCGGCTCCCTTCACAGGAGTCTAGATGCTGGGCCTGACCAGCAGCACCTGCCTGAGGAGGGAGCCCTGCAGAACTGCGGGCTCTGGTGCACTTTAAGCAGCTCCACTGAAGTTGTATATTTTAGAGTAAGCATATGCTTAAACACTTGTTTTTGGAATTGTCCTGGAAAGTTCAAATACCTTGGAAGGCCAAGTCCAGAGCTTTTCAGTTTACACCACATAGGCGAAGAGGCACAGCTATGGGGCAGCAGAAGGCACAAGCAGCTGCAGACCTTGGACTTGGTCCTTGGAGGCACTTTGTCCTTTCTGTAGGGTGCCCGGGTGGAAAAGGGAGAGAAATGAGCCTTCTCCTTAATCTGGCTGCCAGACAAAGGGGCAGAGATAACACTGTCATTGCCACCAGTGCAGTGGTGAGAAGGGTCCCCGAAGTGTGATTTGGCCCTAAAAATATTTACAAAGCTCCTTTTCTCACCAAGCAATGAGTAAACATAATGCTGGATCCTGGGAAGTGTTCAAGAGACCAAGTTATGCTTATTTCCTCTCAAAGAGCAGCAGAGAAGTGATGGGAGATTTTTTCCAACTAAATAAACGTTTCAGTATTCAATGTATTGCTAATACACTGCACTAGTCTGTTAACTCAAGATATCTTTACAGGTCAGACAGAGTGATGAGTGTGTCTTCTCATATTCACTGCTGTGATCATGCAACGGAAAGGAGACAAAGTACAGAAATGTCTGACTTTTGCAATCTCAGTGTGCCTAACATCAAGCCTCCAGAAAATGTGAGTTGGTTTTCAGGTGTGTTGTTTTCCTGAACCTATTGCTTATCATATAATATAATATTTTCTCATTAAGCTTATATTCCTGGTCTGCACAGAGCTATTATTTTATTTTATTTTATTTTATTTTATTTTTATTTATTTTTTTTTTCTAAGTCCTGACCCACAGTGTTCACTTAGGTATCATAATCATAATAAATGCTAGAGTAACTGATTAGCTCTTTAAAGTAAAGATATTCTTAAGTAGGTATCCACTTAAAAGAGCCTGCATATTACTAGGTATTCAGGTAGAAAGGATTTGCATGTGCTTTTACTTCTGTTACATTTACATGCACCTAAATTGATCCAAGGTTGTAATAATATACAGATTTTTTCTTCTTTAATTTAATTCCTAAATGTGCATTTTGTTCAATCCATTTTATCAATTTTAAACAGTTCTTTTATGCTACACAGAACATGAGCTCATTCAAACTACCAGATTTTGTATCAGCTTCGGAGCTATTTACTTGATCTTTTTTATGTGAAATTTGAAATGCATTACATAAAGTGCTATACAACATATTAAGATGCACTTTTTCCAAAATTAATTCCAATCCCAGTCTTAAGGATGAAGTATTTCAAGTAGATAATAAGTCAGTTTTTGCTTTGTGACTAGGTCTTTGTAGGACCCCAAAATTTGATTTTAAAAAGCTTGAATCATCGTAGAAATGTATGATCATAACTGCCTATTTAATATAAATTGTATTGCATTGTATTGTTTTGTATTCTGATCTGAGTTCAGAGTCATCAAGATAACATTTGAATGCTTTGTAATAGTACCGTAAATGGCACAACTGTTATTTAGTACATATGGGTAGTCTGTACATGTTTCACTCAGACTTTGTGTGATTCGTCTTATCAAATGTCACATTTGTGATGCACGTGTCTAATCATAACTGGCCCCTTAGACTCATTTTGTAATCAGTGGAAGAATAGTAAATGGGTATGATTCATCTCATTCTAATACAGATGTCTACAATAACTCATATGAATTGTCCCAGACATAGATTTTTCCCTCCATATCTCTAAAGGTTAGCAGGAGAATGACAAAACCTTGTTGCCCATTTTGCCACAAATCTTCTGCTATAGTATGGTAAATTACATTCTGCTGAAGCATGAAATAACAAATGGTGGCTTGATTCAAAAAATTTTTGCTACTTTTCTGTACCAGAAATATCAGTGTGAGCAAACTGATTTCCCAGTGTTACTGACTTTGAGTAGTAGTTTGAACAAACCTTTTGATATAAATAGGATCACTCAAGCAGTATAGTACGAATGGGCTTATGATCAGGTATTATATCAGGTTACTCATAAAATGATTCTCAGCTGCAGCTGGAAATAAGCTACATACCTGCACTCATTATTGCTAAAAGGTTTAGTCACCCTTTTATGAGGTTCATGCAGCAGTTCAAGCCTCTGCAGTGTAAGGGTGGTCACAAACTAAGGACGGCTTCGCCATAGATCCAAGGGAATCTCAGGTATTGAATTACAAATTCAGGTTTCTTTTGGAGAAACTAAGTGTTTAAATAGTGTTTAAACATAAAGTACAAGAGACAGACTCCCTTGCTCAATCTTTAGAGCCTGTCACAGCAGACTTTCTACCTGCCAGAAGACTGGAATTGCACCAAGGTTTTCACAGACTCATTGAGTGCTTTTGTCACCAGACTGTTCATTGTTGTTGCTTACAGCTCTCACTCACAGCAGATTTCATTACAAGCTGTTTCTTTTCCAAGAAACAGATGGTATTTTTCAGCAGAAAAATAATTAGTAAAATTTTTGAACCTGTTATGCTGTAAAATGGGAACTTTTCACTTGACTGGAGTCTTGAGCTGACTCACTGAAAATACATCAGTTTTTTGAAATATATTAATTTATGTTGAGTTTTGGAGATAGTGACTGATAACTTATAGGGATGTACCCTGAGATTTTGCTATGTGAAGGATTTTGCACTGGAGAAAATGAACGCACAATTTATAATAGCAATCTTCCTTAAGAATGCCAGCATAAACTGTCATTTAAGCTCACAATATGTAGATCTGCAAAGAATTTCTAAAACTGCATGGTGCTCCATTTCTATTTATTTCAATGTAGCTCTGTGAAGTGGCTAGTTAACTTCCTAGTGGTGTATAAAATGTACTGCCATTTAAGATTTACTTTAAAAAGCTTGTATTTCAGAATTCCCTATGAAATATTGAAACTTAGAGAAAGAATTAATAGAACATTTTAATTTGTGCTTTGTGCTGGAGGTAGTTGGGTAAATTCAGTTACCCTGTAATTTGTAAAAACATTAAAACAAACAAACAAACAAAACAACATTAAAAGTGTTCCAGCTAGAACAGAAAAGTCACGAATTTTGCCTAATATGCTCCATTAGAGAGTTGGCTGTTAAAACAATGCAGAAGGCCAAAAGACACAGTAAATATGTCTGACAAGTACATAATCCATGTTGCTACAGCTGGGCTAGAGCTGGTACTCAAGTTAGTCCAATTATCTCTACTGATAGCAAAACTCAAAGTCAAGGACATGCAAGGAAATACCTAGAAGTGTGCAGGTTTCTTCAAAACTTTATGTGCAGTAAAATAAAGTAAAACTTTATTTATTCAGCAATTAATTTTTATCTTCTAAAATAAGATGGGAAAATGGCAAGGCTAAATATTTAATTAATGTAATTGCAGATTTATAAGGATTAGTCCTTAAAGTCCAGATCCTTGCACATTTCTTTTACAGCAGAATCCTGAACAAGATTTCATTGGAAAAAAAAAAAAAGTAAGTGCATCTCTCTTTCTGCTTGTATAGCTCTAATTCCAAAGCAGGTCTATCACTATTTCAGTAGTTTTTTTTTTTTTTTTTTTTTTTCCCAACCACACAAATCAGAAGGTGTAGAAGACAGTGGTGAAAAAGCCAGACCCACCCCTCCTCTCAATTTTCTTTATACCACTAATGCTTAGTGAATTTTTAGACTTTACATATAAACTTTAGAGAAAATGGCATATTTCCCAGGAATGCAATTGTTAGTTCTCTCTCCAGCTAAAAGCAAGGATTTAATTTAATTTTTCTTGTTTGTGAGCTTTATTTATTTAAATAGAGCAGATTATGAGACTATTCAAGTTACTTTTGTTCTCTTTTGCTGTTGGTCTAATGAATGGCAGCAGTTAAAAGCATCAGAAATGAAAAAAATGGAAAAAAATCCTCCTCAACTTTAAATGAATCCATTTGTTGTTAATTATTTTCTCTCTGTTTTCCTTCTTCCTTAGTGAAAACACTTTCAAGAAGACCATGTTCTGATTCTTCAAACACCGAAGAACTGCATTTTCTTCCTTTCTTCTTTGTGTTACCTTCTCTCTCTTGTCCCCTGCCACTATTCTTGAATGGACAAAAGGGAGAAAGGGATGGATTCTAAGGGCTGAAGCTACAAAAGTTCTGAACAGGATGAGAAGGCATTTCTCTCTGCTCCCTTCCCAGAGCTCAGGGAAGTGGGCCAGCCGCAGGCAGCTGGCACACCCCCAATTCCCTGCCCAGCCTGACCAAGTTCTTCTGTCCAGCTCCATGTTCCCAGCCCAGAAACCCCTCACTGGGAATGGCTGTCTGTCCGGGACACTTAGTACTGTGGGTCTTCACTTGTGCTGCTCATTTTCAAATTTTTCCTCTCCCTACTCCTCAGTAACTCCTTTAACTTCTTGATGATTAATCCTATACCAAAATTATCTTGCTCTGTTTCTCTTCATGGTTCATACGTAAAAGAATTAGGAAATCTGGGCTCACAAGCAAGACTTCCATTTTGATCCTGTATCTTAAGCCACACAAATGTCTTGAAATCTGGTCAGAAGAATCTTTGCTGAAATTTCAGCTTTATCTGACTAATTTGCTGCGGTGATGGGTGCAGGTTTAAGTGTCTTCAATCCTCCCACTTCGGCTGGAGTTTCAGAGCTGGCCAAAGCCCTTCCAAATCTCAAACCATGAGGGAGACAAAGCAGTACATTATATCACAAAGCCAAGATAATGTTTCTTTGTCTTCAAGAAGTGATTTACAAAAAGTTAAGGAAATAACTCTGATATTCTCATTTCTCTACAGGAGACCAGAAGATAGGCCTGTCAAAGTGTTCAAGCATGCTCCTAAATCCAGATGAATTGAAAAGGCAGAAACTGGTGCATAAGTATTTTGCTGAATCTAAGCTGCAACTACAGTATATTTAGAAAAGATAATGTTTGCAATATAGAAAGATCTGTTTTTTTTCTAAAATGACTGTGTCCACAGGAAGGTAAAGGACATCTCTATATGCTCTCTAACGTGATTTATTAACACTAAGAATATTCCCTGGCAGAGCTTGTTGCACTGCTCAAGAAGACAAGGAAGTGTGGAGACATTGTTTTACAAATCCCATGCGGAAAGAATTCTTTAAAATGAAAACCTCATTGAAACAAAATATCAGAAATACTTATGATAAAAGGAAGAAACCATTACTTTCATCTTAAAGACCTCATAAAAATACTTTTAATAAGGCTTTTGTTATTTTTTCCTTTTCAGTACAAATGGCCTAAGCAAAGCATGAGAATGCTAATCTTCTTATCCCTCCTGTTACATAGGGTATTTTATGAAAAAAAAACACATCGATGAAGTTTAGAGCTTGAACTAAGACTGGAGCCAGTGGCCCAGACAATTCAGTTATGCTATTACTTTCAGAGGTTCTTTTCAGTTTGTATGGTAGGGCACCAATTACAAGATATTTTTATTCTCTCATATCTGTTCAAACAGAAAAAATATTATTTTTTAATTTGGCATCAGGAGCAGGTCTGGATCATTGTTAGCAACATGATAAAGGCTCAACAGTAAAAAAATAAATCTGCATAAGGACAAAACTAAAGCTTCTTAGAGTATCAGGAATGTTCTCTGGTGTGCATCTTTCAGGTCTTGGTGATTAATTCCAATTGCATCCTTTGAAATAGGAAAGTACGATGGCAACCAGCCAGCCTCTCAAAACCAAAATGCATTAGAATGACAGCAACTTCTAAACTGGAGCTTGGCGAGGTGCTGGGAGTGATGCCACGTACTGCAGGGCTCAGATGTGCTTTGACAGGAAGAGTGCTTCCAGCTTAGCACCACCAAACCCTGTTATGTTTGGGAGGCAGATGGAGACAAGCAATCTGCCACTGCCATCTGTAACCAAACCCTTGCATAAAAACAGAACTGCTGTGATAAAGTCACAGCATATGTCCCCAGAAAAGATTGTCTGTAAAGTCTGGAGTCTGCTTTTCACACTTCTGGTGTCCCTAAAACTGACCCACCAGTGCCTTTTGATTGTTCAGCATCCTGGTAATAAAGTGTTACCAACTGAGCATAACTGTTGTCTATATCTGGAGTTTTCTTCCTCTCTTTTAGAGTTTTTTGAAAAAGAAATCCAAAAATAACTCAAGTATCCTCAGTAAACTGACTTCCCTAGACATGAAATTTGTGTGATAGATGTTTGATTGAAGCAGTACGATTGGAGAATAAGCATATGCGCTCTTGTTACTTTGAGAAGGTGCCTGCCAGGTCCTTCCTCTGGCCAGGATAATAACGGCTGGTGATACAGTATTCTGAGTGCAGACAGTGTGTTTGAAAAGGATGCCCAAAACTGTCTTGCCATTAACTATTCATAATTGTTAATAATGAAGAGAAGGATGACCAGATTAAACAGTAAATGGGGAGTTACAAAGACTAGCATTTTGTGGAACAAGATATAGATGGGTGTTTAGAAATTTATACATGTTTATGCTAACATTTCTAAGTGCCTAGTATTGTGTTAGATCTGATGTTAGTCCTTAATATATAGTTCATAGATTACCAGTTAATATACATCACTAATAAGTTAATGAATTTTTCTGTTCTCACTTGAGTTAAACTAAATTAATGCAGTTTTTCCATGTGAAAAAACCTTCACTGCCTTCCTTTAAGCAATGGAGAAGGTAGCGACCATGATAGTAAGGTCCATGTTAGAAGACATCCTCTTTCTTTCTCTCTCTTTCCTTTTCTCTCTCTCTTTCTCCATCCATCTATCCATCTATCTGTCTATCTACCTATCTCTCTATCATACTTAATGATTTACTGTCCAACTGCTGCTCACTGTAGTCTGAATATATGTCTTCAGGTGCCTTGACCCCTCCACAGTGCAGCCAAAGAGGTTTTTCCGTCAGAGCTCCTGGAAGAAGGGTGGTTTATGTACAGAAGTGGCCTCTTCTTAAGATGTGATGGCAGAAGAAAGCAGGGCAGTATCTCATCCACAGTCTGGGCATCTGCAGCTCAATGGGAGTCACAAGGCAGCCCAGCCCTCCCTCGGTGAAAGATGTTGTCATCTTTCCTGTGTCATGTGTTCCACAGTGGGTTCGAAGATCACAGAGTAGGATCACAGATTGCAACCTCCAGAGTGCTGTAAATACGTGCATAATAGGCCAATTGGGATAGGATGAGAAGTTGGGGACTAATTGCAAGTGTGAGGAGGTGCATTTTAAGTGTTTCAGATTCACCAAGTCTCAAAATAACAAGACTGTAATCATAAATGGTCCTAGTGAAATGTTTGGTCCTAGTGAAACTCCTGAGATAAGAGCAAGTGGTCTAAAGAGAGAATATGACAAATATGATCCCACAATATGGTGAACATCAAATGTGAAATTCTGTCAATATCATTATATTTTTTAACATTTTTTTCCCCAATTTTCTTTATTAGCTGTCAAGGTCCTAATAATATTGTTTGATTACATCTTGGTGCTAGAAATCTTGTGGTTTAAGCATTGGCAACATGCAGGACTTCTTCCCTTCCTGAGACGAGTAAGAGTGCATCCTGGGCATGCATCAAGTTCCTCCCAGTACTCAATGTAGTGAGACCACTATTGAGCTCTTCAAGGACTAGAGACCCTTCACAGGGCTGTCTTGGAAGCAGGGATTTTGAGAAAAGAAAAGTGAAGGCTTATCCCTGAAATGTACAGTTTTTAAAAAAACTTAGGTTTAATAATTTCCAATGACGCACATTGTGAATTCACTTCTTTATTTGCAAGGACGTGTACAAAGGTTAATTCAAAAGTAGTTTTCCTCTGAAAAGGCCTTTTATGTCTCTCTCCTGCCTTCAATAGCTGCGGGAATGAGTGCCAGATGAGACAGCTGTATATCTACAGATAAAAATCAAAAGTTACCCCCTTCTGAGTCACCAGTAACTAAGTCTCTTGTGGTCATTAACAATTTCCATGACTTCACACACAATGTCCTGAATGTTTGCAGCAGTTTTTTTTTTTTTTTCTTTTACTACCAGAGGACTATATTTTTGCTTAATGTCTACTTCTGTCTCTATACATTTGGTTCTTCTATGTACAAATAACCATAAAAAGGCAATGGCACAATAATGAAGAATATTTTTGCAGAGAATCCCTCCTCTAGGAGCAATAACTTTTCAAATAGTGGAGCAGATCATCTTCTCACACCAACTTTACACTGATACAATTCCAGCGACAAAGCCACTTCTGAGTTACGCTTTGATGAAGGAAGTGAAATCAGGCGTATCTACAGTGACCAATAAAATTGGTACACAGATAATGCATTTTTTCAAAAACTTGACTTCAGGGTGTTTTCAATGTGGTTGACATCCTGTTCTGCCATCCTTACTTCCATGTTTATGCACCTCCGGAGATGCTTCTGGAAGTTCCCACTGAGCAGGATGTAGAGAAATGGATTAATGCTGCTGCTGACATAGCTGAGGCAAATGGAGACGTAGTAGTTCACGTAGGAGATTAGGGTTGGGTGTGAAACCTGAAGATTCACAAGCTGGATCACATGGAATGGGGCAGCGCTTACCACGAACACAATGACCAGAGCGAGCACCATCTTAGTGAGCTTCATGACTCTTTGCCTGGGGATACTGGTGTTGTATCTGCAAAATAAAAGGATCCTAAGCATGGAAATTCAAAGTGAGAAAATGATGTCATGGATTGAACATACTGAGGAATGGCAGTCATTTGAGACCAAAATCACCTGCAGTGCAAGCAAAGATCAGCTCTCTCTCTTTTTTTTTGTTGTTTTTTTTATTTGCTCATTATTTTTTCTTCTGATTAGGCTGAATTTGATGCTATGCCACACAAATACGGGAGAATTGTTTATGTATAATTGATGAAACAATGACAATTACTTCATTTAAAATGTTTGCCTTTTTTCAACATGAAAGCTGTATAGTTTTGCAACATGTTTCAAAACATGGCTATTAGGAGCTTAAGGAGATGAAGAAGAGAAGCAAACAATACTCCTGCCTGAGGGATTAAAAACCACACTAAAATGTAAATGAATTACCTTTTTCATGGGAAATTGGTTAAGTTGAGATCCAAAACACTTAGTCCTAGAAACAAAATTTGCTGACGAGAAGCTGGGAAACTGTATTTAAGCTTTGTTTCATCTGACAATTTTGTTGTGTTGCCTAGGCTTCCTCAGGCAGCCTGTGCCTCCCTGTGAAATGTGGCTGGGGCCTCCAGGGTATGGTGGCTGCTACCAGACCTGGAACCCATGTCTTCCCAGCATTTCTTGAGACCTTGTTGGACAGATGCCCTCCTGCAGCCAGAAGTGTACGGTTGAGCCATACCTTTGTGCTCTCCACAGATAAGCTGAGGACTTCTGCCATAATTTTATTTTCTGATTTTAGTCAGTTTCCTTCAAGCTATCTTGCTTCTTCCACTGAATCTCATCCCTTATGGGGAACTTAATGCAGCATCAGAAGCACAGAAAGTCACATGGTGCCGGGCCCACTTGCCATTTTAGGGCTATTCCTTTTAGCCTGTTACAGGCTAGAAGCTTACAAAACTTACAGCCTGAGCAGAGAATCTGAAACAGGAAGAACAATGAATAGCACTTTACCTTTCTGCTTTCTTGTTTTGCTGATAGGTATCTCATGTGTAACATAAAATTAAAATGTAGCAAATAAGTATCAGTGGCAAAGGAAAAAAGAAAGTTGTTATAGTAAGATAAAGTGTATACCTGTAAAAGAAAAGGCAAAGAGAAAGAACAATGTGATTACAGGAAGAAAATCTCATAAATGTAAAGAAATAAAATTACATTTTCATAAAGTGATCTCTGTTTTGTGATTCTTGATTAGAGATACATGGAACCTGTTTTTAGGTAGTAGCAGTTATTCAGAACTGTAAGTACATTTAGGAATAAAATCTATGCCCAGCAGTTCGAGAAATACTGTTGACTACAACAAGGCAACCACAAATTATACACCTTAGCTTTCCAAATTCTGCCTGTGTGTGCTTTTTTTCAGCACCTGTAATGAAAATTATTGCAAACTTCTATGCAAGACACAACCTTCTTAGTCCCCTGGTATTTTGCTAGCCTGATAGTAAACCAGTGGTGACCACTTTCTTAGCATTCATTTTTTTCAACCATTCTTGCATCAATCTACAGCATCTTTCCTATTTTTTTTCCAGTCATTTTGTTAAAATTTAAGATATTTTGTTTCTATTTCTTCTTTAAAAACCAGAGAATTTCCATTAAACAAGGAAATTATATCTTTCTGTTTTAATATGGTCCTGATAAGTGCACATAGTCTTTTTTTTTCTTGTCATCTTACAGACTGAGAGCTTAATAACTTGTTAAACTTTCTGGATACTGAATTTAAGTTCAATGTTTTTTAATCTATCCACCAGAGTCTCTTTTAACTCATCTTTATACTTTTCTGTATTAAAACTTCTGAAGCAGAATTAAACAAACCTCTGACAATTGGTCATGCCATCTGAGAGAGGATGGACTAGGCTGAATTCCCCAAATCCTTTCATCCCTGTTTTCCTCTGATTTTATCTGATTTCTTCAGGCCATTGGGGATCTCATGTCCTTCACAAGTTCTTGAAAATAATCGCTCATATTTCAGTGTTTGTTTTAACTAATACCTTAAATCTTCAGCAGTGAATTGCATCAAGCTTTCCTGACAGTAAAATATTTTACGTTCTGTACTGCTACATATTTCCTCCCTCTTTTTTTGGTGCTCCAAAGTTAGAATTCATTCCATTAAAAATCCAGCGGGGGGGGGGGGGGGAGGGGGGAGGGAGGTGGGATGGGGGGTGGGGGGTGGGAGAGGAGAAAGAAGGAGCTGGAACTAAAGAGGCTTAAACACTTTTTTTTATTATTATTTTTTTTTTTTTGGGTAGACAGCACAGGTCTACCCAAAAGTTTAGACCATGTGACTAAGTGCACAGTCCAATCGCTTCTTAAATTCAGACAGGCTTGGTGCAGTGACTACTTCACTGGGGAGCCTGTTCCAATGTGCGACCACCCTCTTGGTGAAGAACCTGTTCCTGATGTCCTGCCTAAACTTCCCCTGCCTCAGCTTAACACCGTTCCTGCGGGTCCTGTCACTGGTGATTACGGAGAATAGGTCACCTGCCTCTCCACTCCCCTCGCAAGGAAGTTGTAGACTGCGATGAGGTCCCCCCTCAGCCTCCTCTTCTCCAGGCTGAACAGGCCAAGTGACCTCAGCCGCTCCTCATATTGTCTTCACCTCTAGGCCCTTCACCATCTTCGTCGCCCTCCCCTGGACACTCTCCAACAGTTTAATGTCCTTTTTGTACTGTGGTGCCCAGAACTGCACACAGTACTCGAGGTGAGGCCGCAGCAGTGCAGAGTACAGCGGGACAATCACTTCCCTTGACCGACTAGCAATGCCATGCTTGATGCATCCCAGGATACGGTTGGCCCTCCTGGCTGCCAGGGCACACTGCTGGCTCATATTCAACTTGCTGTCAACCACAACCCCCAGATCCCTCTCTGCGGGGCTGCTCTCCAGCGTCTCGTTGCCCAGTCTGTACGTATAGCCAGGGTTGCCCCATCCCAGGTGCAGGACCCGGCACTTGCTTTTGTTAAACTTCACGTGGTTGGCGATTGCCCAGCTCTCCAATCTGTCCCGATCTCTCTGCAAGGCCTTTCCACCCTCATCCGAGTCCACAACTCCTCCAAGTTTGGTGTCGTTGGCAAATTTGCTCAAAACACCTTCTAGTCTTACATCCAAATCATTTATAAAGACATTGAAGAGGACTGGCCCTAAAATGGAGCCTTGAGGGACCCCACTAGTGACCATCCACCAGCCAGATGTGGCCCCATTTACCACAACCCTTTGATCCCTGCCCGTCAGCCAATTGCTCATAATAAATAAAAGATAATTTAATATATGCAAGACATTTTCAAATACAGTTATACTACTTTCTGATATATTTGAGCTGTTGGATTGCTCAAGTCTGTTACAGTTGTAATTTAAATATTTTCCACCTTTTAAAATAGTTGCCACTTAACTGAAGATCCAACTGGAAAACTTCTCTACCTTAAAAGTAACCTTCAGATAGCAGCGGCTTATGATACAAAACAAATTCAGCTTCTGTTTCATGACCTTTACATTTTGTAAAATGGTAGGGTGAACTTTAGTCTGTCAGATCAAAGTGGATATAGTGAGCAATTTTCGAGCTGAAAGCAGATTACTAAATGCAACAATTCATAAGCCAAAATAAAGAAAGGAGACTTAAGGGGAGGGACGTATTTTCCCTTTATTTTTTTTGCAGGAGTGGACAAGGTTTGTGTGAACTTCCATGCATTTGGTACACCTTTTCATTTCCAGATGACATCAGAGTGCACGACTAACATGACTGATGCACAGATTAACAACTTGTTTTGGAAAGAATAGTGTCAGACCACTTTAGAATAAATTCAGCAGAAGTAAAGAAACATAACAATGATTTTTTTTTCCTTTCTCTTTTCATCTTTTGCACATGCAGAATCTGTGATGCTGGGTCCAGCTGTAGGCCTGTTCAGAAGGTACTGGGTGCAGAGAGTATGTAACAGAGGCTGAAAATTTCCATTGCTCTGAGTCTTGGTATTGCTTTATAGCTCTCAAGCTCATGGAACTCCACAAAGCAACATGAGGGGAGAAGTACAGAATTGTTCTGAAATGCCTTTGAGGTGATATAATCACAGGAGATTCCCAGAACCCAGCACAAACTGACCTCACTTTGGTGCTGCATATTTGAACTGCCATGGATATGGCTCTCGTCAGCAGGGTTTCATGGAGGAGACCCCAGCAAAGAGCTGATTCTTGTCACATTGCTGCCAGCTTAGGGATAAGATCAGTTATGGTCTCACCTGATATGTGATGAGAGGTGTACTGCTAGCGCTGCTAATGGCATCTCTACCCATCACCACTCAGACCATGGGTGACTGGAAGCTGACAGCTGCATCTCAGCCCCATATACACCAGGTCACCCCCCTGCAACAGGGAAAGTGCAGGCAGAAGAACCCGACCTCTGCCAAGAGGAGTTGGTGGGTGGTAAGGAACAAAAGCATCAAAGAGAAATGGGAGAGACACAATTTATGAAGAAAACTCATTTCATCCCATTATTGATTCATAATTCTTCAGTTAATAAAAAGCAATGCAGCTAAATGAAAGAAAGCTCCTGGATGTCAAAGTTTTACACAGAAAAGGGGAGAGGAAGATTTGGGGCATTCTTTTTGGTAGAAAATATTTTATGGTAGAAAATATTTTATGATGAGCCTCTACAAAATGAATCAAAAATTTCATTATCTCCTTTTCAACTATATCACAAGCCTTTTTACATGCATAAGACCAGAAGAGTTTTACATAGTGGCAATGAAACACGGCTCTCTTGTGGGAAGTAGATCAGCTCAGTTTCTTTTAAAATGACTGAAAGCTCTGAATCATAGTCACAGAATTCTTTTGAAATGGTAATTTTCTGAAAGTAACTGAAAAAGTGATTTACTAGCTGTTATGAGAAAGGCAAATGATCAGGAATCTAAACAATACTTGGAAATTGTTTTCTCAGTGATTGGTGATTCAGTTTCTCTACCAAATTTTATCCCATTTCCCTTTATGGCAGAGTATTTAAATTTTCTACAAGATGAAGGCATGAATCTGAAAAATATTTAAATACTGGTGGTTTTTCATTGATTTTTAGTGCTTGTAGAGCAGAATAAATTGACTGTCCAACAAACAAAACAGTCAAAGCTAGTGTAATAGGAATGTTAATGTGGTTTCAGGCACTGCCTAAGAAGGCACACTTGTTCTAAAGTGTTATTGTCTGCACATGGAATCCCACAGCACTCATGTTCTGCTCTTTAAGAAGATTTGGAAGGTACAACTTTCTTGCAGAATACTTTTTTTTTTTCTTTCTTTTTTTTTTTTTTTCTCCAGAATCTAATGTTTTTGGTGTGTTCTGAAACAAATAGGTAGTAACACAGCAAATGAAAGACTATGTCAATCAGTGAACTACTTATCTTGTTCACAGATCAAGTGAGAAAAATCCAGAAAAAAATACAACCTAAACACAATAAAAGCCTGCAAGAGACAGTCAATAACAATTGAAACCATTACACAATTGAACAACTAAAAGTCAGTATAATAACATCATACCTTATTAAAAGTATTTCATGAAAGAAAAAGAGGTGTAAACCTCAGTTGCTTGGTATTATTGCTCTTGGGCCAATGAAGGTTAAGAACCACTGCATAAGGTTAAGAAAAATTCATATTTCTTGTGATAAGAATTTATTTTCACTCTTGGTTGAATATGAGTATGAAATATAGTTTTTTTCATTATTCAAGCCGTGGAACAACCAAGTTCTTTTCAGTAAATAAGGTTAAAGTAATGACCATTATAGGTCGAATCAGCAAAAGGCATTTCTACTGGATGGCGTCTTAAAAAACTATGTCTAACGTCATGCTGTTATTCTCAGTCATGATGGTGATAAAGAACATTTTGGTTTTACTGTAGTTCTGTAACTACAGAAAACAAAACAAAAAAAACCAAAACACAACACCCACAAACAACAACAAAACCACCACCACCAAAAAAAAAGAATCCTACCTCTTACCTACAAGCTACTAAGAAAGAACTTCTCAGAAATCCTCTGCATCAGCAATGTAAGAACTGATTTGTAGCATTCTTGGCACACCAACTCTCCTGTTTCACTGGTTGCCTCATAGAAATAGCTTCTGACATGGATACTGCTTACAGGATCAGTGTAATTGATGGTAATTTACAGGCTTATAAGGTTTTTAAAACTTGTGATTAGTCCTGCTTTGCACAAAATTTGACCTCTTAGTCTCCATATAAGCATGGCATACTATGTATGCTTTGAGCTTGCTTTCATTTTTCAAGAGCAGCAAACAGCATCTCCAGACAAAATAGGGGAAGAATACAGCCCTTTTTTAAAATCAGCAGTGGAGATATTTCCAAATATCAATAATGAAGAAATTTCAGTGCACAATACAAAAACCATTAGTGAATAAACTGTGAATTAAATGAAGTACTTATGAAAAAATAAAAGTGTGTAGGATGGAGATAGGACATATGGGGTTTCATGCACAGAGAAGTGGCATTACTAGCTGATGTGGAGTAACAATTACACCTAACCAGGCCCCCTCTTCCCGATAGCTGCATGAAAGATGACAGGACACCATATTACAACCCATCAATCACCTCTGAGACATGCCTACTACTTGCCATTCATGGGTGACTGAACTTCAGCTGGTGTGTTCAGCTGGATGATACAGAAGTTCCTTAATGCCTTCATATCTTTTTACCTCTTAGCAGGAAGGTTTCAGTGAGGTTTCCGTTTTGTTTCACTCTGCTTGAACTCACAGTGCACCTAACCACAAAAATATTGGTTATTTGTTCTTTCATTAAGAACTGTGTATTGCACAAAGATTTTTGAGGTAGGTGAACAAATATGTATCGGGATTCATTAGCAGGGTTTGTAGATGATGGCCTATAGTTACTTTTAGGGAAGATAAAAATTAAAGGAGAGAGGGTGGAAAGGGAAAACTTTTGCCAGTGGCCAAATGGGAAGAGAAACAATGGGGGATCTCCAGACAAATATCCATCTTGGGCATCTTCTCCAGTGGGTGGTTCTCCTCATAATGTTTTTTCCACAGTATCAATATACTTTTTATCAGGATCCACTTTTTATCAGTTGCTCCTGTCTATGATGCTGTTGGTGCTGCTGGGAGCACAATCTGCTGAGGTTGCATGCTGCCTTGCTGTTAAGCTTGGGGCATGCATATTTTGGGTCCACTAATATCAACCAGAAGTTTTGACCATGGGGTAGGAAAAGGGGGGGAAGAAGGGAGGATTCTCACGCTGGTGGCAGTCGCTTCCCATGAGAACCCACCATAACAATGCCATTGGGTTTGCAGGTGCATGGCTGGGAGGATAACTGCAAGATCCACAGCGTGGGAACAAGGCAAAAGGGCTGCCTCAGAGGCTCTGGGAAAGGCTGCCGCGGCAGCTTGGATGACTGGGTGCAGAGCTGCCAGTGGAAAGCGGGCTACAGAGTTTCAGAGAGAGCTGTTAGCAATGCAAAAGACTGCTGCGCTTAAGGCACCGTGTGACATGTGGCTTAATAGAAGGTATTGCCTTTACTCAAAGGATCAGGGCACAGCGCAGCGCAGAACATGCCAGCAGTGAATGCATCTCATGTTGATCAACGTGGCTGCAGTCTAGTAGTTCAACTAATGAAGTTAGTAAGAAAACTAACTGCATTTTGGGTCATTGAAGACCATTAAGGGAAAGAAAGGGCACGTGGAAAGGAACCCTCTTGGCCTGGGATAGGTGCTGAATCCATGTCGTCAGGTTTGAGAGGTGCTTGCCACTGCCTACGTGTCCGTTGGCTCCGGTTCCTTATTCTGGGTGGACATCATCTTCTTGGATATACAGCTGAGTTTTCATAGGATTCTCACAGAAGTAAAAGGCAGTTTACTAATGATGCAGGTGAGGGTACTAAAATCTGGTCTGTATATACTTGTATTTCCCTACATATTGTAAAATGACTTTTCATATTTTCTGGATCAATTATTTTGCAGTACATTTTAATATACCAATATGTGACTATAAAGAGGTAGTCTTTCCCTGGGTTTCTAATTCTTATCATTAGTATTCATCAGAGCAAAAGAAAAAATAGTTATTTAATGACCTTAAAGATGAAAAGAAAATAATTAGACAGAATGGAATGAAAACACCATCACAAATTCAAGGGTAAAGGTAAATATAAGGGTAAATGTAAATGTAAATGATTCTTTTTCTTGATAGAATTCAAACTTTTTCCAGCCTGTCAGTATTCTGACTCATGCAGAGAAATACCTTAGTCTTCCACAAACAATAAGAAATAAATATCACCCCAAACACAAGCAGCTTTTGTCTCCACTCTTTTGCAGTGGTAGGTTTCTTATTGGCTGCTTCAGTTTAGAGGTAATTCTCAATCTTGCCTATTGTCTGATTATAGATTTGTGAAATAAAATATGAAAGGTGCATTTGGGAAAAAATACTGTTTTGAAAATAAGGGTAATTTCTGCATCAGACAGACAGTGGAGTTTAAAGGCAGACATAGGCCCTCATCTGCCAAAGTAATTATCAGTAATAAAAAGGTCTTTCGTTCAGAATAGTCTGAAGAGCACTCACCTGAAACAAACAATAACAGGAGTGTCTGGGCTGTGTCTCTGATGCAGAGAGCTGGACAAGGAGGCAGTGATGGAGCCCGCAGAGCTCCAGAAATGTGCAAGGCGCCAGGTACATGGTACCTGTTACCTGTGCCTATTACTGAACTTCTTTTTGCCTTTCTGCCAAGCTTGCTGTTACAATGCTGCTTGGAGGAAGGTCTATGAAATCAACCATCACCAAAAGTACATGGTATGATCATGAAAGCCAAGATGACAGTCTGAAGGAGAAAATATTTTGTGGGACCATAAGGTTCTAGTTAATGCTGTAGCTAGCTCCACATCATCTTGTCTGATTTCTAACAAGTCCATAAACATGTGGTCATACATATGTCATGCACATATAACAACAAGAAGGGAAACCTGTCTGAGAGCTTAGATTTTTCCTCACTTCTTTTCTCCCTGCCTCTGGATGTATCTTAACCTATTATATGTCACATCCCATGGTCTAACATTATTACGTATTGTCACAATATTGTATACTGACACTATTATTGGTAATATTGCTAATTAACATCAATTATCCAATTAATGTTAATCATGAACATATTATATGCATTGGCTTAAAATATTTGGACTGCTCCAAGAGGCAGCAAAGTGTACCACACTCAAAGGCAAATGATGGTCTGCCCAGAAGATGCAGCAAATGTCTTTTACTTTTTCTTCTGGCTGGGGTGTTTATGACTGCCTGTGAAGTAAAGCAAGGAGCAAAGGAGAAATGAGTGTGAAGACTGAATAAATGGATTAGTCCATGGCAAATCAAGTGGTTCTGGTTTTAAATATCTGAAAGCCCATGACTTTCATAGAGATATAACCCACCCTACCAGTGATACTGCCTTGGAAAATATTTCTTAGAGCAATATTACAGCAATGGGCAAATCAGGAACATATTTTCTCATGCCTGTCGATCTTGCATGCTGCAAAGACTGGCAACACCTGCCTGCCTCTTCTCAGCTGTCACAGAGCTACTTACTCCAGATTTATCTTCCCAGCCTCACCTCTCCATTTATACATCTGAAACCTTAAGAGAATTGGTTAAATAAATATTTATGCAGCTATCTAAACTGACTGGTTCCCTACGTAACTCTTCAACTCCAGGCATCTTTGCTCAGGGAACACTTCCCATGCACAGAGACACTTCGCAAGTAGGATATTCACAAAAAAAAATTATTTATTGTCTATTAAAATAGCCAACAGACAACCAGGACTACTGAGCTCCTAGGCTAAGTGTTAATGCTCTCATCAGCTCCATATGACACACTTCAGCCTTTGCTAGACAGTCGTCAACGAGAGTGAAGGGGCATCTTCAGACTCTCATTTTCTTTAGTATTTGATACCTCTTCATGCCAATGTTTCTCTTCTTGAATCTTTGAGCTGCCAACTGTTTTCACCTCAACAATCTTATCTCTGCATGCACTTTTACCTTTCTTAGCATGCATGGTTCCACTCTAGCTTTCTCACAGCTTAGCGTGTAGCAGTTTTCCCAGGAGACTGAACTAAGTCTCAGCTGTGTCTGTATTCATCTGTGCTATACCAAAAGCAGGCTTGGGATCACAGACAAGTGAACCCCTACCAAGAGGTTTACACCTTTTCTTATAACCCAAGTTTGCAGAACTAGTCAGAAGGAAGTGCAGCCTGTATGAAGGGAGCCAAGCAGGGGCACTTTGCTGTGACATGCTCCAGTGGATTCATAGTACAGGAAATGAGATATGCCTTGCAGACTCCTGCCAGACAAACAAAGTCTAGGGTGGGTTTTATCAGCTATGTCTTGTGGGCCATGCAGGAATAAGGTATGATGTGACTTCTGAAATTGCATTAGTTATTTTGGAGATTTAAGGCTTGGCTCTTTTTTTCAAAACAACATAGATCAAAAGTTCCTTTGCTAGTTTAAAGACACTGGCATTACTAAGTGTAATTTAAATCCCTTTTGAATGAATATCAAATGGCTTTCTTCGAATGTTCCAATTAACAACTTCAGTATAGGACATCACGCTGGACCCTGTTTTCACCCATCTCTCCTCTCTCACTAGACTGCAACATAAATCAATATTTGGAAAATAAGAAATGCTGCCTGCAGTGTACACAAGCCTGATTTCTCTTAGGCCAGATTTGTATCATGATATCAGGCAGATTTACTCGTGATCTACATGAAGGTAAATTACATTGGGATTGGTATCTACATTTGCCTACGGACATCCTCATGCAAAGAAGACGTTGTGAGTTGCTTCTCAGGAATTTCTCTCTTAACAGATAGGCAAATGTTCTGATAACAAGGTTTCATTCAGGTTTAATTTATGTGATGTTTGCCTATGACATAAACATGACTCTCTATTAAAAATGCATTTGATGTCTATTTTGGAAACTTTCTCATAAATGTTAATATACGTGCACAACTTGCATAGTTTGTACAGCTATCCTTAGTGTTTTTTTTCTTTCTTTCTTTCTTTTTTTTTTTTTTTTAATATCAAAGTGAGTAATGAAAAGCAAATTTTATCCATTGTACCCCTTATAAAATGACCCTTAAAGCTCCATGGAGAGAAAAGCTGTTTTTGCCACTTCTTAAAATTTTATAAAGAAATTTGATTTTCAACAGGAAATGCTGAAATAGTAAAGTCTCTTTGGAAGAGTGTGTGACATAGTTCTCTCCTGTTATGAAGATGAGGATTTTTGGGAATAAAAACATTATGACAATATGACACATATTAATTTGCATGTGGTAGCCATTTTATTCAGCTCAAGCTTCTTTTGGAAGTGCCTTCCCAGTTGTGACCCACTTCTGTCTTACTTGAGAAGTACTTTTATTTTTGAGAAATGTGAAAAAGAACATGAAGCTGTCTTATGATGCATTAGCTATAGCATTACAGAGGCATAATTATGTTTCTTGCTTTTATTGTGAATTTGTGATGATTTTAATATCAAACAAAATCTGATAAACTCTGCTGATTTTTTACAAAACAGATGGTTTAATCTTTTCACCTAATAACAGCTCCCAGGTGGATTCAGAGGTGGTTTTATCAAGCACTAAACCATTTCAGAGCTAGTTTTCTGAAAACCCTTCATCTCTCAGCGGTACTGTCATAATGGTTATTGGCAATGATTGGGACAGAATAATTTGAAGAGACTTCCCTAAGCAAGTATTATTGAGATGGAAAAACTTGCTCAAAATAGAAGTGAATGCACAGGCTTACACTCAGTATTTACAGGAATATGGGAAAAAAAATGTCCATTTTTAAGAGTTGGTTTTATTTGGTACATAAACTAACTTTTATACTGAGTTTTGATATTTTGCCTTTCCTCAGTAGGAGACCATGGCTTTTCCCTGTCGTAATACTTATCTGTCCTTTGCATAAGGATTTTTTTTTTCCTCCAAACGGAATGATTAGAGTTACTATTATGTGCAAATTCTTTAGAAACATGAGAAAAGGCTGTCTTCTATCACATTACTCACATGCAAATACAAAACAGAGCTTTTGAAATGCACGTCAAAGGAAATGATAATTTCTTGCATATTTTTTTAACTGCAAGTTAACAAAATAATATTTCTGATATTGTTCATTAGTTTAGCTTCTGTATAATAGCCACATATTATCAATTTCAAAATTATTTTTAACTTTCAAATTTCTACTTTCTGCTCTCTGTTTTACAGCATTTTTTTCTCTCCCTCTCTCTAGTGACTACATTCCATTTCCATGTAAGCATGCTCTCTTATATGTTACTAGTTCAATAGCAACCATCCTCCCCATTTATCCTGGCTCGTAAGTCAAAAGTTGTCTCTGAATGTCCTCTTAAATGATTCACTAGTGCCTTGTGCAATGATGGGAAGATTGTCTTCTTCATGCTCTTTTACATACAAATAACCTCTTTGGTCAAAAATAGACTTTACTTTCCTGATCCTGGCCACTTTTTCCTTAAGATCAAGACCACAGAGAAGCTGTTTTTGAAATCTGCAGTTATGAAAAAAGCTAAAATTCTTGTTATACTCTTACTACATTTTAATAAAGGTTTTCAAAGATAACAGATACAGTATATTTCTGCAGATTGTCTTGAAGTCATTTTTTTATCTTACAGTGAAATGTTTAAAATAAATCTAGTTTCAGTGAAATCAAGTTGCACCTCTAAAGAGAATCCACAGAACAGTAACACTGGTACTGAGCAGGATCTCTGAAAGCTTTGTGCATGGCATGATGCTATAGCAAGACTTAAAATATTTCTTCCACCTCCACAAACACCAAAAAAGGAAACATGCAATTAAAAAAAATTATTAACCATGACCAGCAGCATTTCTCTTTCTTAAATTACTACGGATTTGCATAAACACAGGTATTATTGTCCTTGAATGAAAGGTACAGAATGAAAATCTGAAAGTATATACCTGTCCAAACTCATTGCAGTCATAATGGCACTGCATGTAAACTGGTTGCATGTGTCCAGGGAGGTAATGATGGTACAAAGAAGGCTGCCAAACACCCACTCGCCTCCACATGCCCATTGGTGAATGAGGAAGGGCATGCCGATGATATGAACCAAATCTGCTATAGCCAGATTGCAGATGTAGATATCTGGGATAGTTTTCTTCTGAGTTCTGCAATAAACTGGGGGACATGAAGACAATTCCTTGACATAGTTACCATATTGTTTCCCAAGGATGCTGCTGATAGAATGGACATTAAAACTGATCTGAACATAGGTAAGTACACTGCTGGAAAAAGTATTTTAAAGTCAGGGGACATTTGTCAAACCAAAGATATTTCATAATAAACATTTTAGGCTTAAAATACATATATACATATATATAATATGTAGATTATTCATAGCTTTGGTTTCCAGTGAAGTTTAATGGGCTATTTAATTTATTAACATCAGCACAATTATCCCTATTCTCCTTTGAAAACTATAAAGTGTTCAAAAGGAAGAAAGGCCTTATGGAGATAGAAACTAGCACAAATAGGAAGAGAGAGCAGGTGATCTGGTGATGCAATTAACCCAGAGTTGAATCGCTAAAAGATGCAGGTAGAACATTCTTGAGTGTTTGAGGTAAAACAGTGCTGCTAAAAGAGGAAGGGTCCTCCAAGAAAAAAATAATATGCGGTCAAATATTTAAGGACAGTCTCATAAAGTTTACACGTACATAAGGAACACAACTGAATTAAAACTGTATCCACAGTCTTCAACTAAGTACTAAGAGTCTGTTTTTTCCAGTTTCATAATGTATTATATAGTTTTTGTGTGAAATATATGCTTTCCTAGATTTATTTCCCAAACTCTAATCTCTATCTTAACACACGCTCAAATTTAGGCTTAGAGGAATGTTACACAGGCAGTTAAAAGAACTCCTGACTTTAAATTACCTTATTCTATACAAATCAAGGAAAACAACATAACATTTTTTAAAAGCATCAACATTAAAAAAAAAATTATTCACAGAACTTTATGTAAAATGTCCTTACCTACAGTGTTCGTATAGAAACACTATGGATTCCTATATAGATTCATACAGGAATCACGTTACCTAACTTCATTTACATATTAGACATCTAGCCTAAGCTATTTGTCTGGCCTCTCTCTCAGTATCTCTAATCCATTTACTATTTTTTTTGTTTGTTTTTCAACATGCTCCAAAGTACCAGTTTGCTTGTCACTTTCACTGAAAGACACAGAAGGATCTGCAGCTGGGAGAACTCCTCCTGGCCGCCCACATACCGCATTCAGAAGCCTGACTCTATGACCATCATTTCCTAAAAGGAACCATGTGAGAAGAGTTCATCATTTCATATTTTTTGTGTTACCTTCATTGCATGTTATAAACTCTGAAATAACTACATTTCCAAAGACAGAAATTTAAGCTAGAGGGAAGGAGCCAGACAAAAGTATTTATTTCTAACCTTTTTAATAAATTATCAAGTATGATTCACTGCCATCTGGTTATGATGCTGAAACCAAAGCCAGACATCTATAAAGTATATCTGTTGGCACTGACGACTAGAACTTGCGGAGAGAATGACGCATATGTAATCTTTTTCCTCTAATGCCTACAGCTTTGTGAAAATTAAAGGATGTAAAATCTCCAGGAAAAGCAAAGCCCCAAACTGTGTTTCCTGTAAGACATCAAATGGTACCATGATGTTCAAACACATAAGTTTCAGAGCATCTGAAAACTGCATGAACATGCCATTTAATTCACATTAATAGGGTAAATCATACAAAATGAGAAAAAACTTTCAAACTCTAAACAAGAACTTCGAATTCTGTACTCTCAGACTTTATGTTAAATTTAATTAACAAAGAATATACAGTGCACAGCTTATAGCTACCAAACTTCTGCCAAAAGGGAGTGCAAAGGATGGACATGGGAGATGTTTTTGAATACACATTAAATTTGGCCAAAATATTGCCTAGGTGTTTTGTGTTTAGCTGAGACATCCAAATGGAACTGCCCAAGAGGTGAGATCACAACTGAGGGTGAGTAAAATTACTACCTCGGCAGTTCCATGGATAATGTGATGGGAAATGTTGCAATACCCACTCTTCCATGCTTTACACTGAGGTTTGGAAAACTGTGCCTGTATAGAGCACATGCTTCCTTACAGATTTTTGTATAGTTCCCTGTACAGACATAGATCTTTTGTAGAAACCCCAATATTTAAATGGTAACCCATGCAGTAAACTTTATAACGTCAAATCATTTTGGCTACATTTTATAGTTTAGAACAGCTTCACATTTTATTAAGGCAGAGGTGCTTGTGCTCTGCCAAAAACAGTCCCTTTACAAAAACAAAACAAAACAAAACCAACAAGCAGACAGACAAAAAATCAACCAGGGATATAATAGCTATAGCCTCAGTTTCATTTTTTTCATTCTTTCAGTAATTTCTTCTATCTCACCACAAACTTGAAAGCTTCTCATCAGTTTCTCAGGCCATAGATATTAACTGGACAATTCTTTTCCACCCAAGGAAGAATAATTTGCATCTCTGAAACATCCAAGTATCTACCTATGAAAAATGTACAAAACCATAGCTTCTGTTCAGAAAAATCTGTGAATATGTCAAATCTGTAGCTAGTCCTATTCTCTGTTTAATTCTTCTTCTACAGATTAAACTCATTAAAAAATAAATTTGAATGATCCCAATCAATTACAAAAAGAAATGTTGAGCAGACACAACACTGTAATAATCTATGTGCTGGCTGTGAAAGCCACAACTTTGAAGAACATAATAAGTGCATTATATGTTGTCATCAGTCGTTATTTGTCCCCTCCAACTTCATTATGTATTGTCATCAATATTTATTTATCTCCTCCTAGACACAGATTCTTCACTAACTAGAAGCTTACGTGTTAATTTGCAAGTGATCTTCCAGGTCAAAGACAAGATGGTTTACAAATATCACACATCTACAAACACAAGAAAATACCCTTTCTTCAAATAGGAAGAGTGAACATGTCATGGTCTACAACAGCAGGTAGCACCAGCCTTAAGGTCATTCTCCTGTCCTCCCTACACTACAAAATCTGAGTGTTTCCAACTAACCAGCTCGAGTTGGAAGTGTTTTTTAGTTTCCAGCAGTGAGGTCAATCACTTCCCTGTGCTCTCAAGCTTGGAGTTTATCTAGACCCTCGGGCCCTGAAAATAGCAGGTCCAAAAGCTGCAGTCCTACACCTACATAGCACTATGAGTGCTGCAGAGAAACAGTACTCAGGGGGTAACTTTTCCTGTCTAAGACAGGTATATGACAAAGATGATATGAATTACCCTCAGTAGTGCCTCTCCATGGAGACCCAGGTGACTGGCTTGGTCAGTCAAAGTTATGCTGAAAAAAATTCACTCACATCAAACAGTTGTATAAGGCCTATAAAATTTTTGTAAGACCGAATCTTACTCTGTATCCATTATGAAAAACTGTACATAGAATTTACAGCCTTTCTATTCTACATGTTTGACTCCATGCCTTCTCTCATTACACCATACCTGACAATAAATAGTTCCAAGTAATTCAGCTATCTAATCTGTTGTATCAAAGATTAACAATAGCTATATGTTTATCCAAGATTTTTAGTCCAAAAATATATTACTGCTTAACTGAATCTCATAGTCAAGCCAGATAACATCACTTAAAGACATTTATGAGTTACTGTGCCAGTGTCATCATGGGAAGTCCCATATTTCTAGCATTACTTTTAAAAACACATATATTTATTGTATTTCGGAAACAAATAGAATCACAAAAATTAGAGTAAATTGTCAGCATACTGTTTCATTGCAGAGACTCTTAGCTTTTCCGCCTATGCTAGGCAAAAGAACAGAGCAGCTGGGGCATGTTTTAAGGTGCTGGGTACATTGTTTAACATAGTTTTTTTTTTTTTTCTCCTTGATTTAGGAAAACTAAGAACCTAAGATTGGAAGAGATAACCCTTGTCACAGCACAGAGTTATCTACTGTTTCAGGCAACCAAATTCTAACAGACCCTCTCATAACAAAGTAGTTTCATTGTAGAAATGATATTTTTAACTTCCTCTAATCCTACTGAAGGCAGTCACAGCATAACAGCACAACACTGCTCAGGAGAGTAGAAATCGCCTTCCAGTTATCAGCTTTTAATATCTGCTGAGTGGAGTCTGCACAATAGCCCTTCTACCAGTCTTGGCCTTCGTTTAAAGCCTTTTGGTGTATTTGGTCCTGATTTATAGAGAACAAGCATACACCTCTGAGACTTTTATTTTTATTTTTAAAACAAACTTAGATGAATTTTCTTAATTCTTCTTTCTTCTGGTTCTAGCAATTGTTCTTTTCTGTTCTTTTCCAGACTAAGTTTCTCTTTCCTGGAAACAGCTGGTAAGAATTGTATTTCAGGCCTTGTTGTGAGCCTGAAGAATGGCATTAGCAGCTCCCTTTTCCCTCCGGAAAGGCAGAGCCTTTATATTACATACATTACATCTGTGTGTGCCTCTCATGCAGATTTAGCCTACTGACAGCCCACAGCAATCCCAGGAGTTTTTCATCTGTTTTTTTCCCAACTGACAGCAGTGCTTCCTACTTATTATAAAAGAAAAATAAAATTCTGTGGCTTTGTGCTATTAAACATTGCAGTAGTTGTTTTGCTTTCATCCCTGTTCTATTCTTTATCTCGTTCTTTCTTTATGACAGTCTTAAACTCCATAACATCAGCCAAATCTCCACAGAGTATGCCATTAGGAATACCATTGACACAACCGTACACTTTACTCCAGATCTCTGAGGGAAGATAATAAATCTGACTGGCCCTACAATCAGTCCCTGAAAGTTCCAAGTTAACTTATTTCCCCTGAAAATCTTTTCTGAAAACTTGTTTCTTATTAACAACTCGAAGTACCATCCATACATTAACTATTTTTTTTCTCATCTTGTAATTCTTGAACTCCTTGGATTTTTCTTTAGCCAAATCAATATTTTTCAGCATGATAATATATAACATCTGATAACAAAATCTCTGATCTGAGTAGATTAGTCATGCTGTAGCACTTTCATAAGTTTTCTGGTCATGGCTTTACTTCCAGTGGTGAGTACAACTCCAACTGAAGACTCAGAATGCAAGTAATAAGTGCTGTAACACTTATTTGCAATCTCTATTTCAGGAAATTTTATTAAATATCTTATTAAAAATCAAGTTAATCTGAAAAGCTTTATTTATAGGTAATTCAGATTGTATTTGAATCCTTTTTTTTTCTTCTGCAAGAGACTATTTCTTCAAAATTTGAAGTTAGACTAATGTGGATGATTGGGTTTATCTGGATCACATTCCACCCTCCAAACAAAACCATAGCTATTCTCCCAGCAGCTGGTCTGCCAAAGTCAGTAGATTTATATAAAGCACTTGCTAGCAGAACTGCAGTTTGGGGGGCCAATGTTTGTAGGTTGCTGGGATGAAGTTTATCATATCCTACTGGCTGACACTGAACTCTTGCAGCGTTTTCTCCACCATTTTCTTTTTAATTTAATAGCAACATATCTCAACTCCCTCTATTATTCTCTAGGGATTAAAATAATTCACACATGGAGGGTCAGCTGAAAGTCATTGAATTAATAATTTTTAAATTAGATAAGTGCACGGGCATATATTACATGCAAGGTTTGTTATAAGGTTTAGTTATTCTCTCACAGTATTTTGCAGATAATATCATTTTAATTCACACTTTAAAATGTTTGTCCCTAGGTAGTAGTGTTGGATGTGGTGCTTAGGGACATGGTTTAGTGGGTAATATTGGTGGTAGGGGGATGGTTGGACCAGATGATCTTGGAAGTCTTTTCCAACCTTAATGATTCTATGATTCTATGATTTCTTACTGGGAAGTAAATAACTTGTTAACTAGAGAAAGAATTTAGCTTCTTTCTCTCTTAGAAGTGCTGACTCTGTAATGCTAAAAAACTTGAAATGTATACATGAGAAAATATGTTCAATAAAGAAAAAAGAGACATCTCTGAAGCAGAGTCATTGAGTAGAATCAAATCTGTTTGATGGAAGGTGGGAATTTGACACGGTTATTTTTCAAAATGTAGTTGCATTTCAAATATATATTCATCTACAGAGACTGAGGTTTGTGGTTGTCCTTTTAAGTGCTGGTAACTACCACATTAACTTTTTAATGCACTATTTTCAAATTCTTTTCCTATGTATAAATGTTCATGTCCATAAATTTGAATACTTGTAATTTTATTGAGCAAATATGGTTTAAATTACATTCTTTTTTTAAAGTCATTGTCTGTGTCTATTCCCTCTGTCTCTCATATTTGTATTTAAGTTAGACAAAGGCCTTTCACCAGGGGAAAATATCTTTGTTCTTTCTCAGTTTCCTTCCATTCTATTATTTTAGAGACTCTAAGACTGTTTTTTAGAAACTCATTGATTTTTTTTCTTCTCTATTCATTCATACATTTTAAAAGTCATATTGCGATCATGTCCATTTCAGACATACTGTTTCCATATTTGCTCTCTTCTGTGTTCAGACCATGAATTTAGTGCTCTCAACTGCACCAACCATCAGATTTTTGGTAGTTTCAAGGGAAATTTACTAAAGCTCAGGGGCTGACAGACACTCAGTCCTAGGCTGGCCTTTGGAAATCTTTCCTTTAAAAGCCTGTTACGTAGGGGAGAGGTCTATCTGTTGGAGTCTATCCCTAGCTGAGTGTGACATTTATTAGCTTATGCTCTCATATTTCTTTATGTTAATTTTTCATTGCAGATAATAGCCCCTTCTTCGTGATTCATGCTTGTGGCTGTACAGTCTGTGATTGCATGTGCCAGTTGGAAGACAATTACCTATTATATACAAAAAATCTCCTCTTAAAATTAAGTGACCAGAAGATATTTTTTTATTGTATAAAGGATGTTTGGGTCAGATTTTATGACCCAAAAATCTTTAGCAACTTCAGCAAATTTATCTTCTCAGAATACATCAAAAATATTTTGAGGTATAAATTCTTGTCATGTGAGAATACTTGACTGGCACTAAGGCCCTTGTTTCCAGAAGCAAGATGATGCTGGAAAAAAGTATTATGTTCTAGGAAGCTGCAGTAAATGGGCAAAAGGTACATGGAGCTCTTTCATTGAAATAATCTGAGGTAGAAGTACAGTTTTCAGTCTTAAAAAAATTCTTTAAAAATTGTAATGTCTGGTTAGTGCCATAACTGAAGTTTAAAGTCTTGTCTAGCCTTTTCTGGTGCCAGTAGGAAGATTGCTGTTAACTCTAATGAAAGTCACAGAAGACATTCATTTCAGTTTCCTTGAATGTGCTTGAAGTCAATCATGCACTTAAGTGTTTTCTTATAACAGAAAAGGCTAAGCAAGCATATATTACCTCTATCTGTTCTGTCTATAGTCAATTTATTTATCTATTTATTTATTTTAAATGAGAAGCAAGTGTTGATGACTAGAAGAAAGACGAATAACATGTTATACATGTCTTTGCAGAGCAATTCACTCCATTAGTGTGGTCATTGTTTATTTTGTTAAGCAATAAATTGTTTTATCAAATGTACTAAATTCCATACCTTATTATTGTGAACACAATGAGGATATTTCCAACTAAGCCTGTTGAACAGATAATTCCAATCAGAGAGGGAAGGATGATTGTCTCTGCAGCACTGATCACCTGGTAATGATGCTTTCCATTCCAAGACCTGTTGAAGAAGTCTGGTGTAGCATTTTGTAAGGAAGGCTGAAATTCACTCATTCTTCAGCAACATTAATACTTGGTTCTGCAGTAGCAAAATAAATAATTCATGGACTAATAATTTGAATATTATTATGTAAGTATACTATCTAAGTGTATATTACGGTTTAGCAGTTTTCTCATCTATAACATACATCTTTACATAAAGCACTAAACAAAATCAGTCTCAGTCCTTTACCTTTAAGATTCTTAATTGTCTAGATCTGCAATCCCATATTTCCTCAACTAAAAATGATATATTTTTCCATAGATAATTTTCACGCTACTTAGCTATGGAGCTGTAGCCTGAGTGTCTGGTTTATTTGTCTACTGCAACTTTGAGCTGACAGGATCTGAATAAGTATATAAAGGCACTCTGCTTAAAATAATTTAGTAAACCCTGCTGAGTCCAGCAACTTCAGATAACTGAAGCACAATACTGCCCTGCAGTTACTCCCATGCCCAATTAAAAAACAAATCAAAACAAAACAACAACAACAAAAACAGTAGATGAGAAACAGATCATTCTTCTGTATTTTTTAATCCTAATTTAAGACAAATTTGTATCTGTAGCAAGTTTGATCTTTATTTCAGTAAATACAGTATCTGTAAACATAATGGCAGCCTGAACTAAAAAAAAAGTCCTTTTTATAATGTAAAATTCCCTTATGTTTTTGAGAATAAAGTAGTCCTTTTACCAGATTTTAGTCTTTATGGTATCATGACTTGCTGCTCTTTAATAGCATCAAATTAATGGTAGCAGGTTTCTGCTGTTCAATGTGCAGGAAAGGCAATGGGTAATAGAGGCTTAATTTGTTTGCCCAAATCAGGTCTGGGAGGCTACCAGAAGTAGGAAAAATTAATGAAAGTAAAAGACAGGGACAGATTGTTTTTGAATCTAATTTAAAAATAAGTAGTCTCCTGTTGTTTACAGAGAAGAAACTTGCAACAACATGTTCCCTTAGTACAAATAGAGAGGTAATATTTACACTTGTATAATACATTTAATTCTGAGGCCACCACCAAGAACTTTACAGACTTTATGTTTCACAGCAAATCTGTGATGCAGAAAAGTGTTTTTTAATGGGGAACTACCATTTGTAGCTTATAAAGACCAAGTGAAAGGCATATGATCACAAAGACAGTTATTCATGTTGGTGAAGATAAAATAAAGCCAACTGCCCCAGTGACAACAGTTTATCTTCAGAAATGTTCTTGAAGTCATACATCACTAAGGAGTTTGTAAGTGTCATGGTTTTGGCTGGGATAAAGTTAATTTTCTTTACAGAGGCTCACACAATGCTGTGTTTTGGATTTTTGATGAAAATAGTGGTGATGACATACCAATGTTTTAGTTGTTGCAGAGCAGTGTTTGCACAGATCCCAGGCTTTTCCTGCTCCTGGCGCTGCCCTGCCAGTAAGGAGGCTGGGGGTGCCCCAGTAACTGGGAGGGGACATGGCCAGGACATCTGGCCAAGGATGGCCACAGGGATGTCCCACGCCATGTGGTGTCATGCTCAGCAATAACAGCTGGGGGAAAGGAGGAGGAAGGGGGGATGTTGGGGTGATGGTGTTTGTCTTCCCAAGGAACCATTCCATGGGATGAGCCCTGCTTTCCTGGACATCACTTAATAGTGAATTAATGCTTTGTTTTGCTTTGCTTGCACATGAAGCTTTTACTTTATCTAGTAAAACATCCTTGCCTCAACCTATGAGTTATTGCACTTTTAACTTTTCGATTCCCTTCCCCATCCCACCTGGGGAGAGTGAGTAAGCAGCTGTGTGACACTTACCTGCCTGCTGAGGTTAAACCTCAACAGGAAGTTAAGTGAACAACGGTAAGTAAGGAAGTGATGCCATCCAAAGGGACCTGGACAGGCTTGAGAAGTGGGTCCACATGAACCTAATGAGGTTCAACAAGTATAAATGCAGGATGCTGCACCTGGGCTGGGGAAATTCCAGATGTGAATACAGACTAAGAGAAGAACTCATTGAGACCAGCCCTGCAGAGAAGGACTTGTGGGTTCTGGTGGATCATAAGCTCGACATGAGTTGGCAGTGCGCGCTTGCATCCCAGAAGGTCAACTGCATCCTGGGCTGCATTATAAGAGGTGTGGCCAGTAGGTCGATGGAGGTGACTGTCCCCCTCTACTCTGCCCTCATGAGGCCCCACTTGGAGTACTGCATCCAGGTCTGGAGCCCCCAGCACAAGAAGGATGTGGAGCTGTTAGAGTGGCACCAGAGGAGGGCCACAAAGATGATCAAGGGGCTGGAGCACCTCTCTTACAAAGACAGGCTAAGAGAGCTGGGGCTGTTCAGCCTACGGAAGAGAAGGCACTGGGGTGACCTCATCGCAGCCTTTCAGTACTTAAAGGGGTCTTATAAAAAGGATGGAGAAGGACTCTTTACTCGGGTAGATAACAATAGGACAAAGGGGAATGGTTTTAAACTAAAAGAGGGGAGATTTAGATTAGAAGTCAGGAGGAAATTTTTCACTCAGAGGGTGGTGAGGCACTGGAACAGGTTGCCCAGAGAGGCTGTGGATGCCCCATCCCTGGAGGTGCTCAAGACCAGGTTAGATAAGGCCCTGAGCAACTTGATCTAGTGGGTGGTGTCCCTGCCTATGGCAGTGGGTGGAACTAGATGATCCTTGAAGTCCATTCCATTCCATTCCATTCCATTCCATTGAATATTATATATATTATAGCAAATGGTATATATATTATAGAAAAAATACATATTTTTCAAATAAGAAGTGATAAAAAATAAATTGGTTATTAGTGAAACCTCCCATTCCTAATAAGTGATTATTCTGGTGAAAATTTATGAACAAAAAGCTACACTGGGCTGAAAAAATATGTGTTTAGCTTCTACAAAGTAAATGACTGCTATTTTGTTTATAAAAAGAGGTGAGTTTTTCAGCAAATAAAAAATCATATTTATTTGTGTTTTAAAATGTAAGATTAGCACTTCATGAAAGAATTGGAAAAAGAATAACCATTTACATTAGTAAACAGAGCTTCAGATGTGACAGAGCAACTTCCAAGCTAACAAACCCTTCTTGCTTTATAACTATCTCAATTGATTTATTAAAGAGCATTGTTTTAGTATTTGCCTCCAACAAGACATTACCCTTCAGATTTCAGCAGAAAAGTAGAAAAAAGCCTTCTAATTTAATTAACATCAACCCTGAAAGGAGAGACTATTCAAAAGAGCAACATCATTTACTTTTTTAATTTTTTTTTTAGTGACAGAATTTAAAAACTAAAAGTTAATCCCTGAAACTTCAAGTTTTAATATATGTGCTCTGTATCCATATTTCCTTTGACAAGCTATTGCCACCCAAAAATGAAAATCTGAGTCAGTAAGGAAAACAGCACACCTAAGTTTAACCATAAAAGCAAAACCTGTATGTTTAGCATTGTGAAGATAAGAACATTGTGAAGATAAGATACATTTTATTGTCATGGAAAGAAATTTTGCACAATACAAAAGAAAACAAAACTTAAAAGAGAACAAAGTAAATAGAAAGGAGGAAGAACGTTTTGGAAAAGCGAAAGAGCCCTTAACTGACAAGTCTGAAGACCATAATTCAAGAGCAGAAATTTGAAATTTATGCAAACTTGTTTAAAGCAGATACATATGAATTTGTGAAATCCAGAAATATGTCAGGTTTCTGAAGCAGTCCAGAAAGCTGCCCAAGGAAGCAAGTGAGGATTCTGATGATCTTTACTGCATTGTTTTCAAGATGAGATCTCTAAACTCTGACTTTACAATGGCTAAAAAATATCTTTTCCTTTTTGTTGATGTGGCAACAAAGGTGGAGAAAATTTAGCTGGTTATTTCTCCAAGTTTTTTTCCAAGGAAATGGCTGTCACTTGCACTGAAATAAGCTATTCATCCTACTCTGATCAGACAGGATTTCATTATCTACTTCTGAAATATTGAAACACCCTCATTGCTTCTTTTCATATGCTTCCTCTAACATTTGTGAAGATTTCATTGTTAAAGATTCTTAAAAAAATCTGCCTATGAATTATTTAAAGTAAGTATGCTCTGAGCACTGTCAAGTGTCTAATCTCCCACCTAAGTAAAACTGTTTTCTTGTATCATACACCAATTTTAATGGGAATGCTAGGACTCTGGTGATGCTGGGATGCTGCTATGTTTGTCTATCTTGCCCATGCTTCCCCTGAATTTTTGTAACCTCTTCGATGTGAGCAACATGCCCTACATTACATGGCAAGAGGTTATAGTTTAAGCAGTTAAAGTAATTAGCAGCTGTGAGTTAACTCAAGTTAACTTGCTGGTACAGGCATGAGAGAAATGTCAGTTTACCTGTTTATCAACAGTGCCCTTCTTGTAAGTGATGTAATTTTTCTTATTTCTGTGAAGAAAAATAAGAAAAGGCGTGAGATTGTTCATAATCAGGAATGGGTTAGGTGTGGGTAGTTTTGTTCAAATGAAGAACAAAGGAGAGGGAAAGTAATTACACAGAGATCTACCTACTTGGACCAAGAACTGAAGAAGAAATTCAGACCATATCTGTCAGTTTTGTAAAGCATAGTTGAGACAGGCCCTTCCTGAAGCAATGTATGTGCTGCATACGGTAAGCACATCTGTACCATGATGGCAAGACCTGGGCTGGAAATGGAAGGTAAACATTACTGCTTACATTTAACCACTTACATCCACTGAGGCTAAATGTATGAAGCAGCACATATAAAAATCTGTGTAAACTGTTTAGGTATGACTGGAAACTGCATACTACCTATTACCTGGTCATAATACAGAGTTTGAGAATGACCAATGAACTGAACACGGATAAAATCAGAAAGTAGAAACAATCTCTGGCTGTCTTGGGAATATCCTGCCATTTTAACCCACTGAGATGGTCACAGAGCCAGGAGAATTGCTACTTCTATGTTCCCCTGTCCCCCAGCATCACACATACAGCTCCAATTTATCTTTGATTCACATAAGCAAACTGAAGGATGCAAATTCATATCCTAGCTAAGTGATATCACTTTTCCTTATCAAATGTAATCTTCCTTGGTCTTTGTGTGTGGTACACTACCTACCACTAGGAGAGTGAAGAAGCATTCTGGATGTCTCTCCTGTACAATGCATTTCTTTTGTCTGTGCTTGGCTGCTCATGCAGTATACTGCCCACCCACTTGGAGTAGCAAACTGCTTTGTTGTGGACAAAAACATCCTTATATTTTTTTGATGGATCCTTTTTTTTTTTTGGGGGGGGGGGGGGGGGGGAGTGTTGGAGAGGAATGCACTGATTAGAAAATGTTGCTTGGTATATGACATTTTCATTTAGTCACAGAATTTTACTGACATTCCAGCAAAAGATGCTTGGAGATTTCTATGTAAGACCAATATAAATTCAATAGAAGAACTGATTCCATATAATTTTTCAATAAATCCCTAACAAGTAGGTAGCTGGCATTACAAACCAGATGTTTACTTCTCTAATTCTGATAAATGAACCTGGGTTAAACTATTAAGGGAAGATGTTTTTCTTCCCACAATATTACTTGACTTCACGTGAGTCTGATATCAAAATGCATACAAAATAAGGCAACATGACAGGAGAAAAAAAATATTTAAGCATAATAACCCCGTTTGATTTTTAATCCTGATTTGAATGCAGTTATGCTGCACAATGGCCTTTGCAAAAACCCTCTGTATTTCATTTTTTGACTTGTTTTCTTTTGCAAAAAATTTGCTTCTTCTTCAATAAATAAAGGTCATGCTGACTTGTTCCAATGAGTAGAAAGGAATGGAAAATTATAATTCTTTTAAAAAGCTGAACTCCTGAATATAACTGTCACATCTCACAAATCTTTTCTTCATCTTACTGTATTCTTCTTTGTAAAACCACCATCCTAAGCACTTTGACTTAAATAGTGTGAGAGCATCTTGTTCTCTAGTACGAGCTTGCGTTTAGAGAGATGCTGATTTTCCCCACTCTCCCAGACAACTAACCTCTAATGATTCGTAAAGGCACACACACCTTTCCCCCAAAGACAGAGTTGGATTGATTGGTTGTTTTTAATTAGAAAGGAAAAAGAAAGAAATCCCTCCAAGTTTAGGAAACAGTAGCAACCTCGGTCCGGAAGCCCCCGCCCCGTGGCTGTGCCACTGTGAGCCCCCCCGGGGCACCTTCCTTCGCCCCTCCGCCCCTCCATCCCTGCACCCCCCTGCTCATCCTGTGGCACCCTCCCCGCCGTGTGCCCGAGGGGCTGCAGTGGCCCCCAGCACGCCCCGCTCCCGCTGCATCCTGCCGCACTGTGACCCCCTCCGGCTGGGAACTCACCTCTCATCGTGCTGTGCTCCTTAGTCTGCGGGCTGGCGGAGTCATCTTCGGCACGACAGGAGGAAGCAGCGCCTTGCTCCCAACACACAGCCCGAGGCTGTGCCCATCGCTGAACGCTTGCACAGAGTGTTAAATATGTTAAATATAAATATATATATATATATATTATATATATTATAATATATTTATATATTTATTTCATATAAATATAAAAATATATGTTAAATATAAAAACCAAAAACAAACGTACAAACAAAAACCCCAGCACAATATTTACCTTGGAGAAACAAACATACAAACAAGCAAATGAAACAATAAACACTCTCTGTGAATGTATTTTAAATATCAAAAGAAAATATGTTACCTATTTCACCATCTACTCTGTTTCACAGCACTTATATATCTATGCAGTTTTAAACCTCCCTGAAATATCACGGAGCCCTTCATAAGAAATCAGAAAGAAGAGCAGAGGGAAATGGCCATATCTCTCTAACATCATAACAAGAACTGTGGCAGAGTTGCTGAATTATACTAAACCACAGATGACTGGGCAGATCTGGTTCAGGCTTTTCAAATTATGGCATCTGTTTCTGGTTATGATATGCAAAGGTAGTCACCTAAACATTTTTTAAATTCCTCCTTACAGGAGTGTGTGAATGCATATTTTGACTCAACTGATAAATAGAGGTTTTTTTTTTTTTTTTGGTAGTGAATTTTCACAGTTTATATGCAATAAGTACATGAATTGAGTACTCCTGAAGCCAGGACATTGCAGCATTATAGTGCTGACAGATCATTCTCAGAACTGCTTTTCACACTTTAATGCAATTTTGGCAAAAATATTTAATATTGGTTGGAATTTATTTTTGCTGAAACATTCCCGATTTCTCCCACTTCAAAGACACATCTCAGATGATTTGATTTGGATTAACATCTCAGCTTCTGTAGGAAAAAAACCTTACCCAAACATTTTGAATTGCCTTTAAAAACCATACGATCCCTCTATACCCACTCAGAGAAGTGCAGCTCACATAGGAGTATGGGAAACACAAACTGTTTCAGTAGAGTTGACACATGAGAAAGGCTGCTATGAAAAAAAAGTCAGTTGGGAAAATGCTTTACATCCAAAGACAAGCGGAAGCCTCAAGGGTATATTCTTTAGTGATATACCCCTTTCTAGCTCTGGAAAGGAGGGTTTCTCAGATTGCCACCAGCTGCCTTTTCATGCCCACAACAGAGCCAGCCCAGTTGCCTTTAGCTGCCCCAAACACTTATGCTGGAGCTCACTGCTCCCTGACATGTGCCAGCACACCTTCAGGTGTCATCCCTCTCACCTGGTTCTTGTCAAAAGATTGGGGCTAGAAAAGTTTACCATTAAATGAAATTAAATGAATCTGTGTCAGTCTGGCAAAACCAGGTTAGAGAGGTAAATAATATGCATATCACTGGCACATCTGTGAGAAAAGTAACCTCTGGAAGGAGGGAAGCAATAGGCAGCTTAAGTGGTGACTGCTCCAGCAGGAAGGATCAGCGTGCTTTCTACTCTGTAGGCACAGGAGGGAAGCAAAGTGTCAGTCAGAGTACTCTGTGAAGATAAGTCCAAGTAAACCAGGAAAAAGTAGAGACAGATAGCCCAGAACAAGGACTGTAGGTCATATCTAGATGGTGGAGGCATCTGTCTCAGGAAGGAGAATCTTTGGGAAGCATGTTAGGGGTTGGGGAGAGACGAATGTGGGTCACTGTGGAAAATAAAGCAGAGACAGGCTTTCAGAAAAGAGTGTGGAGAAGTAGCCAATGCAGTCCTTAGACATACCAACATTAATAACAAGAAGAACAGAAGGAGATGAGATACTATCTTGATTTGGTGCAAGGAGCATTATGCCCTTTTCATGTTTTTACAATATAGCCATTACCCAGAAGATTCAAAAAAGCAGAATGACAACTTTAAACCCAGAAAACAAACACATAGAGAGAGATTTGGGGTGAGGGGGAGAGATTTTCTTTAGCAAGGAAAAGATTAGAAGCTTATCATGATGAATATCAACAAAAGGAAAAAAAATAGAAGTAAAAGCATTTTTTTTTCCCAGCAAACAGTAATGCAATTAAACTGACAGTCTGAAGACAGAATTAGAGAAAAACTACAATGGTAATAAGACATCAATTTGTAGCTAAGCCATAGGAACAACTTATTGCGTTTACAGGTATGATCTGCAACAACGAAACAACTTTTAAAGTAGTTCAGATATTTTTCCGACATATAGGTCCTTGCTCAAATGGGAATTAATTGCAAATAACATATTTTAAATTTATTTTGCAGGAAGGCAAACAACTGCTCTCTGTTTATCTACTACCTTGCTAATCCATGAGAAAGCTGATGCCACAGTTAGGAAGTGAGGTACTTATCCCTTTGGACAAAGTTTGGGTACGTATTCATACATTCAGACTTTGCAGATACAATGACAGAATGGAAATCTTTGAAATTCTGGTAGTTTATGACTAACTAACAACTTTGACTCATAATCAGTGAAATGCTGCAACCTCAACTGCTCTGAACTGCACAAAACTCACTATGACTGGTTTGGGACAAGTAATGAAAGAAAAAGAATGGCTCTCAGTTGATTTGGGAGATGTTTACCTGGAATAGAGAGATAACAGGAATAAGTATTTTGAATTAAGATTTAACTGGAGCAGAGACTGGTACTCTGGACTCTGTGTATTCATTCTTTCTCTTGTTCTCTTTTTCATACAGTGAGTTTTAATTATTTCAGGACAACTGGAAGAGCATGAAGAGATGATAGAGTTCCCCAGAGTGCCCATGGTTAGGTCATGCTTATTGTAAACTCCCTTGGGCAGCACAGATTAATTTATTCCCAGTCAACCAAATCTGTAGAGATGTTGGATAAATCAGAAGAAATGTCATGATCATGTCCTTTACTTTCTAAGAAAGGAAAAGAAGCTTTCTAAGAAAGGCAAAGCTGGAAATTTTCAGGGGTGGGAAGGGGAAGGGAGAAGAGCAGATGACAGTAAGGGTATGCTGACTGGGGAGAGGGAGCTGCCTCCCTTCCTTAGGTGCTGGGAGCCTCATTCCCTTGCAGAAGCAGGTCACAAATCCTCCTCCGTAGCATTTCTGACTCCTGCAGGTTTTGATTTTTTTTTTTAATTTTTATTTTTTGGTACAGAGCTTTCCTTACACATCATATGGAAATCTTATAGGATAGTTTATGAGGGAGGTTTCAACTTTTTTGTAAATAATTCATTTTTATGAATATATTAGCCTGAAAAATAGTTAAGAAGAAAGTTAATGTAAAATAACAACAACAAAAACAACAACAAACCCCACAATGTTTCACTTAGAATTTTCCCTGTGGCTGAAGTTTAACTAAAGTCTTGTACTTTATTTATGGTTATGTACCAGTATATTAACTTAACAGATGCATATTTATTTGGGTTTATTGTTACAAGCTCTTTTTTCCCCTCATAGTAGTTTCCCTTAAAACAAACTTTCTCTGAGAGAAAATGAAGTTTCTATATTTTTGGTTCTAGTCTCTTGTTATGCTCTGGCATTTTAGATGCCAAAAGAAAACCTCATATATAATTCACAGGTGCTTATGTTGCTTATTGTATCCCCCCCCCGCCAAGGTGCCCCCCCCCAAGACTCCAGATTGTACTTCTCTAAAAATGTCACATCTTTCTTGATCAGAATTTCTTTATCATGTTGAAAAGTCTACATTTTCTTAAGGAATAACATTTGACACCCTGTTTCTTTGCAAATGCATTTCAACTCAGAAGGAAGCTTTGTGGTTTCACAGCACATTCAGTGCAAAGCCTCAAATGTCTAGTCTGTTCTCCCATTTCCCCATGAAAAGGCACTGCTATGAACAGTGATAAAACTCTGCACTGCTTCCATCCAGTGCCCTGCTACTATTCCGTTCTTACCTGTACAGCACAGCTGGGATGCTTCCAGGGGCTACATCAATAACAAGTCAATACCACCAGGTGGTGCTGCGAAACAGTTTTCCACATCCTTTTTATTCCTGAGCGAGGTGAAGTAGTCTAAAGGAGATGTACCCAGAAGCTAATTCGAGCTTGGTCAGTTTAATAAAGAAGCCATTCTATCTGGGGAGAAGAGAATAGGAGGGTGTCACCTCTGCCTGTGGACCTGAGAATAATTCCTGACACACGAGCATTTTTATTGGGCTGAAATGTTTAAAAGATGGAAACTGTGCATGCACGTTGACAACCACCCCCTAGACAAAATTAATACGTTTCACTACCACTGCAAAACCATGCGAATGTGCAGGGTCCAGCCATCACCCTCTCTTTCGCATAGTCAGGGGTAGTAATGAGTTTGAATACTGAATTTAAAAAAAGGGATAATAAAATAAAATATTTGTTAATAAGCTTCTCCTACTCAGATAGCAATGTTCCAGGTAGGTATGTTTAAAGTAAAACTGGAGGAATTAGGATAAAGGTAATAGTTTTGAACTCAAAACCACAGATTACACTTTTCTGACTCTGTGTTCTTGCATGATTTCTTTAGATACACCTGTTGTTCCAATGTACTTAAGACTACAAAAGCAATATAATCGTGGTGTTACACAATAAATCTGTTTTGCTCCCTAGGTACTTTATGTCTGCAAAATATCTATTTGGAGAGAGCTATTATTAGTTCTGAAGTGTACACCAGTAGCATACAGGATGAGAAATATTTATGGAAATTAAATGTTAACAAATGTTAACAAATTCCTCTGCGCCCTTACAATTTTTAGCTAATAAAATGGTACTTCAAAACATCCTGGCTCATTTGTAGATTGCTTGAGGTAATATTCTTTACAGTAAGCAGTTGTTTATTGCTTGAATGTGAGTTTTTCATATTACCATTGGTTAGAAGCAAGAGTGCATTATGTAAAAAATAAATTGTTTTCTAGTGATCTTTTCTCAGAGCAAAGGTTTCAGACATTAAGAGAGATATTTTCATATTATGCGTAATATTGTGAGAGAAATATAAAAGGTCGTTCAGGTATTCATTTCCTTTTTTTTTTTTTTTTTTTTTTTCTTCCTTCAAGTTAACTCATTTATGCCTCAGATCATTTATGATCTTACAGTCAATGGACTTGTAGGCATGTGCAAGGAAAGTCATGATTTGAGACTTGATGAAGCTATTTTCCTTGCTGACATGGAGTCAAAGAAATATCCTCAGCATTTATTTACATACTTTCCTGCACAGCAGCAGTCATATATAATATAACTTCAGAGCCAAACACTCTGGTGCTGTCTGAAAAACATCTCCCCTTTGCCAGTTCTCTCTCTCTCTTTTAATTGATTTTTTTTTTTTCATTATATCTCTATCTGGGAGTTTCACAGAAATTCCTTCAGAGAAGTTATTTATTTATTTCACTTATTTTATTTTAATATTGATTCTTATAGAAATAGGCAGCATGCTACCACTTCTTGCTAGGCAAATCAGAGCATACCTGGAAACTAAAAGAAGGTCATGGAGAAACAGGTCTATAGCCTCTAGGAAAAGTACCTGGAGTTGGAATCCAATTTAGCCATCTCTCCTACTACTCACACTGTTTTATGAAAATTATATTAGCTTTGGGGCACAATCTCTATCTGGCCAGTTGGCTCCAGGTTGTGTCAGCAAGCTAACATCTTCAGGTGAGGACACCGAAAATCACAGTGCACAAGCATATTTTAACCTCTTCACAAGTTTAATGAATCCACATCTGCACCATGACAGTATTGTACTAGTGATGAGAAAATCCAATGAACCACAGTGCCAGTGTCAGTGCAGGTGAGCAAATTCTTTATGACCAAATCTATGATCTGGCCTCTTAATTTTAACCTTTCGTAGCATCAGAACGTTCGTGAAACAGGTTTCAGACACTCTGCTTAGTCAACCCTTTTTGATAGAAACCAGTATGACAAGTGTTTTGTGCATGTGAACAAAGTCAAAGGTGTATTCATGGGTTCTGTTCCTTTGCTAAGCAAGATATACTCGTAGTTAAGTCTTTTCAGTATATATATATAATATATTTTAATATGTATACTATACTATATATTTTTATATATCTATATTATATATCTATATTTTGTATCTATATTATATATATATATATATTTCCAATCAAATCCCTCAGGTATGTCTTTGGCCACATTATAAGGGAACAATGCTTTGTTCTTTGTGGTCACACCATAGTCCTGACTATGCTGCAGGTACGTTCTTTTTCCAGTGACTGATATAACAAGCACCAATATGACAGAAGTAGTAGAGATTACAAATTCATAAAGGGAGAGATTTCTATCTGAACCGAGAGAGACTATGAAGTTATGCCAGTTTAAGCTTTTTCAGCTTCATTTGAGTGGCTGAAGCAATAAATCCGAATGTACCTTTAAGTCCACATTCTAGCATGTATGCCTGATATCTAACCCTAGAGCCTGTTGAGCAAATGTGTCCTTCTAATTGACCTGCATGTTAGTTTTATGAATCTCCTTCTCCTCTGAATTAATATGTGTCTCCTTATTTATTTCTTAAAAGATGACCTTGAAAGATCCGCAGGATATGAATATTTCTTCCTGGACAGGGGGTCTACATGTTTTCACTTGTGGTAGCAGAGGGGCCTGGAGGACTGAGAGCTACTATTCTGCAGCTTTGGTTTGTGACAGCCAGCTCTTCTCAAGCAAAGGAATAAAGCAAGAATCAGAGTTCCCCATGTGTGCAAATAGGACAAGGATAAAAGGCTAACTCAAAATGAGGTAGTAATGTAGGTGTCACTCAGAAGGCAAGAGCCCATGTGCTTTGTTGTCTTATAGAATAGAATCATAGAATCATTAAGGTTGGAAAAGACCTCCAAGACCATCTGGTCCAACCATCCCCCAACCACCAACATTACCCAGTAAACCATGTCCCTAAAATACAACAGTATACCACATGGTACGGTACATTATACCACGGTAGGAAAAGGTAAAGTTATATACACAAAGATGTATAGAGTTTGAATTAGCTGGACACATTGTGGCATATTGTTTTCTTCACTGAAATTGTAGGCAGACTGTTTTCCCTATTTTTTTTTTTTTGCCTTTCTAGACCACTGTTGTTCTTCAAAACATCAAGCTAGCATTCATACTTTTAAATTAGTATCTAATGGAAGAGAAGTTAATGATAGGATGAGAACATTCATATGATCTCATTAGTTAGAAGAAATAATCAAGTGTTAGGTACTGATAGATATTTTTAAGCACTTGCAATATGATCTTCAGTCCTAAGGAAAAATGTTGAAAGCATCTTCTGAATAATGAGAACAGGAAAAGTACTTCACTAGAAAATCTCCATTCGTGTAGTTGCTGGCAACTGCCATCAAAGATAAAATGCAATCATAATCATAATTGCATTTCAAACTCCATCTTGATGTGAGATCCGTAAGTCTTAGCAGTTAATAAGTTTTTAGTTTTTTATCTACAGGAAACTGGAAAGTAATTCTTTTGAGTTCTGTGAATTTCTTCAAGCCCATGATGAAAATTTATTTTAAGAATAGTAAAACAACTTCTAACAAGTAGTACATGCTTGTATAGCTCTGCAGTCATTTAACTTTGCTGATGGATATTAACTTCCTTGATAAGAAATTCAGATTATATATAAATCTAGTAATGATAATTCATATCACTTCTAGAAGAAGGTAATTTATTTCAGTTCAGGGGCATTTTTATTTTTATTTTTTCTTTAGACTACTTAAAATACAAACCTTTGGAAATCAACTATTTTGAAGAAATTACACTGTGAAATATTCAGAATATGTACTTCTCACAGCTTTTCAAACTCCTTCTAGAAAGTTTAAAGTTCAAAGAAATGTTAACATCCCAATTTCTTTATAGCAGGTCAGATAAAACATAACTTTTTCATACTGTAATATTAAAATATGAAGTTAAAATTATGATATCTCAAGTTCCTTTCAAATATATTGGCAGCTTAGATTGCAATAGTTACTTATATAGAATATTGAACTTAGTTTTTAATTAGTTTTAATTTTTCTATACAACTAAATATATTCTTATAACTATTACTGCATTAAAACGGAATAAAGTAGGACAAGCTAATATGGACAAATATGGTTGTTAAACTATACAGCTGTTTTAGAAGAATATGACAAATGCTGAAGGATCAGCACTATCAGCACTAAAATACTATCCTTACTAGCCTTACAGTAGCCTGTTAAGTCTTAGAAACATTTGAGCGTAGAACATTTGTACCATAGATTTAAAATCTTACTGAAAAGCAAATTCATTTTCCAGTAGTGTCACCTATTTTCTATAACGGTGATTTTTCCTTATATACTGCAATATCTGCCTACTGGGGAAAATAAGTCTATTCAGAAACCTTTCACATATCCGAAGAACTGTATGAAGTATAATTTCTTTCATTGGGCTCACTAATTTGGTTCTTTCACTTGTTGGCCATGTTTTTCAAACTTGTCTCATGCTTATTGCTGTTTGCTGAACTGCCCTCTGTGGATCCACCTCCTGCCCAATGTGTGCTGTCCTCTTAAAGGTGCAGAATGGAACAGAAAGGGGGGAGCTACTGGGAACAGGAAAAGTACACTGTACAGAATATTCTGTTTGGAACAATCCTAGAGGGATTATTTCACCTCTAAAGCAATCAATGATGTTATTATTCTACACACTTCCAAAATAATTCAAAATAAACTAGAGTTCTATATTTTAAAATTAAACTTTCCAGTGTTGTCTATTAAGTGAGGTGTAAATATTCTGCTCTAATAAAAAAAAAATAAAAAATTCCAAAGTGAATTATACTAAACTGAATGAGGTCCGCTTATAAAACACAAAGGCCAGTCTATACATGAAGTTTGTTAGAAACAGTTAATTATAAACAGTTTCCTATTTGGACAAGATTTTTCTATTGTGATGCATGATGTCAAATGACTGTCTCCTGTTTGTCAGTAAAGAATGTAAGAAACCAAGGACTGCTTGGGTAGAAATAATCCTTGGACTGTCTCCTTTGGAGATCCACAAGTTTCTTTGGTAACTGGTGTTACTGGGTAGGGCACTAGAACTACAATGAGGCTTGCTTCATACTGAAGGGATTGTCCTATGACCCATGTAATTCCGTTCAGTTGAAAAGAGCCTCATCTGAGAGAATTTCATACATTTCTGTATTCTTAATGATTAAACAACTTCATTGCTAATCACGAGCCACTGGCAAATTCTACAGTTCAGTTGGTTCCTTGAAAAACTTTTAAGTCTGGCAGGACATATATATTAATGCTTTTCACAAACTGTTTAGGCAGAGCAGTTTCTGTTGAGAATCATGTCTGAGTCTGATCTCAAGCCTTGATGTCCTAGAGAGGCTGAATCCAGAACCATCAGAAAAGCCCAAGTAAGCCTTTGTGTATACTGCACTGGCAGAGGCAGGCACCTTAGGTATGTAGTTGCAGTAGCCATCACGCCAGGGTAAAGCCTACATATAACTTTTCCGAATTAATGAAGGAGAAAGAGAATGGTGGGTTATTTTAGGGGAATACCTTCTTTAGCATACAGTCCTAGAGGTACTTTCTTGCAAAAGACACAGCCAGGGTTGATCTTTTGAAATAGAGGAGGCTTTGCTGCTGTTGTTTTTACCATAGGCATTTTCCTTTACATGTTAGGATAGTGGTAGTGACACTAAACCAATTCTCCCATCAATCCAAAAACATTATGCCCTCAGGAGGATCTAGTATGTGTTCTAGAGATTTATTTGGTTGTTTGTCTGCACATGCTATTGAAAAGGGTTGGCTGTAATACAAGTATCCGTACAAGCACCGACAACTTACAGAGTTCAACACGCTTTTGCGATCTTCTTCAAGACAAGGGAGTTTGAATTCTTATCCCACAATACAGTTCATAGTGAAACTATCCTCCCTTTCTTCCTCTCTTGTCCCTCGTATGCCAGGATAATCACTAGTGAAGGGTCTGAATGCTCTCATAGGCACAGAGACATGTACATATCCCTGCAAATGCATCTTCTGCATTTTGTGGGTGACTTCCATAGAGTGTGGTTTTATTTCTGGTTCCGATTTAAAAGAAAAATGAGACTATTGGCACCTTTTTTTTTAGGGATGTTGAGCCTCTCAGTGTATTAAGCATACATCTTCAGTAAATAATTACAAGATGAGGTATCTCCAAAACATTAGTCAGAGAATTAGGTAGCTTTTTGGAGCTTAAGACATTTTTGAGCTTGGCTATTAGTTCTTAGACATGCCAAAACTGAGTAGCTTCTGGGTATATTCAGTCACAAACCAAGAAATTTCAGAACTTCAATTTCAAATTTCAAAAGCAGTGATGAGGGAGGGCTTTCAGGAAACTGATTTTAGTTTCAGTAGTCTACATTCTAGTAGTACTCTGAATTTCATTGTCTGAACCTGTCCCTTAGATGTATGTATCAGTAACGTAAAAAAAAAACATGAGAATAAAGGTATCAAAAAGTGTAAGCATTTGATAATTTAATCTAGTGTCCTGAGTTTAGTAATGGCTTAGGAAAGGATGACATTTCAAAAGCTGTAGCACTCCTCCTCTGTAAAGATAATCATTTGTTCAGTGCTGAAGGTAAACAAGGGAATCTCTCCAGTGGTCACTGAATGAGCTGAAGTAAGAGCCTGATGTCTCTTACAATCTAGAGAGAGCAGAGAAAACTTTGTTTTTCCCATAACTTCAGATCAGCAAAGCTCCAAATTTTTACTCCCTTGCTTAGTTCAAAATGTATGTGGTGGCCACTGATGTGTTTTCTTCAAATAGAATATCATAGCCAAATTTGATGTTAAATAATATGTTCTTTGAGAACACAGGGAAGGCCACTGAGATTAAGAATAATGGAGAAATAAATTGTTATACAACAGACACTTTTCAAAACCACAACATTTTCTCATGGAATACTGAAATATGTTTATATGCAGACTAATACAGCCTAGACATAACTTACTGCAGTAAATTATATTCTGTGACACTGGCTAACTAAGCCAAACCTTGTAACCTTTTCATAATTAGGAATTACAATAAGCCCTGTAGTTTATGAACCACTAAACATAGTTACAAAAATCAGGGAAGATAATTTATTATAGACCTACAATTTGATACATTATAACTTGATCAAGCTTTTAATTGGCATGTCCTAATTTCAGTTTCAAAGCTGAACGTAATCATGGCAGCAGAAATGACAATAAATTAATTGCAGCCAGGGCATTAAATATGCTTCAGAAGGTGTACTTACCATTTTAGGTTAAATAAGATAGGCAAAATAATGAGATAATTACAGTAAACAGTGTGGCAGTTTTTAAATTCTTTTAAAACAAAACAAAACAAAAACACAAAACCAAACACAAAAGACCTGACTTTGAACAACATCATGTGTACTTTTCATTTAGAAAATGTGTGACAATGTGATGTTTTGTCTCACATTAATTTGATTTATTGTATAACTTATTGTGGCTTTACATGTTCCATGAAAAATTCTCATATAAGCACAGATGTCAATAACAGAAATGACAAGAGTACAGCATGCTCACATAAGAACTTCATATGTAGAAAATAAGAAAGGACTTTTTTGTCTAGGCTTCTACAAAACACGGGAGAAGGGGAGCATGTTCAGGGAAACAGTTTTTCTCTGCCATAGCCATAGAGACTCCTTTAAAGGTGTGCAGCCTCCCCAGTCAGCTCAGGGCCGAATCTGCTTTTAATAGACCAGATGCAGACACAGGATACTTTTCACATATTTTCCAGTGCTGCTGTACTGCATAAGCATCTCAGTTAATAGTGATGGGATATTTCACACTTTATACAATGACATTAACTGAAGCACTTGTCTGGGAAGAGGAAACCTGAGTATATCTCAAGCTTAGAAGGTATATATGTTCACATTGCCAGGAAATTGTGTTAATCATTGATGTGAGGATACATGGAGCATTTGGTGGGCTAGTGTTGTTCTTTGGGTTGAGTCCGTGTCACCAGGAATATAAGAATCATAGATCAGGGATGTGGGAAAGGGAACACCCATATTTTTTATTTTCTTCAGGGTTGTTAGATGAGGTAGGTGAAATCCTTGGTTTTCTCCTGCTCATAGTAGGTTTTTCAACTTTTATTCCATGAACCTTTAGATGAATGAACTTTCCAACAAATGCTGTGTAGGTGTCCAGTTCTGCCTGATCCTGTGTGAAAGTTGGGCTCTATAACTCTTCCACACTAAATGCACAGTGAGCAGTTTCAGGAGATACTACAACACATATGAGTCCAAAAGTGAACAGTACACAGCAAAGGGAATGCTCCTAGCTGAATGCCATGAATACTAGGATGTTGGAGACATTGGCTTGACATGACTACCCACAAGTGGAGATCCTACAACTGTGGTCTAGTTCTCTAAGTCTAATAATTGCAAAACTATTGAGAAAGTCTTGATCATTTTGTGTTACTGAAAGAGTTAACCATGTTAACCTTAGATGTTATTTTAGAATGGATTAGTACCACTAGATAGAATAGCCTGGATCCCATGTAGATACAGTCACTATAAACATTCCAGTAGATTTCATACACTGATAAGGGAAAAAGGTGGATACTTACCTTAGGTAGTCTGGATCATCTTCCAGAGGCCCTTGAGTTTCCTAAACACATTGGCTAAGGGAGTTGAGTTGACCCAGAAAGACTGCATCTTCTCTAATGGGGGAAGGTATAACCAAGACCTGGTTCACCTATTCAATAAGGACTATGAACTCTATCCCTTCTTTTTACCCTGGGGTTCTGTATCTGAAATGTAGATTCACTCTCACCACAGAATGTATGCTGTGTGTGGTAAGCATTTTGAATAGCCTGATTTTCTACTGCTGGGTCAAGAGGACCGAGACTGTAAAAAGAATAGAATTTATAATGTGGTTATTTGACAGCTCAGTCCAAAGACTACTAAAGCTCTTGAGGGTTTTTCCATCAACATGTTTGGAATCAGGCCACTAATGAGTAGGAGGAAGGGAATTTGGAACCTAAGCTTGTTTAGTTGAATTTTATTTGAATCTAAGTAATGTTTGATGCAGATTAGTACTCACTAGTATATCTGGCTGCTGCAATAAGACTTTGTGCCAAGGGAATTTTTCTGTCAAATAGCCAGCATACGAAAAGAACAGAGTATGTAGAATTTCACTACAAGTACATAGTGGGCTCAGGAGAGGGAAATGTGGTAGATGTGCTGGGAGAGAATATGTATGCAGCAAATGGCTTTGGGTTTCTTTCTTTTGATCTCTTCCACAAATTTGACCAAACTGGAAAAAAAAAATCAATCTCTATATCACATCTTCATTGAGAAAGTGCTCTGTGATCTTTAAAAGAAGTAATATGCTTACATTTATATCATTAAGCTTAATCAATATGCTTACATTAAATCATGAGATCATGGAGATCCCATTTGGATAAGGGGACATATGTTAAGAGATTTTCTTTATGCGTTCACATTTTACTAGCCATCTAGGGCTCTTAATTGGCTTTCTTTTTACATGCTGGCTATATTTAAGAAATCAATTTTGATTGATCATTTGTTTATTTACTTTCAAATTAACACCATTAAATTCTTCAGCAGTACAAAGGACAAAAAGAATGACAACTTTTAACAATGCCTTAGAACCTACTGAGTCCCACATGGAATTATTATAAAAGTGTAAGATAGCATTTTAATGGTTTTTGAAATATTTTAAAATATTTTAATGGAGTGGGCTTGAATTTTGTATCCTACCAGTAGAATCTATATAACAAGTATAACAATGGCATAAGGAAGGGTCACTGTTCTCTCTCTCTCTCTCTCTCCTTCTTCTGGTAGCAAAGGCTTCAGGACTTTGATTTCTATAATATGCAAATATTCTTAATATCACTAAGTTTCGAACCCAATACTCAGCCAAACACTGAATTACACTGATAGAATCCGGACTGAATTCATTCTGTTCTGAAGTAATGAAGTAAAGAACTAAACAAATAATTATTTTGTCACAAAACCATTAAATTATATAGATAAAATTTACTGAGTGTACATGGTAGAAAAAAAATATCAAGAGTGTGTATTGAAGCTCTAAGAAAATCTCTCTAACTTCACTGGGTTTTGGATTACTCTCTGCAGAAAAAGGGTGAAGTAGCTTAGCTCAGAGACAAGCACATACTGTTGTTGCATCAGCTATGTGCTCAAGATAAAACATGCCTGTGCCTGAGGAAGAGGACAGGTATGCAAACAGTCTATGACAATCTGGTCACTGGAGTACAGAGTATGACAATACATCCAGATTTACTAGAACTAGCACATAATTCATCCATTATACCCCATCAGCTGATGCGTCCCCCAACTACATTGCCATAAATTTGAATTGCTTTCTGGGAACTCCAGATGATTTTAAAATGTAATGTTCTCTCTAGTCACCTGAAAAAAATACATTCCAGATTTTCTACTTAATCATTTTACTGCTTGGCAGTAAATGCTATTTTTGCTGTGCAGGCTATTGCAGAAACACCTAATTGATTCACCACCGTCAGTGTGTTATATCATACTCAGCAATAAACAGCTTGATTCCAATCCAGACCAGCTTTTGTAGCCAGTATAACAGAAAAACTTCTGCAAAACCATCTGTGACTGTCAGCTTTAATGGGTTAGAGGCATGCACTGTTAAAGTGAGCAAGAGTCATCATAAGTGGAGGCTGGGAATCTACATAGTTAAATGCCAACGTGGATAAATTCCTGCATATCTGTTAGCCTAGCAGGTGACTTTATACAGCTGGTTGCTCATCCTCTGTGTCTTTGCAGGGAGCATTTCTGGCAGGGCACTATCTTAAAGTAAATTAACATTGGTTCATTTATATTGAATGAAAATGATACTTGAATCTCTCTCTTGTATTCATTATTGATCCTTGTTATTAAGTTAAAAAAATGCACTTCTAAACCAATACTTTGGGCCTTGAAATTCCTGATTTCTTTTTGATGCCCTTTGTGATATGTTGTCAAATTTTATGAAGACCTTCTGGCCATTCCAGAATGGCTCCAATTCAGAGATATAAATGGTACAGTAGTCCCCTTCTAACACCCTGACAAACCCATTACTAGCTTGCTTCTCACAACATTAATCACAGAATCACAGAATCACAGAATTGAAGGGGTTGGAAGGGACCTCGAAAGACCATCGGGTCCAACCCCCCTGCCAAAGCAGGTTCCTTAGAGCAGGCTGCCCAGGTAGGCATCCAGATGGGCCTTGAATGTCTCCAGAGAAGGAGACTCCACCACCTCCCTGGGCAGCCTGTTCCAGTGCTCCGTCACCCTTACCGTGAAGAAATTCTTTCTCATGTTGGTGCGGAACTTCCTGTGCTCCATCTTGTGGCCATTACCCCTTGTCCTATCCCCACAAACCACTGAAAAGAGGTTGGCCAAATTCTTCTGTCTCCCACACCTCAGGTATTTATACACATTGATGAGATCCCCTCTCAGTCTTCTTTTCTCCAGGCTGAACAGACCCAGGTCTCTCAGCCTTTCTTCATAGGGAAGATGCTCCATGCTCCGTATCATCTTTGTGGCCCTCCGCTGGACTCTTTCCAGGAGATCCCCATCTGTTTTGTACCGGGGAGCCCAGAACTGGACACAGTACTTCAGGTGAGGCCTGACCAGGGCAGAGTAGAGGGGGAGGATCACCTCCTTTGACCTGCTGGCCACGCTCCTTTTAATGCACGCCAGGATCCCATTGGCTCTCTTGGCCACTAGGGCACACTGCTGGCTCACGGTCAACCTGTTGTCCACCAGGACCCCCAGGTCCCTCTCCTCAAAGCTCCTCTCCAGCAGGTCGTCCCCCAGCCTGTACTGATACGTCTGGTTGTTCCTTCCCAGGTGCAGGACTCAACACTTGCTCTTATTAAACCTCATTTGTTTTCCTCCTGCCCATCTTTCTAGCCTGTCCAGGTCTTACTGAATGGCAGCACAGCCTTCTGGCGTGTCAGCCACTCCTCCCAGCTTTGTGTCATCAGCATACTTGCTGAGGGCAGACACTATTCCCTCATCAAGGTCGTCCATGAAGATGTTGAACAAGAGCGGACCCAGCACCGACCCCTGGGGAACGCCGCTAGTCACAGGTCTCCAGCCGGACTCTGTGCCGCCGATCACCACCCTCTGAGCTCAGCCAGTCAGCCAGTTCTCAACCCACCTTACTGTCCACTCCTCTATCCCACACTTTCTCACCTTTGCTATCAGGATGTCATGGGAGACACTATCGAAAGCCTTGATAAAGTCAAGGTAGACGACATCCACTGCTCTCCCCCCACCTACCCAGCTGGTGATGCCATTATAGAAGGCAACGAGGTTGGTCAAGCATGACTTCCCCTTGGTGAATCCATGCTGACTACTCCTCATAACATTCTTTTCCAATTGCTTGGAGATGGCATCCAGAACAAACTGGTCCAACACCTTTCCAGGGACAGAGGTGAGACTGACTGGCCTGTAGTTTCCCGGATCCTCCTTCTTGCACTTCTTGAAGACTGGAGTGACATTAGCTATTCTCCAGTCTTCAGGCATCTCTCCTGTTCTCCAGGACCTTTCAAAGATGATAGAGAGCGGTTTGGAGATCACCTCTGCCAACTCCCTTAGCACACGTGAATGCATCCCATTGGGACCCATGGATTTGGGTGCGTTGAGCCCACTCAGATGCTCCCGAACCACTCTCTCGTCAAGCAGGGGGGAGCCCTCCATTTCCCAGACCCTTTATCCTCCCGCCAGGGTCAAGGAGTCCCGGGGGGGGGGGGAGTCCTTGAAGCAAAGACAGAAGCAAAGAAAGCATTCAGTATCTCCGCCTTCTCGGCATCTCCCAGGACACCCCCCTCATTCAGCAAGGGACCCACATTATCCCTAGTCTTCCTTTTACTGTTTACATACTTAAAAAAAGACCTTCTTATTATCTTTTATCTCTTTTGCAAACCTCATCTCTAGGTGGGCTTTAGCCTTCCTCGTCGAGTCTCTGCAGGCCCTGACAACACTTCTACACTCCTCCCAAGAGGACAGGCCCTTTTTCCACATTTCATAGACCTTCCTCTTCCTTTTGATCTTATCGATGAGCTCCTTGCTCATCCACGCAGGTTCCCTGCCCCCCTTCCCCGATTTCCTACTCTTAGGGATGCACCGATCCTGAACTTGGATCTAAAAAATGTTAAAGTGCTGTTTAAATGTAGCCCAGCTCTCACAAGCACCCTTGCCTTCTAGCAACCTAGCCCATGAGATACTCCCAAGCAGGTCCTGGAAGAGGTGGAAGTTGGCTCTCCGAAAGTCCAGGGTAGCAGGACCAAAATTAAGGACCAAAATTTCAATATTTACTAACTTCTCCCTTTAATATACCCATTGTATATATCTTGTGTATATATCCATTCAACCAATGCATGTTTGCTTTCATTAACAAGTTATTTGTTTAACTTTCCTGTCTTATAAACAGAAGTATCTAAATCTGCAAATGTTGCTACAGGGCACAATTTGCAAAATTGCCCTTACAGAATAAAGGACTTTCAATACAGAAGTGTTGCACTAAGTCTGTGGTATTAGACTGGCCAACTTCCACTATGCTATCACTTCTGTTAGTATAAACTGCACACAGAATGTATAAAATCTTTAAATGAATGAGAACACCTCCATATAAAAGTCATTTGACTGCCAGCGTAATATTGCACATTTATTTTGATTTTTGTAGAAAGATCTGAAATTGTCTTTGAAAATATATTATTTTAATAAGATGTACTATTACACATTGCCATACTAAACTTGTTTATTACCTTTGCATTTTCACATTTTTAAAGCTAGGAAATGGCAGAACAAGCTGTGCATATACAACATAAAGGACACTGTGCATGTTTTGAATAGGCTTATATTATTGAATATACCTTATGCACTTATTTCATGATACATGCATTATAAATATGTATGTTATGTTTTTGTTTTGTTTTGTTTTGTTTTTCCCAGTTGCACATTAACAATAATATTTTCAGGAGTCACTGAATTTTGTTACCAGACTCTAGGAAAAAGGTTGAGACCATGGGAGATATTCACTTTACTCCTCACAGGTGATATTGATGAAAAATGAGCTTTGGAAATAAATGCTGCAACATGGTGTCGCCAATAAGCTTTTGTCTTTCTTGAACGTGTGCTAGAGTATAGCCAAGGGTGTATTCTGCCCCATGAGAAAAGAGAAAAGAAACTTCGCTTGCTGTCTGATAATCTAGTGAGTAATATTTTAAGAGCAGAAAATAACAGCTGGAAGTTCACACAGCAGCATGAAGGGCAAAAGGTCTAAAACTAGGGGAGATTGAGCTACTGTCCTTTTTGTTTTTGTTTTTATTTGGTTTTTGTTTGGTTTTACTTTTGGTTTGTTGCTGTTGTTGTCGTCATTGTTTTTGTTTCCATCTTCTTTCTCCTATTGCTCAGTTTACACACCAAACTTAAATGCCTGAATAGTAATGCAAGAAATACAAGAAATAAGCAAAAGGCACTGGGATCCTTAATACATGACCAAAACTGCAACTGAATTGGCATAGCAAAAACGTGGTGAGATAACTCTGATGAGTGGCTGTTTCATATAAAAAGTATAGCTTGTTCAGAATGACAGGTGGGAGAAAAGGAAATATCAAGGGTTCAAACACTTCATCTGAGGTACAGAATATTGACAGATTACATCTGCAGAAGATTTAAGTGAGTTAGAAGTGGCTGAGAATCAAAAGGTGAGAGCAGTTTGGACGAGAGTGATGATGAATAGAGTAAGAATTCATCAGTCACAGAAACTGGCAAAAGGAAGAACTGAATTTCAAGAAATAAAAATCAAGTAAACTCAGAGAATGGTTAACAAGATCTGCTGAAACTACAGGCAATTTTAGCTTGATGTCTCCCAAGACTATTCCCAGAAAAAGCAGCAGTAGACCAGTTGGAGCTTCCGTTTTGAGAACAGACATATGGAGTAAGTTTTCTTTATGATTGCTCATCAGTAAAGGAAGCTCTTTTGAGGTACGCTGTCTTTATTTGCCTTACTACTCATGCATTTTGCAAGCCACCCTCCTGCTTATATATTTCAATGTGATCTTTGGATTTATTTATTTATGTTTTCAGCGTCAGCAGCATAACATTGTAAGCATATGTTCAGCTTGTGAACCACTATAATCTGCATTTTCTTTTTAAAGTTGTGTCTTGGTAGCTTTTTTTTTTTTTTTTTTTTTTTAAAGACAATTGTTGTTGCCCATATACAATACCTGATGGTGGACAGGGAAAAAAAAATAATAATAAAAGCTGAAAAGGGACTAAAATAACTTTCTAGGTGGAAAGTCCATCTGGAAATAGAACTCTTCTTCAAACCATGATTCATGCTGTTACTACAAAATGGGTATGGGTTCATCCATGTATACACACTGGTAGGCTGAGGCATAGGTTGGTTAGTACAGATGGCAATAAACCTCTTGGAGATGAGGATGATCAAGCAGCCATATACAAATGGAATAAACAGCTTCCAAATTTGAGTGAAAAATCTAGACAGTCTTGTGTGAGAATGGGATATCCTCTGAGATGATACATGGCAACACTTTCATTGACCAGACAAGCATAAGCTACAACCAGAAGCTGACAAACACTTTTGGGAACTTTCTGTACTAGTTCTCCAAATACAATGAACCATTGGATCACCATGCAGTTATGCACCTACAAAGCCTGCTCAGACACAAGGTAATGTGCCTGTTATTTTTAAATGCTGAGTCTTGGTCACTAAAGCAGAACAAATGCATAATCTCTCATGCTTCTTTTGGCTGTTTTCAGAAAGGTTATCCAAAGGTCTCCTCCCTACCTTAGGGATTCCATTTCAATGATGCAGTGGTAGTTAGATGTAGTAGAAAAGATGGATTAATGAAGAGTATAGCCAGGTTGGGCTGGACCGAGAAAATGTAGATGCATTACCTCAAAAACTTCTGGCCTGTTGTCAGCTAAGCAATCATCTGAAGATTCCCTGCAACCTAATCACCATCTGAAGACTCCCCTTATAAATGGCCACAGCAGCTGAAGATTAATGCAGATGAGATAGATTGAAACATATTTAAAATGGATGATCCTTTGAAGAAATGCTGTGTATCATACTGGATTGTGCCTAGTTTGTGCAAAGACCATGAGTCTGTAGTCAGTCAGAGCTGAGGTCAGTCAGTACTAAGCTAGTACCTACTTTCTTCCTACTTCATTTTGCCCCAAAGAAATGATAACACTGTTGGGGGACAGATTTCACAATATGATTTTATGTTGTTGCTTTGGGGGGGAGAAAGGGGGAATGCCAATTAAGGAACGCTAAACTTTCCATATTTTAAATGGAATTAGTTTTCATTTGCAATTCAACAGAGTGGTTGATGGAAAACTATTTGCATTGTTTTTTTGACTAAGAGACAAGTTTCAGTTGGGGTCACTGGACAGTCCCCAGACTATAAATCATGATTCTGGAGTACATAGAAGCAAAAATAGAGAATTTTTGGGGGCAGGAATGGAGTACAATTGAGCATGTAGAGATGTCTAGAAATAAGTTATCTCTAAGCTTTCAGTGGTAGAAGTTGAAAAATCTAGGTATTTTGGAAACCCCATGCTTAAGGGGTAGTCAGCTCATTGGTTTTGAGGATCACAGTTTGGACACAAAAAACAGAAGTAGAATGTACAACAGAACATAAATCACTAAAAAAATGTAACTATGTACCATGTCTGGGCAGTAAAAATATGACAGAATAATTTGTATCCCCTTTAGACATTTACATATTTAAAATTCAAACATATATTCTCATAAGATTTTTTTGTTTGTTTGTTTTAAAATTTTATGTTAGGAAGGAATGAATTCTTAAAACAACTTATTTGTTTTGGCACTAGAATTCTGAAAGCAATTACTATATAATGGAATACTTGCATGAAGAAGCAATGTTATACTGGGCCATACCTGGTTGAAGTTGACCCTATAGGTGCAGCATACATAAAATAATAGAAGACAAAGTTAGAATAATATAACTACTTGATATAATCAACAAAATGCTTATATTAAGAATTTGTAGCAAACTACATTTTACCTACATTTATAGTTATTAGAAAAAATATATAAATGAATGAATTCCTCTATTTCACAGTTACAAAACTGGGGGGGGGGGGGAGGGGGGGGTACGACTTGGAGGAGGATTTTATCATGTTGTACATACTGGCAATTATTTAAATCTCTAGAGAATATTCAGAATGCATGTTTTAAAATATGAGCATTATTAAATGAATGCTCAGCTTTACAGAGTTTACCTCATTGCCCTAACTTTACTGACAATTCTGTTGTGTCCTTATGTTCCAAAGATTTTATGAGCTAGGCTTTACTCTTGCCAAGTTCTCACACAGAGAGATCTCATTGCGGGACCAAAGCTGTAATTCTTAACTTCCACTTCCCTTGCTTAAATCAGTTTATCTGTTTAAAGAAATTTTGTTTATGTGAGAACTGCAGGAAATGAGATATATATTAGCGGCCTAAAAAATCCTTCTTTGTTTTCTATCATTCTTTAAGATTTGATTGATGACCAAAAATCTTGGAATTCCAGCTACCTGGGGAAAAAGTACTCAGTGGAGGATATATAATAAAGAGCAGCTAAAAATAAAGTGACAGCAATCACTGTAGAGCCCGATAACTGAATCTCTAGTGTCCCGCATAAATACCGTTTTTAGGTGTTTTTTATGCATTTTACAGCAAGAGCCAGATGCTTGATATGTGGTACGTGAGTTTATATAAATTAGTTCCTTACTTGGCCATCTTTATGACATCAGTTCATCTCAAATTTATTCTTTGCTTAAAAAAATCATAATTACAAAAAAAATATCAAAAAACAAACCAAACCAATAACAAAACAAACAAACAAAAAAAAAAACACCAAAAAACAAACAAACCCCCAAACCAAAAAAAAAACGTGCAAATGATATATTGAGACCAAACCTACCTGCTCCTGGGAGCTTTAAAAGTATATCCTGTAAATATTTTAAACTACTTGCTTGCAGATTTTATGAAATGTCGCAACTTTACTACTGTGTATTATGCCAAATCTGTAGAAAACACCTATGTGACAACGAGTAGCTAAATATTTCCATATGTGCAGAAAGGTGCATCTCAGTAAGTTCTTTTGCCCTCCAAATAGCTACTACTTTAACTCCTCAGAAATGTGCAGTATAGGCTCCTGGTTATTTCATCCAATGAAATCTTTATGATAATGGGCTCTCAAAGTGTACATGTGATCTGAGACAAGCCAAAAACCAAATCACATACTGCAGATAGGAGCTGAGAAAGCATTACAAAAGTTTAGGCTTGTACTGTGGTGAAGAAGAAAGAAAATATAGTGCCCTTTGGCCAAAGTGCAAAGTTGACTATGATGTAATAGGCAGCAGGAACCTATGAGTCAACCAGGTGTGCCATGGCTTAGCTGTGCTCTGTGGTCCTACTGTCATTCTTTGTGTTCCCCTGCCTTTTATTTATACCTTCTAAGATGATCCACTTCCTTCTACGATCTCCATTCAATGTCCAAGTGGAGATCAGTGAGGATCTGTGTTCCTCAGAGATTGGTGTTAGGACTGGTGCTCTTTAACATCCTGGGCAGATGGATTGAGTGCATCCTCAGCAAGTTTGCCGATGACACCAAGCTGTGTGGTGCGGTTGGCATGCTGCAGGGAAGGGATGCCATCCAGAGGGACCTGGACAGGCTTGAGAGGTGGGCTTGTGCAAACCTCACGAAGTTCAACAAGGCCAAGTGCAAGGTCCAACATCTGGAATGGGGCAATCCCAGGCACAAATATAGGCTGGGCGGGAAATTGATTGAGAGCAGCCCTGAGGAGGCTGCTGGAGAGGACCTGGGTGTGCTGGCTGATGAAAAGCTCAACATGAGCCAACAATTTGTGCTTGTAGCCCAGAAAGCCAGCTGTGTCCTGGGCTGCACCAAAAGCAGTGTGGCCAGCAGGTTGAGGGAGATGATTCTCCCCCTCTACTCTGCTCTCATGACACCCTACCTGGAGTACTGCATTCAGCTCTGGGGCTTCCAGTATAAGAAGGACATTAATGTATTAGAATGAGTCCAAAGGAGGGCCACAAGGATGATAAAAGGGCTGGAGCACCTTTCCTATGAGAGGCTGAGGGAGCTGAGGCTGTTCAGCCCGGAGAAGAGAAGGCTCTGAGGAAATCTTGTAGTGGCTTTCCAGTACCTAAAGGAGACCAACAGGAGAGCTGAGGAGGGACTCTGTCAGGGAGTGGAGCGATGGGACAAGAAGAAATGGTTTTAAACTAGAAGAGGGTAGATTTAGGTTAGATATTAGGAAGAAATTCTTTATTATGAAGGTGGTGAGGCCCTGGAACAGGTTGCCCAGAGAAGCTGTGGATGCCTCATTCCTGGAAGTGTTCAAGGTCAGGTTGGATTGGCTTTGAGCAACTTGGTCTGGTGGAAGGTGTCCCTGTCCATGGCAGGTGGGTTGGAACTTGATGGTGGTTAAGGTCCCTTCCAACCCAAGCCATTCTATGATTCTATGATTCTATGAGCACAGATGCTGCTACAGTAGGCTGATAGAGATAGGGAAAAAAAAAAAAAGTTAAAAAGAACAAATATGCAATGTTTTTTTTATTCTGGGAAAGGCAGTCTAATATTCTTAAAACAGTGTGTGGTCCAGGACTGTTGAAGGACAAGGTCTTGCAGCACGTAAAGTAATAAGAGCTACCACAATGACAAAGAAATGTATTAGTAAAATCCCTACGGAAGGCAGTGAGAATTCTTCCATTGGCTTTAATGGAGCCAAGATGCCACCTCACAAGTTGGACTCTTTCTATCATTGAATTCTAGGATATGTCTGTATGGAGAGCAGGGTTGGAGTCATGTGAGAATTTACTGTTCTGTGCCTGTAAGATCATAATGCTGTAAGAGTCAAGGGGTAAGGATTTATATTCTCCTGGTAAAATACCAGTTTAAACTTGCCACAACCAATAATTGGACCTTCTGAATAGACACAATGATTAAAATTAATGACCTTCTACAATATATTATAAAATCCTTATAAATGAAGGCGGCTGGAAAAAGAAAGTGTTACAGAAATTTGGCACTAGTATGAAACCTTAGGAGTCAGTAATTTCCTGGGGCTATAAATTAGCTTCAGATGCTCTACTGACCCTTACATGCCCTTGATGTAATGGTATCAGTCTAAATTACAAAAAGAAACTGAATATTAAAATACTCCAATTGCATTGGGAGTCGGGAGAGAAACAACAGTCCTGTCATGAGCTCATTAGATTTCTACAAAGTTGGAGAAAAATACAGCGACCAGTAACAAAGTATTCTACCTGAAGTTTATTCACATATCCAAAACTGGCCAATGCTACAATTTAGAAAATGAGGAGAGAAAATTTGAACTGTTTTATAATTGAAAGCAATTGCTCATACAGAATATTTATTTACTATTAATGTGACAATTTAGTAATATTTATTAACATGTAATTTATTAACATTTTCTCACTGATAATGAACATGCAGCACTGTTGAGTGCATGGCAGAGACTGGCAAAGATGTTTGAAAAGTCCTACAAGAAAAAAAAAAAAAACACATTTATTTTCACTTCCTCCCCAGCTTTAAGGGCAAATTTTGAAGGCTTTTGGAAGACTTATTTCCGTTCTGCCATAAGGGGTTTTTCTAACTTGGAGTGCAGAGTCAGTTAACAACCACTTACAGCTCTGTAGGTAGAAGACATAGAAAGCTACATCTTTTGAATATCATTTTCTGGAAAACATGAAAGAGACAACAGAAACTTCACTGATTTAACCATGGTTTCTTATGGACATTTGAATATTGTGTAGAAGTCACCAACAATTTCTTTTCTGTTGTTTTTTCACTGGCTTAAGTATGCGCCTTACAAACCTAAAGGTGATTCTTAATACCTCATGGGAATAGCAAAGATTTGTTGGCCACTTTCCAGGTTTCCAGTGTACCTTCATTTACTTTCTAGTGTAAATGATCTTTAATGCTTAATTATATCTTAACTGCTCAGAAGTCCATTTTTAGTACCTCCAAAAGTCTTGGCTAAGTGTTTTTTGGGGCTTGTAGAAACAGCCATATTCTCAGTCCACTCAAATCAACACAGATCTTGTTTAGTTAGGGTAACCATTTATGAAAGAGTCTCACAATCACTAGATGCTATTCTTATTTCTCAAGAACCAGTTTCCCTTTAAATGCAATGTCAGTCCAGTCAGGTTTTACTGGAATGGTCTCTTTAATAAGATTGGTGAAATGTATTTCAGTGGGGTCTGTATTGGATAGAATGATGCTGCAATTACACATAACAGCAATATGTGTATGCATACCTGAACAAAATTTAACTACCCCAGATAATACTGTGTCACGGCAGTTTAGAGACTTCAACATACACCAGCTGAGGTAAATTACACTGAAAGCTTGTCCAGGCTGACTAGCTCTCACTTTGTCCAATTCTTGCCATGTGAAAATAGGGGTCTCCTTCAAGTTCTAGAAAGAAATTCTTTACTATGAGGGTGGTGAGGCACTAGAATAGGTTTCCCAGAGAAACCCCATCCCTGGAAGTGTTCAAGGCCAGGCTGGATGGGGCTTTGAGCAACTTGGTCTAGTGGAAGGTGTCCCTACCCATGGCAGGGGGGTTGGAACTTGATGGTCTTTAAGGTCCCTTCCAACCCATACCATTCTGTGATTCTATGATTCTAAGTTGGTTATCCACAAAAAATTTCTCTGGAGCTGCTTATCTTAGATACTGTCTTCATGATGAGATTGATTACTTTACAAGGATACTCTACCCTCATCTAAGTGTCTCTCCTCTAAGTGTCTCTCCCTGACTGTAGCTATAGCTGAACCTAGTTAGATAAGATATCTGACTGCAACCTCTCATGTTTCAATATTCTTTTCTCTGCCATCTCATCTTCACTCCAATAGAGACAAACCATCCGGATAATGACAGGCTTGATAATGTCTGGCATGCCAAAGTCACAGTGTCTAACTGCAGACTGGAATGATCACATTAGTAGTCAGTTATCTTGTACCTACCCTCCTTTGAGCAGAAGACATTGCTTTTGCTTCTCATGTTGCAGGAGGTGAGCCAAATGGAGTTAGCATAAAATGAGTAACATTTCTGTTAGTATTGACAGGGACATATACTATGTAGTACCTTCAACTGACAAGATTTGCAGAGTTATCATTCAGAATTTAAAAATCATGAAACTGCATTGAAAAAAATCTACTTTTTATCTTGCTTTTGATGTGCTAGGGTTTAAGTTTCTCTAGCTGCAAGTGTAGAAACCACCATTGCCAACAGCAAAAAGAAGCAAACTGGGATTTATTTATTTATTTATTTTTGTATAACTCTATAAACTTATACTTAATGGTAAAACATATATACCACATATCTGTCATAAGAATTGGCAGGAGTGTGTATGTTACTAAACACTTTTCAGGAAAAATAATACTGTGCATATGGATTAAATTTCAGGGACTTATTACCTTGTTTTGTAACCATTTTTCTTTAAACATACCAAAATCACTTCTTTCACCCCCTCTCTTCTGCTTGGATAAGCAATTCTCTCATGTTTCCAGCCACCCTCTTGTGCTGGGTGAGCTCCTCCTCTTATTTCTACTTAATCTATCAAGATGTATTTGGCATTTTCTTGGACAGATGTTCTATGTAATTTCACTGGGGAGAGGAATATTGAAGGCAGGAGATGAAAAGCAGCTGAAAAACAGTTTGTCTTAGGATAAATGAATAGATTTTACCAACTATTTTCACAAACACACACTTCAAGTCTTCTTTGGGCTAACAATAACCATTGGAAATCACATCCAAATGGTATTTTTCATCTGATAGTACTAAGCCTCTGAAAATGGGGTTTTACAACACTGCTGCTCAGTCATACCTCTTTCTTATAAAAGATTTGGAAGTTAAAATTGTTTGATGGCTTTGCATTATATGCTGTCTGAATAAAACATACTTTATTTCTTGTGCACTCTGGATGACCAGGTAAGCTGCACATTATCTGTTTGGTTCCTTCTGAATTACTTTTCTTTTGGAACTCAAAGTGACTGGAAGCAACATGAAGGCTAAGTGTTCCAGAAGAGCAGAGACTGTGCATTTATAAACTGCAGACTATTGCATCATCAGGAAAAGAAAAGCCTCCCAGTGAAGCAATAATTACCATAAAAGAAGATGGAATTTCCAAGACTTTGAAACTGAAGACAGAAAACAGGCAATATGGAAAATGTTTCAGTGGACAGAATGCTACCACACATATTTCACATAAATTCTTCAGTGTATATGTGATGCTTGTTTTAAGCAGTACCTTTCTTAGATATTTTTTCTGTGTTTTTAAAATATCTTCTTTAACGTCCTTCTGCATCAGGAAGTTCATTCAGAAAACAATGAGTAGACAAAGCACCAGCACCTGGATTCAAATATATGGCTAATTCTTGATAATATCACTTACCAAAAATTTTGTCTTGCTATTTTCTTGAAGGACTCTAGTCATTGTCTACATGCTTAAATTAAGAAACTAGTTTTGTATACTAACTTTAGAAACAGACTAATTTTTTTTTTTTTTTTACTTGGAAAATAAACACGCTTTTAATTATTGACTTGGGTTTGGCACTCCTTTATATATGATTCTTGTTTAGCAGCTCAGACAAGTGTCTTTAAGGTATTCTGTAACTGATCAAATACTTGTGTGTTTTATTAGACAGAAGGGTTTTCTGAAAAATCATATTTTGAATATAATGACAGATTTAAATAATATATTGAATTAAATTCCATTCAAACAAATCTGAATATGAATCTATAACCCAAACAAACTGAATATGAATCAATTACTTAGAAGGGACTTTGATCTGAACCAAAGATTTAGATGGAAAAATTCCACCTGAATCCATATCCATCTGACAACCAAAGTTATCAGATGCTATACTGGAACTAACATGGTTGCCACTTCCAGTGAGAGTAGATTTTTCTTGGCTATCAGAAGAGCAAATGTAACAAAACTTTTACCTCTCTTTTCTTCCTAGAAATAGTTAATGTAAGAGCATCCAAGTAGAAATAAAGAATGTGAGTTGCACTTATAGCTAACAGTCTTCTGGAAGAAGAGATCGTTCCTGTCATAATGAAATATTGCAACTCTAAAAACCTATAGACTTTAGCTGGCTTTAGGATCAGCCTTAGAGTTTTCAGGATCATAATTTGGGCTGAGGTACTATTGTTTGCTTAGATTTCACTTTACTTTCCTAGAGGATTTTTGGAAATGATCTTTTGTTTGAGTACCTTTACATGATGCATTGTAGATGTGAGAAATAAGCACCTGGCATCAATTTGTGCAACTGGAATTCTAAAGAAAATACATTTTCTTCTCTTGAATTGCCATCTTTTCTCTGCCTGACTGAATGGGAAATTGCAGAATAATCCTAAATCAATACATCTCAATCTTTCAAGAAGAGGCAGACAAGTCATGATCAATATTCCTATTCCTCTTTCTCTTGTAAGCTCATGTTACGACAGTAAAAGATTTGTTGTCTTTTGTCATGACCTAAGAGAAAATTCTCACATGCATATATCTTCTTTTTATTAGTTAGCTTACTTATTTATTAGTTTTATTAGCTAGTTTATTTTTACTTTTACATTACAGTAGTATCTAGCAGGCCAAAATCAGATTATGGTTCTGACATAAGAAATACAATATATAGGTTATGTGAGATGGTTAAACCACCCAAGATGTATTCTTTTAAGTGTGAAATTCAAGAAGTTGAGGAAGAAAGTGCAGGCACTGAGATGTAAATTAAACTGCTCAAATTCCGCCTGAAATTGTAAAAAAGATTAGAATAGGTCCAATGCCTGCAAGGTTCAGTGTCACTAGGACACAGCTTCTCATAACTGGCTGATTTTTTGGATTCATTTCTGTCAATTCAATTCAAGTTGTCTAATTATAAGGTGAAAATACTTACTATATTTAACTCCTGGTGCTACCTCTGAAATAATGAAGTAACAGAAACAACAACAGTAAAACTTTTTGTCACTACAGTCATGCAGGCAAAACAGTGTTGACTCAGAATTCCACTTAATTTTATTTATTGCCATTTAAGAGCAATGTTTAATTACTGCTCTGGGCACTTAGAAACAAAGAAGACAGGCAATTAAACAAATAGGGAAAATACTTTTCCATTTTCCTCAGGCTCAACTTCAGTCTTCCCCCCTTCCCAATCTCCGCTCCCCTTGTTTGTGCCACCAGTTACACTCAGGCCCTATTCTGAGGTAACCGGCAGTGTAGGAGGCTGGGTGCCTGGTGGTTTCCTGCTGCCTTCTTGGTCATCTTCTCTGACATGAATTCGTCAATGGGCTGTAGTCCCTTGGGAGAGTCCCTGCCCCAGTGTGGGTCACCCCACACAATGACACAAGGATAATCGTTGTGAATTACCACAGTCATGGTGGGTTCTAAATAATCACAGATCCTTGTGTTGCTGCATTAGATGCCGCATTGATCAATACTTATCACTCTTTTCCAGATTTGCAGATTAAAATTTATGCTTCATGTATTTTCAAGGCATGAAATGTTGGGCAATGGTGCTGGGGTTTCTGAAGCTTCCCAAACTGTGGCAGGGGGTTTCAGAGCTGTATGATAACGACATTCACATGACACTCACCAACCTCCTTTGTTCTGCTTCTCTACCACCATGCACTGACCCTTGAGTTGCTTGCATTCTCTGTCCTGCTCCCAATGCACAAGTCTGGCAGATGTCCTGACATGCAATTTTGTCATTTTCCGTCAACAGTTAGGGGCTGATAATCTCTTGTCTTTCTGTCTTTCTGTCTGTCTTTCTTTCTTAGTGAGTCTGAGATACTGGAAGACTTCTTTTCAGAAGATTGTGCATAGCATGAGGACCTCATTGTATGATTTTCAAGAGAAAGTCTTTGTTTAGAAGACTTTTTTTTTTTTTTAAGAAGAAGAACATATTTCTTATATTTCTGTCTTGGAACAAAGTACATTATGGTCAGACAGACAGTTACTTGGAAAAAATAATTGATTTTATTTCTATGCTGTATTGATTATTCCCACGTATACCAACATTAGTCATACCCAGGAATTTCCTTGCTGGGAAATGGCAGGACAGGCTGGTTTAGAACTGTTCAGCAGCTGTTCTAAATTACACTGGGATAAGACTGAATCCTTCCAATTTTTAGCTGTTTGAAGGTTTAGCTTTTAGCATAATACCATACCTAAACCCAGCCTCAATTCCCTCTTAAAATGGTTCACTGTTTTGTTGAGGTTGGAATTAGTAACTTATTTGGAAAAAGACTATAAAAAACAAATCCTTGAAACCAGAAAGAGGAAACAGAATGGTGTAAATAGAAGTAGACTGGCAGGAAACTTTAAAATGTACACAATATGAAATGGTATCAAAACAAAATATTGACAGATGGCTTCGGTATGAAGACTAGAACTGTTTTCTAGCTTTTATTTATTTTAGGCACTTGGTATCAAGAGGTGCAAGTTTCCATCTGGCAATAGAATTCTAGAATTCTACAAGTAATTTAAGAGAAAAGGCATAGTATGTGTTTAATGATACTTCCACTATTTTTTTTTCTGTATTTTAAGCATTTTTCAGTACTTTTTCTGACAATTTTTTTCTTCATGTCATCATTTTACTTTCCTTACCCACATTCTCCAGTCATTCTACCCATCCCCAGCTCCCATGTTGTATAATTTTGCTTTCTAACACTTTTCCTGCACCATTACAAGACTCCACGTAGTTAATGACGACAGGAGTCTGAGCATTTCTCAGCCATTTGTCCCTCATTTTTTCCCATTCTTCTTGTCTTCTTCCGCAGCACACCACAGATTTTTGAACTAGGTAGCAGTTGGATTGCATTTGATTTGTGTATATTCTCCGTGTTTGTTCTTCTTAACCTAATTTCATTAATTGTGGATATTGTGTGTATGCTTGTATTTGCATTCAAAACATATTGGGCATATGTTCCTTCCCTATAAACCATAAGTATATGTCACTTCTCAACCTGACAACATGGCATAGAGAACTGCTGTGGCACAATGCTATCTGGGGACATTTTTTCTGTCTGTAAAGAACCACAAAATGCAAGAAGAAATATATTAGACAAAGGAAGAATTACAAGGGTTAGGAGACTTTGGTAAGACATTTTATACCTCCATGTCTCCATTTCTCCTCTCAACCATTGCTTTGTCTATCTAAATTGTAAGTAAAGTAAAGAAAGGAAAGCTGTGCTCAGAGGAGGCTATGGCAACAGGTTGTGTGGTAGCTGTACAGCTGCATTGTGTGGTGCAGGAACATATGCAGCACCAACCAGTGCTAGGCAGGAATACCAAGATGGAGAAAGTTAAAAGCTTTGTCCTTTGCATTTCCTGCTAAAAATCCATGCTGGCACTGTGTTCCAAGCATAGTGATCTCTTAGAGCTTTTAAGCTCTGCTGTCATGCTAATATGTCACCTTGGTTCATCCATTAGAAGAACCTAGACATTTAATAGGAAATCTCATGGAATTTGGGGAAGTGTCTGTTTTGTCATGGGCACTTACTGGCATCATGTTTGCTCCATCCTGAGAAGAGCTGAAAGATACTAAAGAATGATCCCATGTCCATTGCAAATAGTTAGAAAACTTTCACTGAACTTGGCTTGACTTGTATTAGGCACACTAATCTGAGATGAGGCAGTGTGTGCCCACCACAATGCTTCCTGACTTCATATTCCAGTGCTGCCTTGTCAGTAAACACAGCAGGAAGAGAGAAGTGGCTCTCAGCCCTGCTATGTGCTCGCACAGTTCCTGTGTTTTTCTCCTTTATTAACCTCTAATTCATGACTGAATTTAGAATGGTTTAGCAATGTTATTTGCAAAAGTCTTTTGGCAAATGCCTCAGCTCCAGTAGCTTTTATATTTGGTGTTGAAAATGTCAGTCTTTTAACATTTGTGACAGCAAAATGTGGTCCCTGGCACTAGCTAATATCCTGTGGTTGCACAGCTCACTGCTCTGATATTTTGATTGTTTCCCATATTTTTATTCTTTCCTGTGATTCAATATGAAAGAGGTCAAATGCCATTCTCCTGTATGCTATCAGGAGACATTATGTCCTTTCTCTTGCACGCATGGGATTTACATGAATTATTTCTGCTGGCAATTACTCTGTACAGACAGATGCAGCAAAAGTAACTGTATCAGCTGGAGTAGTCTGATCTGCCATATACCTTGAAGGACCCACAGTACTGTTACAGGATAATGGTCTCCTATTGCTGGATAATGGTGTCCTGTTGCTATGCAAATGTAAAATCAAAACAAATGTGAATGATGATATTTTATATGATAAACACAGAATTGAGGCAGTCTCCAGTATTTTGGCAAAAAACATGTTTCTTAAGCAAGTGAAAAGAACACTTTATAAGGTAATAACATGTTGTAGATGAGAAATGAAAAACAGTTTAAACTTTTAACATATCTAGTGAAATGTCAAGAGTTGTCTGTCGTCTGTTGTCCTTTTTATAGCTAATCTGCCAAATAAGTCATGTCACCTTTTGATTTCAAGACCAGGCACACTCTAGTAACTAGAGCATCCTTAGAGCTGGCCTGTTACCTCTCTCTGAACCTTCCTTTTGACTTTGCACATTCCTGTGCAATTATTTCTCAATGTGCATCACTTTTCTAGTTAGCATTTGCTGTTTAGCTTGTTTGCTATCTTATCTATTATGTTTTGTTTTGTTTTGTTTTGTTTTGTTTTGTTTTTGTTTTTAAATCCACTTATATTTTAGAACCAGAACATTACTATAGTTTTCCTATTCTGGAAACAGAAAGGAAAAAAAGTAAAAAAGGAAGAAAAAAAAGAGGGAAGAGAAGAGAAGAGAAGAGAAGAGAAGAGAAGAGAAGAGAAGAGAAGAGAAGAGAAGAGAAGAGAAGAGAAGAAAAGAAAAGAAAAGAAAAGAAAAGAAAAGAAAAGAAAAGAAAAGAAAAGAAAAGAAAAGAAAAGAAAAGAAAAGAAAAAGAAAGACTCCGGAAACCGGTTGCAGATTCCTGATCTTGTCTTGTCCCAGCTGAATCACTGACTAGAGCAGGCAACTTTCTTGTTCACCTTGGCCTTACTGACTGATTCTCCAGAAGAGAGACGGACATCATCAGTCTGAACGTTAGCAGCTTCACCACAGCAGTTGACTCTATACTTTCTGTATAGCAGCTGGAGGATATTTTTGCCTTATCTCAAACCTCCTCATGCCAATTTCAGCTGTTGAAGAGGTACTCCAGCTTTAGGCTGTATCATGCTCCTTCAAGACACGTTTCTTAAACCAATACCTGATGTAGACAGGGAAATGGGAGGTGGACAAGGAATCACGGGTAAGCATTATTATTATTATTATTATAAGTAAACATTATTATTATTATTATAAAGCATATAATACCCATGGATTTTAGGCAACATGGATGGAAGAAGCCCAAATATAGATTAAGAGAGCTGCACATTTACATCATGTCTTTCTCTCTGCTTAAGAATAGATGCACCATTTAATCTTTAGCAATTCCATCTGGTCCACAATTACAAAACCATCAAAGAAAAGATTAAGACAGACTCCCCTTTCTAATCATTAATCATTTATTTTTTTTTCCTCTGCTTAATACCACAATCTTTTGAAGATTAAGACCCAAACAGTAAAGATTTCAGGACACTAAACAAGTTAGGGCCAAATAGGCAACCACACTTGCAGTTTGAAGGAGCTATCACACCCCATGCTTTGCCAAGATACTCTTTGGTAGATGAAAAGGAATCCAGCATGCCTGTTGCCTGCAGCTGGCTCAGGAATAACATAAGAGGAGGCTAGTCTCTTGGGTACACAGTCATGTAGGGCTTAAAAGGTCAAAACACCCAAATATCTACTGGTAGGCAATGAAGATCATATGTCAAAATTGCAGTAAACTTCATAAAGGCACAACACTTTCTTAGAACAGCAGCCAGGTTTGAGGCAGCCAGATTTTACACTATCTTTAGTTTCCAGATGGATTTAAATCATGCAGAGGTTGTTAGAGTAGTCTAACCTTGAATAAGCAAAGTCTACAGATGATGGGTACAGTCACAAAGATGCATGAATTTTTAGAGAATATGGGTGATACAAAAGTAATCAGAAAAAAATCACTATATAGCTGCAACTCAGGTATCAAACCAAATCTCCCCATTTAAACTACAACAGAAAAGAACAAAACCACATCTGTTCCTTGAATTGAGAATAATTTCCGTACCATATACATTGGTTAATTTCCCTTCCAGCCATCTTTTCATCTTTCTCATGCAGACTAAGGCTCAGCCAACAAGTTTTTATGTATGCACTGGCCTCTCTCGATGACTAGATTTTTATTTTTTGAATGCTGAAGAAGAGGAAAGGAAGAAGGAAAAGTAGGCTAGATACTTTTCACAAAGGCAGGCAATGAAGAACTCAAAAAAGCCTACAACTTTTTTGTTCCCAAATACTACAGTCTCTGCATAATCCACTGCTATGAAGGACAATTTTAGTTTGTTTTCGTTGTGACTTCAGTAAAAATACACATTACTAAAGACATATTCAAAAGGTGTCACCTATGGCTTTACAATGCATATAGCGAGGCTTAAAGTAAAACATAGATATACAGTTGCCAAAAGAAAGCTTGGGGTAGATGGAGAGATATGACATTGTTTGAACAGTCTTAATAGTGTTTGCCTGAACATATTAACGGATGTTCCTGATTCCTTCAAGTTTCTGTCTGTAACAATATTACAATTTTTCTTCGGCTACCACTGCTCTGGACATATTTTTCTATTTCACTAAAATCATGAGCTTAGGGCTCATTTGGTGAGCACAAGAATTACTGGAACCCATAACTATCTTAGGTAAATATAATTTCCTGGAGAAGTTCAGCTATTGAATTCAAGCACTACTCTGTTTCTCATGGTCTCATCAGTTTCCACCAGAAATAAGCACACACTTTTAGAGTTCTTTATATCCTTTAAAGATTTTTTTTTTTTTAATTTATTTTTTCACAAAAGTTAGATGAATGATAACTTCTAAGTTCATAGGAAATTGTTCTGTACCCAAACACATGCTTAAGGGTTATCAAGTTCTGTCAGCAGGATGACATTATATTCACTATTATAGTCACTATCCTGTGTGGTCTGAGTGGCACGACCTAAAAGGAAAAAAAAGCAGAGGATTTACTTAAAATAAAAGGAAGGAATTGATACAGAAAGTTGTAACTTAACTGTGTTTGCTTTCTTGAAAGACTCAATGTGGATATCAAATAACAAAAAACAAAACAGCTGCAAACAAAATGAGCTTTACAAAGGCCATTAACTCTAAGTTATCATCGTTATTTTAAATGAACAATATAACCACATGGATGTTAAAATGCAAGCACTTTTCTTTCTTTCTTTCTTTCTTTCTTTCTTTCTGCTGCTCTTTAAAGAGTTTACCTAGGCTATTTCATAAATGTTAATTTTGGAATATAATCTCATTAAAACAGGATTTTATATTACATCAATCTGTAAATCTGCCAATATTTAATAAACTTTAACTTGTTTTTCTTATTTGTTAATTGGAAGATTAATGAAGAGCTTATTTTTGTAGCAAATAAGTCGCAGAGAAAGTGTTGGAAAGTTCTTGATATCACTATCTAATCCTTTCCTGACCTGTGACAAGAACATCTGCACTTGTTCTTGATTCGCATGTTCAGCTTGTTCTTCAAGATTTCCAAAGTCAGGAACAAAAACATGGACTATGAATAGTCCAGGAGTTTACTTACTGTCCTTCCATTAGAAAGGGTTTCAAATATGTATCCTCAAATATGTGGAGTTCCTTAGCAAACAGCAGTAACAGGGCTGTCTGGTTGCTCATATACCGAGTACTCTTCTTAGGAAACCCACTTGGAAACTGGGTTAGCTCATCAGAAGCCAAAAGACCTCTTCTGAGAAAAAAAACCTCCTTCCGGCTGTTGGGTCTGAAAAAAAATATCTCCATGAATAACATACTAGAGTCAAAAAACAAAGTGGCAGGAAGACTATGGTTAAAAAGAAGTTGCAGATTTTAAGGCCAAATTTCTCGTAAACAGTAATTAGTGCTTATTCAATACTGTTGTTCAACTATATTAGAACTATTAATTATAGAACTGTAGCCATCTCAGGGAAACATAGTAGAGACATGATTTCAATAACCCCTTTTGATAAAATGACTTTTGGGAAACCGTAAATATCTGATTTACAAAGGAATTTATGAATGAACAGAGTCTTTAAAAGATTTAAATAAAGAAGTACAATCCAGCGGTGAATTTGTAGCTAAAGTGCTGAGCAGGTCAGAATCAGCAAGTAAATTGTTACTCTACAGCTCCAATTTTCTGCCATTAATTCTTCTTCTGGGTACCAGTTTACAAAGTGATTTAATGGCTTGTCAGTCAACTATAAATGTAGATCATTTTGTCATTAGCCATTGTTTTAGAAACAGGTTTAAAGAAACTGAGGTACACAGAGTCACTGACAAATATAAGAAGGATATTCACATAAACAACATGAGGTTTGTTCTTCAGAAATGCACTGTTCCAAAACAATCCTGACTGTTTAATCAAAGAGATTGTCAAATATTAAATTACAGTGACTGAAAAAATCCTTAAAGCTTTCAGACTTCCAGCAAATAATAAAGCTCTCAATTGATCAATGAACATGTAGATACAAATATATGGAGAAACCTACATTTGGATGCCATGATCTCAAGTTAAACAAATTTTTTTCTTTAATGGTTTGGGTACTGTTGCTCACGATTACTTCTACCTTCCCTCATCCATGGGAAACCACTGTGCCACTGCCTTGCTTGAGGACAAACTAGCAAATAAGGTTCTCCATACGCTTTGGTAAGAGTTCCTCCCGCCATTTTATGCAGCCCCCAGCAGTCTCATTTAATCACTGAATCACTTTAATCACTGAATCACAGAATCACAGAATCATCTAGGTTGGAAGAGACCTCCAAGATCACTTAGTCCAACCTCTGACCTAATACTTGTTAGTATTACTATATAGTAGTGAGTATTAGTATATAGTCCTATACATATAGTGTTAGTATTAGTATATAGTCCTCCACTAAACCATATCACTAAGCTCTACATCTAAACATCTTTTAAAGACCTCCAGGGACAGTGACTCAACCACTTCCCTGGGCAGCCCATTCCAATGCCTAACAACCCTTTCGGTAAAGAAGATTTTCCTAATATCTAACCTAAACCTCCCCTGGCACAACTTTAGCCCATTCCCCCTTGTCCTATCACCAGGCACGTGGGAGAATCCCTAGAACAATTCTTGGTGCAGACGTGTATTAGGCAACGCTAGCTCATGAGCTCTGTATAAGGCATCCAGAGCCAGGACCTCATCAATTCTTCCCACACATCAGTGCCATGTTTTACTTCTCTTATGAATCTCCCTTTCTCTGTTACTCTTCTCATGTTTCTCTCATGTCATTAACATGGCAGTCCGGTGTGTGCTTTCTGGACTGCCACAGCCTGCCCAAGCCCAGGCTTCAGATCCGCCCTCTGCATGGAGCTGCTCAAGCAGAGGCTGTTACTTCCCATCACACAAATCAGACCTGGAGGGGATTATGGCATCTATCAAACAGCAGCCATTCCTACTCTGCCCAGGAGTCTCCACCCAGGCTGTTCTCCTCCAGAACCACTTCTCACTGCTGGGAGATGAAACATTCCCTCAGAGACCTTGTGGGGTGTAGTAGGCTACATTAACTGAATTAGAGAGTATTAGAGAGTACATTAACTTTAAATATCACCTCTGCAATAGCATTAAATATTCATCTTTGAAGATGTCCCGTCTCTTATTGTCACCTCTTCCTTTTACATTTTCTCTACCTTACTAAGTATTTTGCTTCACATTTCCTCTTCCTGCTTTTATCCTGCAGTAATTTTTTTTTTATTTCTGAAGTTAAGACTGATGATTTCTCCTTTGCCTAGTTTGTTATTTCACATACACTTAAATTAATTTAAACTTATTTAAATTTAAATTATTTAAAAATATCTATTTTAGAGTGCCTCTTCTCTGAATACATACTGCTTCTGTCTTCTCTCACTTTTTCTGCTGTTATTTCTATTCTGTTACTTTCACACTTGCTCTTATTTGGAGGGGGTGTGGTAAAAGAAAAAATAGGGAATGTGCAAGGAAAGCTGCACACTAATTGTGGAAAGACCACTGAAAATTTGAAAGACAGGATGCCCACCAGCAGGACGTGGAAAATACCTTAAGCTATGGATAAAACAAAATTAAGAAAATTTATAATTACTTTCCATAAAGAGATTTAAATAGTAGGTCTTTGATATAGAGCACTTAATTTTCTTGTATGCACTTGGTGGAAAGAAAAATAGTTTGATAGAACATACATGAAATATCTATAGGGAATAGCTTTTCAGTAGAATCAACCATGAAGCTTAGAAACAAGTCTTGATGTCTTCAGTAACTCTGCTTGTGTGCTTAAATCTATGCACATACTTCAGTCAATTCAGCAAACTGACTTGCAAAGCATTTCTTTTCCTCATCAAGAAATGCCTAAGGAACACAGAACAGGTTAACAAAGAAAAGCCCCTTTGCTTTTCTTTGGAAAGCAAAGTGGAAGTGGGCTGTCTGATCTGCATTACCCTACCATACAGAAAAGAAGCTTAAAAGCTGGAAATGTGTAAATCATTATACTAAATAGTGCAGGCTGTTCTGGAACTCAAATGCTCCTACATAAGCACAGTGGGATCCCAGAAACCAAAATAATCTTTAACTTTTAGTCACAAAGACTGCCTATTAAAATATGGTATTTACGACCACAATATCTATTTGAATGGCACTGAGATAAACTCTGCAGCTCAGTAGAGCCTGTAGGATATAAGGCTTGCAGGCTAATTAGTAGCTAATATTGTAGCTGCTGGACCCAGGATTTGGAAGCACTGAAATATTTTTTTTTTTATGAATTTGTTGACGTTGTATATACAGGTCCCATTTAATGCAACTGTAAACAGTATCCTAGGTTTAGACTGACAGGATATTTTCTATTTCTTTCTTTTTGCATATTCAATAAAACTGCAGTACAACATTACAAAGCACAAAATAGTAACTTGCACTTTTACTAATATTCATGTTTTCTTGTTTCCCATCAGTTTGTGAACAAGGATATCACACAACAACTAAAATTAAAAGGAACAGTTATTCCTCTGCAATTATTTCAAATATTATGGTGTCAGGTAAGCAGAAAGCAGCATTGACATTTTTCACAGCAAGATTAAAGAAGCATTCTTATAGACAACATTAAAAACAACTTTTAACCCACACCTCCTTGGTCTGGTAGAATAAAGTGGTGAGCAATTATCAAAGGTGCTCCAAAGAAATCTTTCTCTTAAATCCTCTATTTATGCCTCCCTTCTGGGGACATGAGTGCATACTTGCATGTTCCTACTATTAGAATCATGTATTCACAATGCATTTGGTGCCTCTTATTCTATTAACTTAAATCAACATGCACATACATTGTATTTTTTTGGTCAGCATCATTAAGTTCACAGCTATTGTATAAATATGATATCTACATCTCTGATGCCAGCACAGCTTAAATCTAGCAAGTATCTTATCAAAATACAAGTCTTATAATTCAACTCTAGTTTAGACCAACAAGCTAACACATTAAAAAGATTACTTGTTTTATTATTTAGAGAACCAAAATTCTTCTTTGTCTAAACTAAGCTCTACAACTTTATACTTGGAAATTTTCTCGGATCCTTTCTACTCCTATTGCAAACCACAAGTATCTCAGACAGATTTATTAATTAATTTCTAATATTATTTTCACTGTTGCTTAAAATACAGTGTTATGTCTTAATATGGCCAACACAAGAAAATATCTTTAAACCTGATAGCAATCTCATTGAAATCAATAGAAATGCACACAGGTTATTGTTGACCTGTTATAGAGATGCTTTGTTGTACTGGTTCCTAATCCTTAAACATCACAGAACATAGGAAAAAAGAGATAGGAAGTGAGTTAAGGCTTAAGTCTGAAAATTTAACTATGAATTCTTACTCAACTAAACGTCAATGCCCTATTTATAACACTACTGGTCCTGAGAACCTGTAGTGAAATATATTGGAGAAATGTATCTTAGGGGAACATAGAGAAACAAATTCATATTCTCATTCAAGATTTCTTGTGCACGTTTTTAATTTCGTGTGTGTTTTTACAAATTCTTTTTATGCATGTCTGTTCAACTTTATTGTCATTGGTACTGCAGAGGCAAGTAGAGATAGCCAAAAAGCTTGGCAAAATATGATCCATCTACAGCACATAAAGCAATGCAAAATATTAGATTGGGTTGTGGCAGCCATATTGCCATTAGTTAATTATGATAGGATGTCATGTTGATGTGACTGGGCTGCTTCCAATTTCAGAAGTAGTTCAGAGACCTCTACATCTGTGTCTGCATCTGCAGTCTGCAAGGCCATAGAGCTTGTTGTTGATATAGCTTTGATTTGCTGGAAAAAAACTAGGGAAACTTCTGGTCATTCATCTTCAAAATTAATTTTCAAGGCCCTTCATTTTGTCCTTGTGTTTGGAGTCCGTGAAGAAAGTAAGATGGCGTAAGATGAAGGAAAATACTCATTACATATTGTAACTCCTTTGAGATGCAAGTTTCACGCAAAATTTCTTCTTGGTTTTGTAATCTACAAAATTTTACTCTCAGCCAGAAAAAAAATATGATATGAGAGGAGGAAATAAAGCAGGCTATCCAGATGGGTTCACCACACTTTTTGCAACCTTGAGAAAATACCCAGCAAACAGACAAGTTCAAAGATCTCTCTCTCTCTCTCTTTTATCTAGCAATGCAGATAAATTCAGAAATAAAAAGACTTCTTTTTATTTACCACACGCAATAAATGAGCTCACTTCCTAGACCACTATAGGCTTTGTAAAGCTGCAGAGAAGTTCTCACAACCAGATACAAAATTTCTCAGACCTGTCTTAATGAAAACAATTCCTACCTGGAAATTAAACTCATTGACTACGCATATTTTTATCTTTCTTTTTTTCTTTTCTTTTCAGAAATGCGGATTGATTCTCATGTTTTTATTTTTGAAGGATGTTGGCCTTACAGTTCCATCACTAATGAATGTGCTTTAAGGTTGCAGTCTTACCTTATTTCAAACAGTGGCGTTTGAAAGAAGTTAGAAAATGAAAAAAAAAAAAAAAAAAAAGAAAAAAAACGCCAACCCAAAACTCTTTAACCACATATGAACACAAAACCTACAAAAATTGAAAAAAACCAAACACCTCCTCTATAAATACTTGAGAAACCTATGATGTCAGAATGTCTATAAAAACAAATAAACAAACAAGGAAATGAAATATTTAAAAGTCTTTCATCATGATAATCTGTAGTCATAATTATTAATTATTAATTATAAATTAAAATAACATACTGTCAGTAAGGCTCCAGTTATTAAATGGCTAGGTGAATACTTTGCAAAGGAGATTAAAAAAGCTAAAGTAATCTTTTTCAAATATTTGTGCTTATTCCTTATTATTCATTGAAACCTTCAAGCTAGACAGCTTTTGTCCAAATAACACAAGTGTATAAGGATTTTTATTATTCTTTTCTTAAGTTCTCAAAATTATACAGGCAAACCTCGTTGGCCTGTCATTATCTGGAGCAAGCAACACAGTAGGCATAATGTTTTCAAAATGATATATATATTCTTCCTTTAAGGAAAGGCAATGAGATATACTTCTTGCATTCCTTATTTTCTTATGCTCCCTGACATCTAATGGGTATTGCATTGTAGTAAATGCGTGGTCTTTCCTGGGAAGAAGCTTATGCTGATTTCATTTCTGGCAAGAAAACTTGAAGACCTCCTCTGCCCACCTGGCACAAGAAGTGTAGTTCAGAGTCAGGCATATAGTTGCATGCTGCCTTATGTATTCATTGTGAATACTCTCTCTGTCTCTCCCATCTATACATATATTTGAGAGACGCTATGGAGTGTAAGAGCAGTTGCCAAAGAAATTTAAACAGTTCTGCAGCAGAAGTTGTTTGTGTGGATCTCTCTTTCTCTCTCTCTTTTTTCTCTATAAGTTTAGCTGTGGATTAAGCTGTAAATGATTCCATTCTATGAAGCTGCACTGGAAACTTGTGGGACTTGCTGATGTATGGCCTCATTTGACCAGCCTGGTCCTGCCTCCAGAGAGCAGAAAGTATGAGAGCAAAAACCAAGGAGCTGTGGACTTCCCCTCTTACAGAAAGGACATTTTTCAGGTAAGATAAATTTTCCTATATTGCCCTATAAATCATAAGAAACAAAACTCAGTGGTTTTATTCCTGGAAATATTTGTAAATCAGTTATTTTAACTATTCAACCAGCTCTGCTGACTACTCAGTTTCCTGATACAGTCATACCCTTAGGAAATTACAGGATACTGATCCAGTTTACACAGATGAAGTTAATTAATTCAAATACAATTCAAACAGGATAGTTGTACGTTTGCCAAATAAATCTTAACCAACTACCTTTCCAGCCCCTCCTTCACTAACCCTTACTCCCCACCCCACTGCACTTCAGCCTGTAAAACAAGCTTTCCTGTCCATTATTTATTTTGTGTGGCTCACCAAGCCTACGTTTGGTATCCCACCCCAACTAGAAATCCATTCAAACATTAACAATAGATCATACTAGCTCTCAGTCTGCAGCAAGGGTAAGACAAAGTAGAGAGGCTGGGGGTTACAATGCCCCCAGGGCTTTGAAAAAATAAATAAAGAAAAGAAAAAAAAAATCAATATTCCTCTTCGATTAAAATGAATTGTAGCTGCCTGGGACCAGGCTTTAAAAAAGAGTGCCTTGGCTTTCCCACTCTGCTAGGGACCACAGGACCTCCTGGCTGTGCATGTTAACCCACTGCAGCTCCCAGTTCCAATGGAGATTTTTGTGCTGAGGCAGAACAATGGCTGTAGGACCTGCAACTGGCCTCTTTTCCTTGGTGATCCTCCTTTCCAAGTCTTTCTCATTTCACCTTCTCTTCTCTCACCTGGATGGCTCAAGATCCATTCAGAAAATCATGGCTTTAATATTGATTTACAGAGCATACACCTAAGTTTTTGTTTAAAGCCAGATTCAGATGTATTCTTCAGTTCATTGCAAATGAAGTATGCTCAAAGGATCATAGAATATCTTGGCTGAAAACAACAATATTTCGTGGCTGCTTTTTTACTGAAAATTTTAAGTAGTTGTCCTGATGTAAAATTCAAGTGCAGATGCTCAATATTTATATCTACATGGCTAACTGAGGTAAACTTCAGAGAGGAGGAATTATGCTGGTCTTAAATACTTCTGCAGGGTGATGACTGCCTGTTCACTGTCCACAGTTGGGTTTTAAATTGAAAGAAACAAGACCAGTCAGCTGCCTTGAAATAAAAACACATTTCTTTTTTGTCACCAGGGAGATCACAATTTTAAGTTTGGGATTTGCAGAATTAAAAAATAAATAAATTGATAAATTTTAGAGCAGCCCATACAGAAGTCAAAATAATAATAATAATGTATTTTACCTAGTAGGAGGCTGTTAACATATTCACCTTAAGGTCTCTGTTCTAGGAATTTGCCTAAGAAGGTGAGACTAACCAGGCTGATTGCTGTTAACTGAAAATAATTTTCTGTTTGTCTGAGAATAAGTGAACACCAAAAATAACCTACATGGATTTCACAGGAAATGTTGACTATGAAACTTGTTTTGAAAAGATTTGTTTATATTCACAAATATTTTTATTCACAAATGAACTTTTTTATTAACAAGCTTGCTAAACTGTGGCAGCTTAAATGACACTTGTGTGTATGGTGGTATTCCCTCACAAGGATGTTATTTATCCTTTGAAGATTTGTAGTTTAGCTCCTAACAGATTATAAAATAGAAAGCTGTGTACAGCCTGCAAGCAAGTTATTGGACTTCCAATTAATATTTAACTTCAGTTGCTATTTTTTTTGGAGTCACTGTGTGACTTCATAAAAACATGCAGATTTACGTTTCTAAATGAGATTTAAATTATAATCTTACTTTTAGTGCAACACCAGTGACTGCTGTTATTTAAAAATTCCTGGCAGAAAAAGCTTTGCTTGTTATTACAGAAGATTGGATTTATTGACCCATTCTTCTACTCCCAAAGTTGACATCCATGGAAAATATTAAAATTTTGTGATATCAATGCTTTGTAATGCATTCCATACCTGGAATGGTGTTCTTTAAGATATTTTCTTTTAAATGGTAGCTGTGCATCTGTAGTAAATATTGTGTTAACATTCATCTGCATGTGCATCAACTTGAAATAAAATCTGATAATAGGAAATAAAGTGTGTTTCACAGTCTGTTGGTACCTTATTATTTATTTTGCTAAAGGTGAAGAAATAAAAATATATGGCATTTTTTGCAATAGAAAAAGAACAGAATCAGAATATTTTCCACCTCTTTCTTCTAGACTCACACCAGCCCACCTGGAAATGGCCAAGTGATACACTTGTTGTGTGTGGGACTCTCCAGTGGAGAAAAGCTCTTCAGTCTTCATCTTAGGATCAAGGTCCAACACTTGCTACATGGATGGAGTGTTACAGATCCCATACTGCTGAAATATCTGATATGTTCTTGGCAGCTGCTGTGTAACACAGAGAAGACATTTAGTTCTTCACTACCTCAGCTTGCACCTATTCCACCTACAATGTCTTCTCCATTATTTATTGGGTACAGAGGAACTTCTTTCAATTGACACAATGAATCTGCTATGGAGGAAGAAAACTGTTACGTCCATCAGTGGCTCCAGTTCTTCAGCCAATATATGGGGAAACACACAGGTATTTTAAAAAGCAATTACACACAGGTGGCCTCACTTTTAACTAGGGCACTAGAGGGGATAAGGAGTGTAAGAGAAAGGGTATGTGCTGAGCTGGAAGTGGACAATGTCACATGGTTTGGGCATTCAGAGACACAAATACAGATTATGGAGCTGCTGCCATCCTAGGTCTCTGGCTGGGCAATATCCCAGCTGCCAGCAACAGAACTGCTCTGTGAAGGATAAGCTGGTCAACCCCCATTCACGTGCTGTGGCTGCAGCTTCTGAGTTGAGAAAGCTCCCTGCAGCCAAGGGTCTCACTAAGAGACAGTGACTTTGCTGTTATCTGGGAAAATCCAGCTGCCAGCCACAAAGCTCCTGTTTGCCAACACGTTGAACCAGAAAGTCAGAGTGTTGTTATATAACTGAACAGTATTAAGAGTGAGAACAGAACTGCTTACAGAGAACAGATTGGCCAAAAGTAAATCTTACTAGTGTATTTCAGGAAGCAAGACTTCTGTATCCATTATCAGAGAATTTAGGGCGAGTTAAATGTGTTTGTGTTTATCCCTTTGGTGACTTCAGAGCCCTTTCTCTTAGGCTATATTACTCTTGCTAAGGGTAAGCAGGTCTCTGATTTAAGAAGGCAGGCCAATCACCCATATTAGCAACTACGCTCAAAATCACAAGAGGAAGATCACATTCTGCTACACCAGCTGAGATTTCATGTTTGTGAGTAAAGGTACAGTAGTCTAGAAATCCTACATAAGAATATGAAAAGGGGGTTAAGGTGAGACTCAAGTCTGAAGGAAGTGCAATAAAAGACAGGACAGAGAAGATGGAGCCATCTGAGATATTTCAATGTACCAGTCTGGACAAGTCTGAAATAGCAACAGGGGTGTATATTCAGTACATGACATTAATAATAATAAAATACAATCATAAAATATCAAGGAACAGAGAGAAATGTGTTCCATTTTGTCCTGCACAAAAAAGGACAGAAAAGAGACAGGCTGTATGCATTATGAACTGTACCTTCGTAAAATCAAGTCAGGATAATTGGACTGAAAAAATAAACTAGACTTTGTACCTTAAGATTCTGCTGCTATTTGGACATCCAAGGAAAAATGGAATTCAGAATTACATAGGAACTTTGCAAGAATAGCCCATAAGCAGATAAACCAGAGTCTTTAATAAAAAAATGGACTACAGAGACCATGGCAGTCATGGGCTCTGAAACAACTTTGCCCTGTCAGGCTGGAAAAGTCTGTTTTACAAGTGTAGCTACTGTACTCTTTACACTTTCAAACTTTATGATTTTGGCCTACCTAAAATATGCTTGTTGGGAGCTGTTACTGTTACACTGTGTACGGTCTGAGCTGCTACTAAAATGACTTTACCAGTTTTCCTTGGTTTATGACACAGCGACTACAAAACTTCTTAAGTTTGAAAATACAACCCCCTGAGCAACTTTATTATGTTACAAAGACATTCCTGCCTCCTTTGGTTGATTTTGATATTCAAGATAAAAGTAATAGCTTTCAGAAGGTTTTAGTTTTATATTTGATTATTTTTAACAGTTTGGGTCCTAGGTAAAATATAACATACCTTTTATAATAAAATAACTTGTTTTTGAAAATGAAAATACTATAAAGAATATAGACTGATGAAAGCTTATATATCCATTTACCCTCCATGCCATAAAAACAACGAAATTGGGAATTGACAGAGAAAACTGCTTAAGTTTGGCAAGTTAATTAAAAAAAAATCATAGTGGGAGCCAAAAGCAATACATATTCTTATACAGGAAGTGAGCTTAGGACTTCATAACTTCACTTAATGCTGCATGTATTTCATGTGACTTTAAAATCTAAGATAAAGGGATTGACATGCACATTTATGTATATGTATTTTTACCCTTAAATTATCAAGTATTTTTATTCCAAGCAGCTGCAAGTTCCAGCTGTCAATGCTACCTCCCTCTTCTTCAAATACCATGAAAACCCGGCCATTAGTCCAACCCAAGGTCAGTGATATCAGGCAGGAAGCTGCTCTGAGATCACTCCTGTCTCACAGTGCGCACGTACTCTGCCATCTGTCTGGGTCCATCTGCTGCCTCTAAATTGTGATCTTGTTGGGATTGGGGAGTGGCTTCTATTCTGTGGTTGCACATTTCTGTTCCTCCATCTTGACTGAGACTATCAAAAGCAGCGTTGTTGCTTACCTAAGCACAAAGGTATTTAAGGTATTAACGACAATAATAAAAAGTGAAATGCTGCTGCTGTGTGTCTGCAATTGTCCATGGATCCTTCTTTTCTTTCTGGGGGACAGCATATATTTCAGCAAGTGAAGTCAACTAATTTTTTTTTTTTTTTCACAAAATAGTTATTCTTTTGCTGTGCCTGGAAAGTAACCTGCAATTCCCACTTCTGTGGGGAAAAAACTTAATTTCATGGCCAGGTGGGGTGGTGGAGTGCTTTGTTCTGCATTGAAAACACTGAATTATTGATTTCCATCATGTGTCATGTAACAAATCTGTGCTCTCTGTGGGCACAGAGGGGGTGCAGGAGCGGTGGTACCAACTTGTGCTCTAGTGGGCAGAAACACCAGGCTGAAGGCCTTGGGGACCAGTCAGAGAGCAGAGGGGTGGGGAAGAACGGAGGTGACCTCTAGATTGGGCTGGGTGGTGGAGATGGTAAGAAGGCACAGATGCCCTAAAGATGACATAGGCAGGTTCTTCACAACAGTAAACTGATTTCACCCAAATAAAGTCAACAAAATGATGCCATTAGTCATCCATGGGGATTTCTCTTGTCAGCTGCCACAAATAAGGGATAATGCTGAACAATAAAAGTATTGTGCTGCATTTGTCTAGGGAAGATTTTTATTCGCCTTCAAGATCTACGCAGTGTCAGAGATGTTGCACTGTCTTTCAATTACAGTATGAATTCCTCTACACTTCAATATAAATATATTCATATTATATATTTTGTACTACACTTGCACAAACTTAATGTCTTTGTAAGTACAAAATGAAGGTTTCCTTATAACATATATTGATAATTAGAACACCTTTATGCCATGTTTGCTTTTGCTTTTCACTATTGATCAAGAAGTGAACGGTCACTAGAAAAAGGAAGCAGACTGCATTGCTCATTGACAAGCCTTTTTTCTTTCTCACCCTATGTTTTTCCTCAGTAATGACACTTTCAAATGCATGAAGCCATATATGCTTCTTGGCGGGACTGTGCCTGTTTCCTATGTAGACTTGTAGCCCAAATGTGGTTGGAAGGAAACTTTACTAACCATGTATACCATGTTAGGAAGAAATCAAAGGCCAACTTTCTCTCCTCTCAGTTACAAGTATATTTTGCCAAGAGATGCACCAAGGGGAACATCAATTCATCTCCAATCTGTGCAGTAGGTGGGGAAATAGCAAATGCATTTCTTTGCTTCACAGAATATCATGAAAATCCTTTCAGGGAAAAAAATATGTCTCTTACAGTCTTATATAATCTATGTTTCTTAGAATTAACTGTAATGGATTGAAGTTTTGACTGTGGATATTTTCAATGCATTCAGAGCTTCACAGAGCAAAATACATTATCAAAGTTAGTAAATGCTTCCAAGTAATGCTGGGTTGAAAAAATCTTTCAGGTACCACTAGCAAGGAGAACAAACTGAGAGTATCTTCCTTCATTCTCTAGTGCAGATGATATGTCAGTCTAGGTACAGTTTTCAAACTGTATAGCATGTCTGTACTTCTGCCAAATACAGATAGATGAATGGAGGTAAAGTATACTGTAGTTACAGCAGCTCTCAGATTTTCACACCACAAAATATTACACCACAAAATGCAGACTTACTCCCAGGAGAACAAAAACACAGCACTGTTCTTTCAAAAGTTTTTTTTTCTGCTTTAAAGAACAGTTCAGTTTTCTCACACCAGTTTTAGTGTTTTCAAATACATTGGCATGTACCACCTCAAGCTAAAGGAAAAGGAGAAAGCTATGTAAAAAACAAACAAACAAACAAACAAAAAACAGTAGCCCACCTATGAACTTATCCTTGCTGGACTGAGAAAGAAATCTCCACAACAAGAGCTATGTCATTAAATGCAAATGGCCACAGGAGAGAAATATTAATCCCTTTTCCTCCACATAAATCTATCTTCATTTAAAATGTTGATGGTTAACTGAAATCTATGTATTTCCTGCTACAGCTCCAGGTTTGTCTGGCTCCTTAGGAAGTCCCTAGATTGTGTCCAGCTCCTGAAGCCAAGTGGTTTAGCTGCTGTAGGATGGAAGGATGGGAGCCCTGAAACTGTCTGAGCCCAGGAGAGGGATTTCAGGTGGTATAAGATGTGTGAGCCAGAGACTAGACAGGGAATGTCATTGGTAGCTAGCCTTGCACAAGGCTCCCTCAGCCCTGAGATAATAGGTATGTCTGGGTTACCCCAGCTGGAGATATTAGAAACCTCCCACTGAGGTGGGTTCTGCAAGGTAGACAATCCTGGTATTCAGAGAAGCGAGACGAAAAGGTGTCTGTAGAAATAAAAAGGGCTAAAGGATGGAGTGATACATTTCCTAGAGTCCTCTGCTAGTTTACCTGCTAATAATAATGAAAAAAAAGGGGGGGTGGGGGGTGGGGGGAATTTGTTCAAATGAATTCCTGAATAATTTTAATTAATAAATTTTTAACCTTTACCAGTAGGGAAAATCAAATTGCATTAGTGGATTGTACTTCAGGCCGGGGAATTCCCCCTCATTTCAATCCTGGTTCAAAGGACTTTGGAAAATAATGCAGACTTTACCACTTGCTTGCTTGCTTGCTGTTTCTTTCTTGCTTTCTTTGCTTTCTTTCATTTATGGGAATCTTTATTATACTTTTCTTTAGGGAAGGGTGAAGGAATGATGAGACACTATTCATTCTTACCATGCCCATCTCAAGGTGTGGTATAGTACATATCACTATGGAAAATGTTGTTTGTATAAGGCAGTTTGGGATGTTTGTAACTTGAATATATCTTGCTGGGGAAGTAGATCTTGATTGCATGAGATCCATGTGGATTCAGAAGACTCACCAAGGCTTTTCCGTCTCTTGGGGGAAATGAAAAAAGGTCCTTCATCATATTACTTGCAAGCTGATCGGGAGCTTCTTGCTCAGAAAGCAGAGCTTAGAAAAGCTAGCAGGTCCTCCTGCTTTCTAAATTTATCAAATGGGCAGAGAAGGTAGTGAAAGAAATGTTTCATACTAGTGAGTATTTAAGAACATGAAACTGTTTAAAAAACAGGTGTTAATTTTATTTTGACTTGAACTGGATTCAGAGTTTAGGGAAAATTCCTCATACTTCACTGTTACCAAAAAATGTCAAAAAGCATGCATGTATTCTAAAAGAGGTCTGTGAAATGTCTCAAGGTCTAGCTTCATGCTAAGGCTTTTCACTTCTGTTCAGCATTTATAAAAAATAAAATATTTACAATTTGCATCTCAGTTTACAATTTTAATGAGAATAAATCTATTCTTTACACTAGATGTAGTGTCAAATATGGAAGAAAGAAATGTTAGAGAATTTTACAGCCACTGGATGTCATTGTTGTTCTTTTAAAGTAAAAAAAAAAAAGTAGAAATTAGTTCAAAGACTGGGACTGGAGAATAAATATTTTCTGTTTGTTTCCATATTTATTTTCACTTTAAGCAGCATTAAAATATATTTACATAAAATTGTAGGCTGTGTTAATACTACTGCATTCCATAAAGCCAAATGGGCTTCACGGATATTCCTTAACTGCAGCCTAGTTACTTGTCTCTTTGGTAGTTCATCTGTCACTGCAAATTTCAGTGTAGCTAGTTAACTGAGAGGGACAACCTGGATCATACAGTGAATGTGTATAAACAGCTACTTTTATTAGGTGCAGTCTTCATCAGTTTTTACATGACATTAAATCTCACTTGTAAAAGTTTATATATTGAATGCTAGCAACAGCATGCAGATTTCACATAGCTCTTTTCACTCAGTTGTCTCAAAATGCAGTGCTAAAAAAAAGGAGACAAACACAGTCCTTTGCTCACTTCTGAGAGCTGTCCTGCAAGTAGGTGTCAGTGCCTGACTTGGAGAAAGATGTGCAGGTGTAGAGGTTAGTCTTGTGTCACTGCTGCAGGCATGGAAGGGGCAATGGCATTGCTACTGCATGGAGAGGGGCATGACAAGGCCAAATCTGCCAAGAAAACTCTCTCATCCTTTTCTGTTGTGGGTGCCAAAGTAAGCCATTGAACTGGACGAGCCTTCCTTGAGGGGTTCTGCAGCTGCCCTGTGGCCTACAAGAGAAGATTTCTTCTCAATGCTTCCCCACAGTCCCTCCACCCCCTCACCATACATCTGCCCGGCACCTGGCCCGGAACTTGGAAGGTTTCTTAATTTCATTCTATGTGCACACTTATTGCCCTCATAAGAAAGTAAGGCTGTACTACTCTCTGTGTGTAGTGGGTGGGTTGTGCACAGCTGTGCAACAGACCACTTGTTCTCTTTCTACTGTGTGAGAACGATGTTGTTTAAAGTATCCAGTCATCTTTTGCCATCAAGTGATTTGGGAGTGAAATTATATCAATGAGCAACAGAGAGGGCAAACAGGTTTTACTTTACTTCTCCAGAAACCACCCCATTTACCTGTAACATTAGCGTTGTGCTAAACTATCACTTGAGGCAAGCACTCTTTGCTGGAGCAATATTTTGAGTATTTTATGTCAGGAGAAATCTAGAGAAATGAAACAATGATGTCACCAGAAAACCAGCATCAGATATCTAGCTTATCAACTAGAGGCAGACTTGCTATTAATATATGGGCTGCCCTTCTCACCTTTGCAACAGAAGTGGATGTTGAGGGCTCCGATGTAGAGGGGTTGGAGGAAATGCAGCTAAAACAGTTCCAGAGTAACATTTGATTTTGAATACACCTGTACAGTAACAAGGAATATCATACTGGAAGCTAAAGTCTGCACTTTCAGCTCTGGTGCCAGAGAGTCTCCCCTGTTCTGCCTATTCTCCTGTCAAACCTGCAGAGTTAGCAAAGGAGCTGTGTGTGTGCTTCTCTGCTCCAAGTATGCTTAGGTTGCAGTTAAAGGTCTGAATTGGCTTTGAGTAGAAATAAATACATATCAGCTTCAGTGTCTCAAGATATTAATAGTAGTGCAGATGTGGCAGCAGGAGCTGGTTTGGGCCAGCTACTGTAGTCCGTCACTGTTGTACAGCATAGACACCCCTCCTAATATTGCAAAAAGTTCTGAAATGCTTCTTCAGGACAGGATGGTTCTCCAACATCCCCAGCACGACTGCTCTCTGGGGGCACAGCATATCGCTGAAACTCAATTGCTAAAGTTGGTCCAGCGTCTTAATGTGTACCTATGCTTCAGGGACTAAGGCAAAAATCATCCATCTGGATTCTATTGCAGGCCCCAGATGTCTGTAAGCTCACAGTGGTGATACCCAAATCTCTTTCTCTCTCTCTTTGGTCTGGTCTTTGTGTCTCCATGGTTAGGTGTCTAAATGCCTTGAAGGATTTGGGACCAAGATTTTATCTCTGGTTCATAGACAGATGTTAGAACACTGACAGGAAATTTTGCATCCCCTGGGTTGGACATTGTGAGTAAAAATTATTTCTGTGAGAACTAATGAAGGGCAGAGGTTTTCCAGCAATGGAAATTGTTTTGTTGGAAACAGTAGTTTATCAACACCAAAATTTTAAGAAAGATGGACAAACAAGATATCTGCATCAAAATAATTGACAGTCTAGTAACCAATTCTGCAAGTCTAATGTCTATGTTTAACACAGAGCTGAACGCTCTTGGGACCTAGGATGGGATCAGTACAGGAGCCTCCACCATGGTTCTCCTTGTCCCAGGAAAATGCCCTACCAGCTACATAAACGTGGAAGCTCTCACTTGTTTTGGCAGATCTTAGGTTTATTATCGTTCTCGTAGTCTCATCTTTAGTGGACCTTGTATTCATTCTGGTGCATAACGGGAAAAACGAGATCTCGAAAACTTTCGCGGGACAGGAAAACCACTTCCTACCCAGTTCTATTTCTGCATCTAAAATGCTGTTTGGTGGTAGTTTCAGTGAACTCATTCTTCCTTTGTGTGCCATATGATCCACAGTTGTTTTCTAAATCACCAAAAGCCATTGACAGGCTGTGTGGTTTTGATTTAGGACAAAGATGTTCTTTTAAAAAAATCATTAACTCAAAATATAGAAGAAAAAAAATCTGTGTTTACCTTGTCCTTTGCCTTCCAAAAATTTATGAGTGCAAAGAGCACTTATATGCACACTATTTATAGACATATAAGATTAAACACAATTGTGTTAATCTCAAAGTAGATAACCAGCACTGAACTGAAATGAGAAACAATATACATATATATTCACGTATACATAATATGCACATCTTAAACCGTGTAGAAACATTATAGTAACTTTCAATAATAAAGAGAGTTGCAGGTATATGGGGAGAACATATGCATATATATATATGTACATAGAATTTATAAATTAAAATTATTTACTAGTTTAAATGTTCTATAAAAAGACCGGACAGCTACATGTTTGTATTCTATATTAATTTTGAACCTTCCAAGTTTTGCCCATTCCTTGAATATTTATATAAGTAATTATTTCCCTCCAGATGTTAGATTACATTTTTGGAAGGAATGAGGATAGTATATTACTAAAATACCAACAACTTTACAGGGCAAAATAAGAAGGAAAATGAAATGCTACAAGCACTTATTGAAAGAATAGTATTTTTCCTCAGGCCAAATTACATCATCCAACAGTATGTAGCAGGCAAAAGTACATTGCAGACAGTCAGATCTTTAAACTGAACTCTTTTTTATTCTGCTGCAACAAAACAATTTTGCAGTCAGCTCAAATGATGACCAGAATTTAGGAAACCTCAGAATGCTATGTGTTTGATGATTTGAAATCTTGTTCAAAAACACCGCAAAGAGAACACCTGAATACTGAAACTCCACTAGTACCCAAGGGGGAGTTGACCATCCATCACTGCCTCTTTAAACAATAACCTAGAAACATTATAGAGGTGGAAAAGACCTTTCTTTCTATTTTTTTCACCATGAAAATAGGAGGAAACAGGAAATTTGACAGGAGATGGCTCTAAGAGACCTAGATATACTTTGCTTGTCTGTTGGCAATGGCTCCTGTGGCATTAGTGACCTTTTCCAGTCATGTCCATTCAGAGGAGCATTTGATTACTAGTACAGTGATCATTGTACCTTACTACAGTTTTGATTCTCTGAGCCTGGAAAATATTGATGCTGCTTTTTCAATTAATGTAATAGGAAAATAGACTAAGAAAATATCTCAGAGGTTAGTCTACTCCACCCTCATGACTTAAAAGCAAAGTTAACTACATATCCAGATAGACGTTTGTTCTAATTGTTCTTAAAAACACAATTGAAGTGTGGTGTTGCAACTCCCTCAGGGCTTTAGTGCTCATATGGTTCTCATGGGCAGAGGCAACAGTTAAGATCTTTCATGTTTGCACCTAGATATTATGTTCCATGCATCTAGTTTATGTATCTGAAGGTTTTCTGGAACTTCCTCTTTGTCTTTTTTTATTTTCTGAAATAAACTACTCCTGGTCAGCTACCATCAGCTCCTCACAGAGTGCTTTTCAGATCTTTGATATTTCCTGTTCCTCTTGACATTTTCTTCAACTGGTCCACATATTTCTTAAAATGCAAACCCGTAGGGTGGATGAGATATTCCAGTCCAGGTAGCCAAAGAAGCAGTAGTAGCAGAAAGTGTATGGCTTGTACATGACACCCTCTACAGATTAGCATGATGTTTGTCTTTTTCACAACACATAGCATTGGTGATTTCCATTTGAGTGGTTATCTGCTGTAACCCCAAGGTGCTTTTTTGGCAGAACTGCTGCATAGGCTTTCATTCCTTGGTCTAGTTCATGCAGTTGACTATCCCTGCATAAGTGACAAAGTTCGTGTTCAAGTTTTTTTTTCTTTTTTTTTTCTTTTCCCAAACTGCTTCTCTAGCTTGTTCATTTTGATTTTTAATCCTACTTTCTTGTCTTTCTATGTAATTCACACTGTATGCAACTATAATAAACATGTTTTTATACTCTCATCCACAGCATTGATCAATATACCACTACGATAACCCTCCAGTCTGGTAGGAAAACATTGAAATAAACCTAATACCCTTTTTATGTCCTCTCAATGAAGTTGTAGTGCAGTACATGTTTTCAAAGCCGGCTCACATGGAATCACTGAGGAGAAACAAATTGTTGAGAGAGTGAAAGTCCAGTGAGAATGTAGGTGGTGGTGGTGGGTAGATCTATGTATTCCTATCTGAACTAAAACAAACTGGTATGATGATGATCTTCTGGTATTGAACCAGAAGATTTTATTAACCTCTCTCATATTTCTGTAAATCTAATGTGTTTTCCTAAGCTATTTTTGGACTGAAACTCCAGATTTTATTGGATGTTTTTCTTCCTTCACTCACATCCTCTGGCAGAAGAAAGATATGCGGGAAGTACAAGTCTGCTGTTCAGATAGTTCTCAGTTGAAGCTCTACTTTCTGTTATCTGGTAGTCCCTTCAAAACACTTAAAGCATCACATGAAAGCGTTACTACCTGAACATTTAAAGCATTGAGTTCAAAGTTTTTGTCTATACCTTCAAGAATGAAAATCAGAAACTATACACCAATTTTTCATGTAGAGCTACTAAAATGGAACTCTACAAAGTTCTGTGAGACATCATGAGAGGTCTTATTATCACTCATTCAACCCAGCAGTTCTGTTCATCCTTCAACTTTTCTTTTTGATAACTCCAATGGTCAGATCATACACAGGCAAGGGAAACAGTCTAAAGCAGAGTTAGCTTAAAATATGTGTGTAATGCAACTGTACACACACACACACACACACACCAGTTATTTTCCCCATAGATGCTCACATACAAAATGCTGTCCTATAATTCTGCATTCCTCTCCACATGATAGCCAGTTATTTTGAAGTGAGAAATGGATAGAAACATAGACAATTTCCCTCCATACATGTGGAAAAGAATCCAGACTGTCCAGGAAGACATTATTTCCTGGTAAAATATTCTATGTGGTTTGGTAATGTATTGAAAAAAACTTCAAAAAGCCAGATGGTTCTCCCCGTTATTTTAACATTATTGTTTAATGAGTAGACCAAGAAATGCATTTAAGTAAGTGAATAAAATCCAGTTGTTTCATCATTGTGTTATCTTAAGCAAAACAAATAAATAAAAGCATACCAGTAATGAAATGTTTTCCCTGCAAGAACTTGGTAGAGTAGTGGTGCCAAATTCTGCAGTGATGTAAACTGGATGGATGCAAAGCAGATGTAACTTCATCTGCTGATTGCAACTGAAAGCTTTTTAAATTTGCTTGGAACATATTTATGCCTTCAGATGCATGGAGAAATGAAGTTCAACTGGAGTTTAAGGAGCATTATCATTTTCCTTCACCAAATCTTTTTCTGTGTCACTGATCTTCTCAGACAAAGGTAGATTTCTGGTATTAGGTTTCTTTAAAGCTCTATTTTCTCCTTTAGGCATACAGTCCTCTCTATGCAGTGCAAGCAAGTATGTCATACCTTTATTTATCAGCAAACCACTCAGAATGCCTCACAGTACTCATCACCTGGCAGACAAATGTTTATCTGCTCAGTTACCTATTAACATGATAAATATCCTGTAGAGCCATTGTTGTTGTCTAACAATAAAAAATTACAATTTTTGAGCCAAAATAAAAATGAATTTAAGCTAATTATAATGCTTATTAATGAAATGTCACTCTTGCGTGATGAAATTCACTATCCTTGTTAACACTAAATACTAAGTAATTCAGTATATATAGTTAATCTATTAAGAGGTTTAGGCACTGAAGTGGGAGTTAGACGGAATTTGAACACTGAAGTTGAAAGTTGTGACGCTCCAGATCCACTAAGCCTCTTCAAGTCCAGAAGCCTGTGGTAACAAAGTTTCAATGAAATTTCCACTTTTTCAGAAATGTCTTTATATGCGTATTCTAAACTGCTGCCACTGGGGGACAGAGCAGCTCCCTTCCTAAAGATACGTGAGACAGCTAATCCCAGACATAAACTAAAGCATTCCCTAACCTTTTTCACTAAGTCTGGCTTAATCAATGTTGTTCAACCATACAAACACAAAACACAGAAATTAGTGCAAAACATGGCATCTTCTTTTTCACACATTACTGAAATAGGTGGCATTGATGCTATGTTCTTACAAAATAGCACTCCTCCCTCCCCCCTCCCAAAAAAAAAAGAAAAAAAAAGAAACCTCAGTTCTATTCTCTATTCTAGTTCAAATCTTTGTCTTCCATTAACACAATGGACCTTAATCATATGGTAGGAAGGACCACTGTTCATCCCTGCTGCTTAAACTGACAGCTAAGGTCTCTCATTTCATAAAGCCATAAAAAAAGAGAGGTACAAGAGGAATTATTCTCTAGCACTCAGTCAGGCAAAAGTCCTTGTAGTGAAATACAAGACAACTGAATATTAGGAGATATTGCTTTGCACCAGCTCAGGATGAGGAAGAACTAAAATTCTTTTTATTTCTTAAGCGACTGCTGTATCCACTGGCCAATAGTATGGAGAGATTAGTGCCAAAACCATCTCCCTCTGTATCCAAAAAGACCAAGTCAGCCTTCTGTTCTCTAAATGTCAGGTACAGGTGCTTAACAAAAGGAGAGGTTCCAGACTGTGAATTTAAGTCTCCCTCAGGAGACTCAGCTTTTGAGGACAGCATTCCTCTTGTCCATAACAGCATGTGTATTTGTCTCACCCATCATACTTTGTGTTCTGGAATTCATCCAAAGTTTTCTCTTACCTTAGGCACTTAACATCAGCCCATAGATGTTTCCTGATGAACAGAGTGATAAACATTAGATTTGGTGAGAATCAGCATGGTAGTACCAAAGTCCTGGGGAAAACAAAAACCAAACAAATGAACAAAAAAAAAAAAACAACAAATGAATTCCTTCAAGACAGATGCACCCCCATTAATCCACTGAAATGCATATCTGCAGCAGTGACTGACATTGGTTTCTGATGCAGGGCTGTAGCCTGAAGGATCCTTTTGCAGGACTTAACTCCCATCTCAGCTAGGCACAAACAAAAGCTATCTGAATAAATGTCCTAAATCACAGATAATCCATAATTAAAGTCAATTTCTTTAAATCCCGGGTCATGTAAATAATCTCAATCTTGTACCCATGCCAAGTTGCCTTGTAACTCACGTCTGCCTGGATTTCACATACAAACCTGGCACCTATATGAATAACCCATAGTACCTAGTATTGTTGAGAAAATTATCCAGTCTTGATCTTTGTATAATAAAAAGTCAAGTTATTTTAAAATCTGCTTATGAAACAACTCCTTTATAATTTTTCTTAGGTTATGTTTGCAGAAACTTGTCACAGCATTAATATATTTTCCAGTGCATTGTCTATAGAATATATATGATTATAAATATGGTAATATGTAGGGTATATTTAATATGCATATACAAGCAAGTACACAAACTGTATAAAATTAGTATGTACACCTAATTTTCCCTTCTGCTAAGGGACACGCTTCAAAAAAATCCTCAAGGTGGCAGCACAATCTCAATTTTTAAGCTCACACCCCACTGAAGTACCTGAACCAAAGCAAAAAAGTACCTGAAAACAGTGCGTTGCTAAAGTGAACCTTCTTTTAAACTAATTTGTACCCACTGGTAGTACGTACACCTTATTAATCAACCCCCTTGTCTTCCTTTTGTCCTGAAAATTGTCAGCTTTGAAAGCAACAGTGTCTTCGGATATCCTTAAACAAATGCTTAAAAATAGGATGATGTAATCAAAGTAACACTGGTGCTTGTTCTACCCATGCACAAGAAAAATGGGTTTTACAGACGTTGTACAATAGCTAGGCATATATACCTAAGCTTATCTTTTAGACCCTCCTAAATATGGATCTCGTTACTCAATTGTGCACTTGTGTGGTCGTGTTCATAGTTCCTGCTACTCCTCGTACCTCAGACAAATGGTCTGGTTAGCAGGGCACGACAGAAACACCATTGTGTCAGACATAAAACCTCACAACACTCCATGTTGTTTTATAAACCCATCTTATACACTAGCTCTTCACTTGTCTAAACTGTCTGTTACACTTAATATTGTTTAAATATAATCCTAGCTAATTCACATTTAGCCATTATGAATACAGGGACTGAAAGTGTGCAATAACCTGCACTCTGTTGTATAGAACTAATGCAACAAATTGCTTTGAGTGTTGCAAGAGAGCATTTTCTCATGAATGTTTTTTATTATCACTAATATGACATCATTTGTAAATAAGAAAAATTACCTGCAGTATGTGCAGGCACCAACAATGAGGAAAGCAGCTGGAAGCTTCCATTGTTTAATTATATATCCTTTGATATTCAAATAATCCACTGTTCTACCTAAATAATTTTGAACTTAATCTAAAAAATTACAAATTTAGAAGTGATGCATATTCTAAAAATAATGTTATGATTTATATCCTCTTGGATGCTTTACTTTTACTAACAAGAATAAAGTTGCATTTTGGTTACCTTAACACTAATGTCAGAGATCATTGTTGAGCAAATTGGTTTATTGGTTTGTTTAAAACGCTGAAGAACAGACATAAAATTTAGAAGATTTTATTTTATTTATTTATTTTTCAATACTACCTGTTAATAATCTAGTCTGAGAACCTGTTTGGTCCAGTTGTTTTCAGGAAAGCATCATCTATGTTTCTTCTCTCCATATGCTTTTAAATAATTGAAGATTAAAATTCATTCATTAAATTTTAAATTAATCATTTTTAAAGAGGATTCAATTTCAGAAAGGCTTGAAAGTAGCAGATTGATTTTGCCAGTAAATATTCAGTTGGAAAACCTTAAATTTGACACAGAAGTAGTAGCATTTTTATATTTTCCACTATTGACTTTGGTGAGGATTATTATTAGCAAAGTAGATACAAATGAAAATTCAAAGCCAGTCTCCCTCACTACCTTAGAAGCTGTGAGTATTTTAACAGAACTCATCTCTAGAAACTGTCTTAAAGATGGACAACAGCTGGGAAGACACAGCTTGATTAAAGATGGGAAGCATAAAATCGGGCAAGAGATCTCATGTTTGAAGACATTACTAACATGGTAGATAAGGAGAAATCAGTAGATGTTAATATACAGTTTGGTTTCTGAGACACATTTGGCAATCTCTCACATGGCTAAAATAAAGACCAGTTTTAAAAAAAATAGGAAAAAAAAAGTGTTAAAAAATTAAAAAGGAAATAATATGAAAAACTCTACTGAAAAACTTGCTTCCCTTGATTATGTATTTATGATTTCTTTCTCACTAAATTTCTTAACATATTACAATATATAGATTAAATGTTAAACATGTGCAACCTGTTTTGCAATCATACAAAACTAAAAACAAACAAACAAACAAATAAATAAATAGTGGATGTAACCTGTAAAAATCCCCTGCTACAAACCCATCTCTGCAAATATCACTCCCCATTTTTCTGGCTTACAAGTTTCTTCATTATATTTTTCCCTTTATAGAAAGACCAAGTGATGTGGTTAGGCACCAGGCTCTCCAAGTTCCAAGCTTTTACCTGTGTTTCATAAGTTGCGGGGTCCTCAAATGCTGAAGAGGTAATGATCACAGGTATGTGTTTACATACCTGGACACGAATATACCAGGTTATTTACTTCTCTTTGGAGAAGACACAGGAACATTATGAGGTGTTAGTATTACTGTGTGTTTATACTTCATTCCTTCTTTTTCTACTGAAGAATGAGAACAGCTTTGAGGTGGTGAGGAGGTGATCTGAGAAGGTGCAATGACCCTAGCAGGCCATTCGATGGGGTATTGTTTTGTGGAGGTCTATGGGACTTAGATACCTAAATCTCCTACAGATTGGGCCAACGACCAAAACTGCTTTTGAAAAGGAACCTGTAAACTGCAGGCATTTTTAAAAACAAACCCATGATCTGCTTTGCACTAAGGAGCAGATATTATGTGTTTCTCTTCCGCTTATTACTCTCAGAATAACATGATATTCTACTGCAGAAGTGCCAGGTTTCTACAGTTTTATTGTCCCATGTTATGTTATGCAAACATGAGTAAAATGTTGGTACTGCATGCTGTTTGATTTATGCATTTCTAAAGTTGTTTATGCTAGAGATAATTATTCTGCTACTCGTTCATTATGGGTGTGATTTTCAAATTTCTCTTTCTTGTTCCTAACTCACTAAGAGGTGCTCTGAAAACCACACTAAATGTCTTTTGTATTTCCTATTATATGAGGTCATATCTTTGCATATAAGAAAAGGATGAATAATTTTCCTGCACTAATGAAGGGTATAGGCAGTGCTAATGTAATTAGAGATATTCTTAACATTAGCTATTAAGCTGTGGAGCACAGCCTATTAGTTTTAGCATCACACAGTATTATTCCATCTTTTGGGGATATGAGAGGGGCTTGTACATGGTGGATAGATGCTGTGAAAAACTAGTTCAAGAGTAAATCTACCAGACAGCTACTGAAGATTTAACCCAAATAAAAACAGATGAAGTTAACATAAACCAGAACATCACATCTATTTTAATTTTGCACTCCTTGCGGACTCTACACAGTGTGCTAATGTCTGCAACCAGTCCAAAGCTTCGATTTGTTACGGGAGCTAGAGTACAGCATCTCACACCATACAAGTCAAAAATATTAATATGTGCAGAGCATCAGACTTAGGCGAGGCAAGAGCCAAAGTGGAAGCAGATGTAGCAGAGGTAGCTTTGTGCCACCCTGGTTCTGAGCACTCAGAGAAGCCCAAAGTGTTGCCTCAGAGCTATTCTAACTTTTTATTCAGTGTTGACTATTTCAGCTGTCAAGGATGACTACAACATAAACATCTGAAAAACACCTCTTTGCCTGGAAATTCCCTTCGCACAATTTAGTCAGTCCACTTGTCTTAGCATAGTCATAAATGAACAGAAAATGTTGGGGAAAGTACTTTCCTGACTGGAAACACTACTTCATTCAAACTATGAACCTAATGGGCTCATATCTGAGAAACGAAATCACCCTAAAAGAGGCACTTGAATATAGGTTTCCCACATTTCAGATAGGCGACCTGTCACTGAACTAGTAGATTTTCTTTTATTAAATTGTTACATTAGAACACCTTATTTTCATTCTGATGTGCAACAAAACCAAGTTCCAATACCTAGATATTTTAATAAAATCCTTTTTCTCCGCCCCCCCCCCCCCCCCCCCCCCCCTTTTTTTCCTTCTTTTTTTCCATATGGAAAATTGGAAAATGACAACACTTTTTAAAACTCAGACCATTTGGCTGAAAATTCCTAAATCCTACTGTGATGTGCATTAGAAGTGTAGTGCAAGTCTCACTCTTCCCACAAGTGAGTGCATCTCCTTGTTCTGTTGTGCCCACTGTTCCTCTCTCCTGCTGAGATATTTTATAAATCTCTCCTGGGCATGGCTTCCTTGCCTCTCTACATACATACCACGCCGTACCTCAAGGGACAAAACAATCCATGCGGGGCATAAACAGGGGGCTTTCAGAATCGTGTAGATAATGTTTCATACATTAAAATGCAACGTTTTTTAAAAAGAAATTATCATTTTGTCAAAAAATAAGGACATTTTTTATTCATTTTTTATAGATAAGGAGCATTCCCCCAGCTTCTGCTGAAATTGGATCCTGCTTATTCCCTCTGCAGGATTTTCCTGTAACACTTCTTAAAGAAGAAATAATTATAGATTTCTCCTACTTGTTCTGTAGTGACATTTTTATTTTTTATTTCTCATTTTTGCCTCCTGTGCAGCAGGCGCTTCACCTTCAGCTCCGAAGGATTGCCTACAGGCTTTTTCATTTAACTGTTGCTACATGCCGGTGCACAAATTGTCTGACAGGGATGATGCGGAGTGATAAGGCCTATATCCTACAGCAGGAGATTTACCAGCTACCCAGCTTCTTTGAGCACATACAGCCTGGCTCCATGTTGGATATGTGTCCAGTTTTTGCAACATGATGCACTGCTCCAGAGCAGTGGAATTTGCTCAAAATATTAATAAGTAGAAGCTAGTAATAGTTCAACTAGAAATTTTGAGAATCACTGGAGTTTGGGAAAACTAAAGTTTAAATACCTGTTTCAATGAAAATTGTTTTGAGGATTTCCTTTTTTGGAGCTAGCATATACAATCTATTTCTCTTACTAGGAGTCAAAAAGAACTTATATCAGTATGCTATAAAAGTGTAAAATAATAGACATAGTAAAGGAATGGTACTGTCTGCCATTTCTGCTCCCAAGATCTGGACTCTCACATCTCCAGAATTACATACCCCCAAAAACCTGTTCAGATGTAGCTTAGTTTTCACAGAAGGTTTTGAAATATCACTTCAGCATCTAAAACACAACACAGGGAGAACACTAATGTATCAAGGCAGAGAAAGCAGTGCTACAAATCCTACCTGGGGTCTCAATGTAATTTCCCCCAAAGCTTTCTGTGGCTACCAAACCTGTGTTATTGTGAATGCATGTAAAAGCTTTCAGTGTTTTCTTTTTAAACTGTAACTCACAGACAAAATATCTTTACTGCCGAATACCTACCCTGAAAACTATTGGTTCAGCTCTGAACATAGCCAGATAAGTAGTGTGCATGCCTCTTCTTGATATAGTTTTGGCTATAGCATGTGTCCAGAAAGTGTCCAAGATTCAAGGTTAAGAGAGACCTCGCAGCTTCATAGTTAGCCCCCATAATTAAGAATGTAGTTGCTAAAACACTGCCTGGCTACAGCTTCACTCACTGCTATTTTTTTTTTACACTGTTTTTCCCTGGCTTAAAGGATATTTTAGCATTCCATATCCCCCCCTCAAAAAAAAATAAATAAAAATAAGTATTTCTGCATTGTCATCAAGTCACTATTCAACTTTGTTTTTAATATTACTAGTAGGCTGCTTTACAGCCAGTAGAAACTATGGATTTTCCTTCTCCATTGGGTATATTGCCATCACTCTTCTATGTAAATTTTCCAATACCCCTTAAAATATGAACACCAGAAGTCTATACCAGACATCTATAGCATGCTAAACATGTCATTTGCATGCGACCATTTTATTCAAATTCATCTCTGCCTGTCCCTTTTTAAGAAATGGCCAGACAGGGAAGACTGTTTGTTCTAGTCCTACCTCCAGATAGTGGCCTTAAATATTTCCTTCAATGTTTAGCTCCTCAGAATGGGGAGTAGGCCTGGGTTCTGGTCCACATTCCCCAGACTCACATTCCTATAACTGCTTATTTGAAATTAAACAAAAAAGCAAACAAGCTGAAACAGAGGATGATCTACATATAGATAAATGCTTGACCTGTTGTTTCACCTTTTCCAACAGAGGTCTAATCAAAATACTACAGATGAAAGGCATGAAGTACCTACTTTTCTCTGGCTCTGTTTTTTATTTTTACATGTGATGCATTTTTTTTTAGTGATGCATTTTTTAGTGATGCATTCCCTTTGGTGTCAGGCTGTATTATCATCTGTACTGACTGACGGACAATGTCATAACCCCTTCAACTCTTGCAGTTTCTGCTCATATTTACATTCCATTAGATAAGATGTTGTTACTTTAATTTGCACTGTTGATTTCTTGGCCCACTCTTGGCCCACTATGCTGATAACTAGAGCTAAAGAATACACATTTTTGCAAAAAGTCACTATGTTAAAAATATTTTAGAACATTACAAACTTGTCCATAAATTTAAGTCAATTTAATTGGGTAATTGAGTGAAAAGGAAGAATATATTTTTAATCAAAACATGAGTGCCAAAAGTTGAGGAAAGGAGAGATCTAATTCGTCCCATTGATCTCTGCCCCAGTTGCAAGCACTGTAAGCATTTCCATTTTTTCCTGAAGGGATTAGAATTCACATTGTAATGCTAAGCATTCCAATCATTGTGTTGTTTAGCATTTTGTATAAAGGGTCCAACAAAAGGGCAACCTTAGAATATCATATAGCCTATAGTGGTTAAGTCACTCAGCTGGGTGGAGAAAACAGCAGTTCATATCCCCTCTTTCTGAGTAGGGACAGGCATTTGAATGGCAGTGTCTGACCTCCCAGCTGTGTGCTCTAACTGGATAGAATTGCAAGGCAGATTCCTGTCACTCAGGCTTGTGGGAGCTGTTCATTTCTCTTTATAAAGCATCTTTAAACATGTGGTGGAGCTCTGAACTGCTTCAGTTAGATTACTTGGAGGTGCTTCCGTACTATTTTTTTTTTTCCCAATACACATAGTTTGTATGCTTGAAAAAAGATGGCATCTTATCCCTTATTTTCAAAACTTCTACACAGAGGGAACAGACATATGCTGGTTGTACTTCATAGATGGACAGATGATCAACTTCAGTAATGCTGCTGTACACTGCCTTACCACCAGCAGTGAAGCTGTTTAACTTTTTCTCTCCTTGGTCTGTAACTATGTAACTATTAGACTCTTAATTGTTCCCTGTAAATGTCTGAAATATTTTTCCAGAACTTAGGGACCGCCTCCCAAAGTCTTTGGACTGCTATCCAAAGACTGAGCAATTGATTGGTACCTCAGGCTTAGTCAGGACAATGTAGTGTTCCCACTGAAAGAATAAAAATTTTGACAACCCCATGCTTGTTTTTAGCAATACAGATAGAGAAGGATGTCAGTAGCTTACTGACATAATATAACCCATTACTAGATGTTGATTTACATATTTTCATTCCTTCCCCTTTCTATTCTACAGAACTTGGTTGGCGTCATTCCAACAGAGGAAAGCGCAAGAAGGGAAAGATTGCTTTACCCCGGCAAACAAGCACTACCAACAGGTACACAGCAGCTGTTCAATCTTAGCATCAAGATTACAGACACACACACAAATCTCAAGCAGGCATACTTATTTCAATGCCGGTCACAATGTTCTGACAACAATTTGTTATAAATCCTTTCACAGTCAGCCCAGTTAAGATGAAGGTGTTTTTGTTGTTAGTTTCAACAGATAATTCATTTTTTCTTCTGAACATGGAGGTGGAAAAGTAAGCTATCTAACTTAACGAATTCCTTAAGGTTAAGTAATTATATATATATATATATATAAAAGTCTAATTTTATTTGTCATTAGAATATCCAATAATAATTATTATAACAACATATATAACCTTCATATATATCTTTTACATTTCAAGGCACTATGCAAACATAATGTAATTCAAAAATATCACTGTTTGAAAAATAGCTTGATCATCAGAATTAGTGAAGCTCACTTTCCTGCAGCCTTCAATCTTGTCATTAACTTTAGTATCTAAACCTTTCAGACCTCTAGTTAAGCATTTTCCTGTCTGGGTTAGTTACAAGAGGTTCCTCCCATCTGAGAGTCTTCAATAACCGTGGAAATTATCCACCAGTTTGTTCCTCCATCTTCAGTCTCACCCTAGTCCCCCCTGTCTGAATGCTGTGTTTCAATCAGATACAAAGCCATATTTTCCAATTATTTACCTACGACTATTAAAAAAGAAAATAAAATTACATTTGCTATTACCTTGTTGGCAATTAACATTATGACAGATGTGTCATTAACGTGGGATCAAAACAGAATTAAACAGGTCAGGATAGGTGGGAGCTACAGCCAAATAATGTTGCGGATCCTGTCAACATACTTTCTAGAAAAGACCAAAGGTCTACATTCACAGCAAGTTCTGTGAATTTGTCAATGCTTTCCTTTCCACAGTTGTAATTTAGGGTCTTAAGCCCCTTTCACCACTGTGATTGAAGAAAATCTGCTGCCCAAGAGAAACAGGGGCCAGAAAACTAGGAAGGGAGATGCCTAAAATTATACCCAGCTAGAAATAATGATATAAACGTACACAAACGCAAGGTGTTCTTTCAAACACCTTCAGGTACTTTCCTCCAGACATAACAGAGGCTTTGACTGAGATTTGTAGGGAAAATTGAGGTTCTCTGTACTGAACATTCATTTGGAGTTTGGCATCAGGTCACCCTTTCACAAAAAAATCCTTCCCAAAACTCAAGAAGCAAAACAAAACAAAACAAAACAAAACAAAACAAAAAGACCTATAAGACCTATGACATTGAGTACCTCTAGGGAATGCCCAGTAGTTTGGAGATTAGCTAAACTCAAGGACTGTTGATCTGTCTTCAATCACATGCATGCCAGATTTGAACCAAGATGTCTCATTTGTCCAGAGAGATTTCCTGCCACCAGATTATTAGTTACATAAGGGCACACCAAAAAGATACACCTGAATGATGTACGTTATTATTTATAAGGAAAGATACATTGCTCAGAGCTTTGAGCCTGTTTAGCTTAGATCAGCACACTAACTACCAACTTAGAGTGTTATATGTTTTGTTTGTTCGTCTGTTTGTTTTTTGATGAACAACATTCAATAAATGAATGGTCAGCATTTATAACAGGGAATTTGCCACTGAGTTCTCCCAAAGATCTTCTCTTCAACAAGTAGTACTTAGCAAGATCATACATGGGCTGAAAAAGAGGAGAAGCACTGCTGTGAGAATATCAGTATGTTGCCGTGTCTGATGGAAACTATTGAGTGAATAGGTGATGAAATATCATTATTAAATTCAATGTCAGTGCATGCAAAATAATGCACTAATGGAAAAACAAAACAAAACAAACAAAACAACAACAACAACAACAAAAACTGTAAGCATTCAGCTATAGACCAGACAATGGACTATAAATGAGGTATTTTCAATCACAAAGAGGATCCTGGAGTCTCCATATCTCTGTTTTCTGAAGTTATCAGCTTGTTAGTCCTCAGTGGTCAAAAAGCAAGCAGGGTGCTAAAGCTTATTATTAAAAGAAAGAATAGACAACTAAGCAAAAGAAATCTTTAACACTTCTTGGAGTTATGGTTACAACATATCAAACAGGATACAGTAAAACCAGTACAGAGAAGGATGAAAAGGATGACAAGAAGATAAGAAGAATTTAAACAGACTAGAACAGTGCAGTCTGGAAATGACTCAGCTGAACAGGCATATATATAAAAGAAGAATATAATATCCTGAATGCCAGAGAGAAGATGAACGGGAAAAAATTATTTGATGTTTCACATAGCTCAGGATGTGGAAGACACCAAATGAAATGATCAGATATATATATGATCACGTATAAAGGAAACTAAGAGAAGTTCTTTTGCTTAAGTAAAAATTAAATGCAAAAAGTTATAAATGACATCAAAAAGATATTAGACAAATTCAGAAAGTAAAAATCTGTCAAGGGTTATTAAATTGCATGATTCTGATGCACTTCTGGCTCCAGATATCTCCAAACTGCAGGAAGAGGAACTAGGAGAGTAAGTGAGAGAAAGATCATGTATGCTCACTGTTCCCTGCTGGTTACAGTCACAGAGCTAGACAGGCTTCTGCCCTTACCCGTCATGTTCATTCTTATGTTCTTAGATATTCTAATCAATGCTTGTTTTCAAACAATAGATCAATTTCTGCAGTTAATACATAGCCTGTAAAACATTTATGAGTCCAATGCCTGACTCAGTCTCTTGTGTACTGGAAAACTGTTCCAGATTTGGATCCACACCAGGTAGAGTATGGATTCAGACATGAAAGCGTCTCAGCCAAGGCAGGTATATCTTGGGTATTTTAGTGTCTTCTGTAAACACTACAATACAACTTTCTTCTTTAAGCAGAAAGAGATTATGGTCATATCAACTACAAAGGTAAGGAAATTTTTAACAAGTTCTGCTACAGATTGTTTGCTGGAAGCAAAGAAAATGTTTGACATAAAATGCAATATTTTGCATTTCTAACTTTGAAATATTAATAAGTTATTTTATTGGTCTTTTTAAAGCAAAACCAAATTAGGAAAAATATAAAAACAGCTAATATATTTATGTATTTAATTGAAAAGCACGGTAATTTTTTTTCTTCAAACTCAACAGGAATCACTGTTTCCAAGTTAAAAGATGAAAGAAATCATAGAAACAAGAATGTCAGATTCACCCGATAAACTTCTTTGAAAAGTGTAATTGTGATTATAAACTTATTATTGGTATTATGCTTTTGACATAAATTGCATCACTGCTATTTCCTTCCAGATGAATTAATGCTACATGGACATCTAGGATGAAATGGTCCAAATCATAAAGCTCATTTTCCCACAAATATTTAATTTGACCAAAAACTCATACCAGAAATACTTGAGAATACTGATATTTTGAAAAAGCCTGAAGTGATCAGTTACATATGACTCATAAGGAATTTAGTGCTATGGAAACAAATTGCAAAAAAAATCTGAAAATATTGAAAGAAATTATTTGTGCAATTACTTAAGAAAAAGAATAATTTCCAGAGTGTGGCTGGTATGGAATTTATTTGCTAGCCAAATGTTGCTAAGCAAACAATTCAACCAGCCTCAGTTCTCCAATTAATAATATCCTTTGGAAATTTTGATGTTCAAATAGTATTTTTAAAATGCATAACAAATTAAAAGTGAGAAAAATATTTTTCCATACGAATAAATTTTAGTAATAAATTTGTTATTCATCTAATCATTTTTATTTTTACTATAGTCTTATTAACCATATTTCTTACAATTTCCCTTTTCATAGCTGGGAAAAAATCCAACCAAGCTAAAATATGATGGCAATGTGTCATGCTACTTCTAAATGTGGGTGAAAACTTATTTCTAAAACATAGTGAAAAATCTGTGGATTTTGTTGTTAATCTTGTTAGTGCTAATAATACTTTTCAGCGATGGACAAAAATCCATAAAAAAAAAAAAAAAGAAAGAGTCTAACTTAATTATACTTAAATAACTGGGGTGCCTCAGAAAGGTAAACAAATAATCTTCTGTGGCATTGCCTTTACCACAGTATTTCCTAAATTTAGACTGTATGTATACCACAAAACTGTATTTATACCATGTCATCGTAAATGTTTACTTTTTAATATGGAATGTTCACTATGTATTTATAAAAATGAAAAGAGGAATTGAGAAGGGATACAAAAAATATGGTCAGAAATTGAAATATGAAAAGAAAATCAAGCTACACTTAGAGAACAAAAAGTAAGATGTGAGTTCAGCTGTGAAAATAGCATAGCGCCACATGAATAGCACTGCGCACAAAATACTCCAGAGTGGAAGGTGGAGAGGCTTGTTTAGCTAAGCAAGGTAGGGTTCTGTAGAAATCTATTCAAATTATAAATGGGCTTAGTTGCTGTATTTTCTCTTCATGGCATCTTCTGCCTCACCTATTTTAAGCACGTACATTTTGCGAGTGTCAAAATATCTCAACTGAGTTCTGCAGACCTGAACATTAGAATCAAGCTCTCAGCTGCTGGAAAATCTAGCATGAAGACAGTCATCTGTAGCATAAAGATTACTTCAAACCTTAATCACTTTCAATAGAACAGTTTGGCATCCACAAAATCCACCTCCTAGAGTGTATCAACCCTTTCAACGGCTTGGAATTCTCCTTTTCCATGATATGCTTTGGAACCAGCAGCTCCTAAAAGTCTTGGTCAAAAGACAAAGATTGTATTTGGTTGAAGATTCTGGGGGGAAAAAACAAAAACCAAAAAAACCCTTTCACCTAAGTTTGGAAATAAATTCTACTTAGAAATTTACCATGGAGAAGAAAATCAAAACAAGATTGGTATTTGCACAACCAAAATACTTTGTTTTGAAATTTTCTTCTCAGTTAGAGTTTCCAGCCCTACTACAATAAAGAAGACTTGGCTTCACAGTGTGGGAACCAGGATGCTCAGGTACCCACATGCTTGGCTTTGTGACAGGGAGCCAGAAATACCAGACCCCTCTGTTAGTATACCAGGTAAGATGGCAGGAGTTCAAGCTCATCTCAGCAGGAATCCATATTCAGTTTGTCAGTTTTTTCTTCTTTAAAAAAAAATAAAAATAAAAGGTGGACAAATAGTCTGTGACAAGGCAATTGGTTTAGTAAGTTTATATTTCAAGTGCTTTCAAGTTCTTTTTTAGTTCTTTAAAAGTTTTGATAGACAAACTTCATGGAAGTCAAGATCTTGCTTATTCTTAGATTTTATTCTTCTGAAGTCCTGAATCATTTTGCCATATTCAAAATACAGTAATGCTAATCACTATGTTTTACAGTGCACAAGATTCAACAATAAAAATGTTATTATCATCTTACCAGTTTTCCTTTAAATGAATTCCCTCTGTAGGTCCTCCAGAGACCTAAAGCCATGTTATGTTTGAGGAAAAGTGGGTGAATCAATCTGAAGATTTTAAGTGGGAAGTTTAAATTCTGAACTTTCTTTTGGAGACTGTCATGCCTTTTGGAAAATCGCGAAGAGTTAGATATTATTTTATTTGATGTAAAATTATTTTTGTGCTATTTCCACATATCAGTAAGAACAGAAAGAATGTAATTGTCTTCATTATATAGGATTTTGATAATTCCTAGGACTAAATTTGGACTCAGGACAGAGTTAGTCATTCTCCAGAGAGTTGCACTGAGTGTCCTCTGATGCTGAGAAATCAATAATATTTCAGAATCTAGGACAAATTGTCTGCAGTCATACTCCCTTGTTTCCGTAAGAAATAATAAGGAGAGACATTAAACTGGCTAAGGAACAATAAGCTGAACAGTTGTAAATGTGATGTCCTTACAGACCTGAAAAGCCTGTCAGAGGCTTATTACATGACCGCATGGTATGACCTGAAAACAAGGAGCCCAGACAGTGTAATTTGACAGAGTCCCGCTAAAGTCCTGGGAGTTGCTCTCTGTCACATGGGTAAGCAACCCTGTTTGCTCTTTCTTTCTCCTTTCCAGTAGGAAGATACCAGACTGAGATTGCCTGAGAGCTGCAACTGAGTGAGGGAACCTGGTTGGCAGGCATGTGCTTGTGCTCAGATAGGACAGCGGCTGAGCTCGCAAGGGAATGTATTTGGGTTTATGTGGCCCCATTGCCACTGGCTTGAATGATAGCCTACCATTGCCATGTCTGGTCACAGTAGCAGGTGCCACAGCATCGTTTTTGTTGCCTGTTGTAGCAGCAGTTATTTGTGTTGGCTGTGGGGATGGCAGCTGCTCAGTTTGCTGGAGCAGAGGTAGGGGCATAGCTTTGTAGCTGGTCTAGGGTAGCTGATATGGCACACAAATCACTACTATTACGGTGCAGTGCTGTTTTCTGCCTTCATACCATCTTTACTAGATAAAAGGACCCAAAGAGAAAAGGCAAGAAGGATTTTTTGCATAGTATTGATTACATCAAATACAAAACTAAGCTGAATGCTCAAATGCCCCTGGCTATCATTTTCATTCATTTGTTCTTCTATTTACATGGACTAATGGACTAACTCTCTCTCTTAGTTAGCAAACGGTGTAAATTATATAATATTTGATCATGATTTATTTTCTCAATCTGGAGTCTTTCTTTTATACACAGATCATCCCAAGAGGCCATTTATAGCCATGATTCTATGGGCTATAATCACAGCTCTAGGAATGCTAACACGGACTTCTCTATTTTACACTGAATATTCACCAACATCTGCTATGGGATTAATATAAAAAGATTTTGCCACACATGGCAGCCAATTAACAAACAATATGTTGATATAGTTTGAGGCTATCCCTTCATCTTCCATGCAGAATCTGTTGTGAAGACATCTCCAGGGGTTTAGATTACAGTCCTCAGCTTCTCAATTTACATTTGGCCTTTCATTGACTCTTTCTGCCTTAATAGTATACTTTTTCATTTGTATACAAATACTGTATGGATGTTACCAGGATTTCCTCCTGTGTTCCTTGACTGTTTAACTCTACAAAGATAAGCTTTCATTTTTTCAAACTGGATGTCTCTAAATTTAAATTGTTCTGTTAATAAGGTAAGGTACAGAACGATGAGCACTCTTTTCTTATTATTATTTGTATTTTTCTTTTCTTCTGCATTTATAGTATAAATACTTTTTTTATAAACGTTGATGTTTTGAGGCTCACTAATGCTTCTTATTTAGATTTCACTTCATTCAAATGGAACACCACTATCCTCTACTTCTGAATTGGTTTGCTTGAACTGTATTTTTTACTGTGTCAGTTTTAAGTTTTGTTTACAAATTCCTTTTTCTGTGCTGCCTTGTAAAAGTAGATTGTTGCATTGATGTATTTTTTCTGTTGTGTTTGAGTACAACATTGACCATATCATTTATTCTGATTTTCCAGATTTTTGATTCTACAGTGTCTTGCCCCCACTCTCCCCACTACAGAAGCACTCTTTTGACTTGTGCAGAACTATAAATATGTTAAAAGGTAGCCATATATTTGTTCACACCCAAGACTATATTCTCTCATTTGCTTTACTGGGAATTGAAAGTGCTAAGATCATCAGGTTCCTATTTAAAAAAAAAAAAAGCCAACTATACTTGAATCATTTAAATGTATTCTGTAATAATTGTAACAGTGGGAACTTGTTTTCTTTTAAAAAAAACTGTGAGATCGGATTTTTTTTCCTTTACCTTTAGCCATTTAAAATTTAGGCACTGAATGTGATGTAGTCATCTAGGTTCTTCCTACAGTTAGTAAGGAAAAAATGGCATATGGAAATACAAGTTCACTGCATCTTGATATAGGTGTCTGTAATAGGAGAGATTAATTGTTTTTCATGTTGTTGTAATTCACCCTATGGTCTGTATTTCATAATGGTTCACTTTTTTGTCTCTAGGTTTGTCATGCCTGCTGATTTTCTCTAAGATACTTCTTTGTTTAATATTTCTTTATTTATTTTTATTTGTTTCTTAGGGATTATACTCATCCTGCTGTGATTAAAATAAAATTCTAAAGAGAGTATTACATAGGCATATTGTGACACACTATTGATTTTATATACATTTTTGTAAACTAATTAACAGCAAAATTAATTTTGGGTGAAAGTTTTCCACCATAACTGAGTACATGAATTTAATAATTAATGTGGTCTCAATTTAGACATTTTAAACATTGACATCCAGAAAGAAATCAGATTTGAAACTGTAATATATATCCAAAGGAAAAAAAAAAAAATTGGAGGGCTTTGTTGGAAAGAATTTGAAAAAGCTAATATGAAAGGCTTTGCTGATGTGTGCTCTTTTCCCATTGCAAATGGTTGGCAGGAGTGAAAGGAGGTGAAGAAAAGGTAAAACACATGGAAAGAGAGAAAAAACATAAGCTAATATAAGTAAAAAAAAAATAAAAAATAAAAATGAAAGAGGTCACCAAAGGGAAAGACTTACAGAGCCTATGATCTGGATCCAGTTATCAACCTCTAAAGAAAATAATGAGATGTTATTATTTTTATTATATTGGAATGAGTAGAATCAGAGCATCTTTAACACTGTTTATTTATCTCAAATCTAAGTCTGAGGGGAAATTCTCTCTGAAAACAGAGAACTGGAATCATATAACTGGAAAATTTAAGAGCTTCCATTGTTAGATGCATCTCTGTTTATGTTTATATGGATATATGCTTGGCTGTGTAAGTTTCTAAACTAGTCAGGATTAGGAAGACACATGAAGTAGAAATCTACTCACTAAAAATTTACCTTTGAAAAGTTCAGGGAAATCTCTATTTTTAAATAAGAGAAAAGCAAAATAAAAGATATGTTGCCCCTGGAGAGTCTAATTTTCCCATTAGTTATTCAGTTTTCCTCATTATTTTTTTTCCTTGTAACTTTAGAAAATAAGAAATAGTCTGAAAATATCGTTCCAGTATGGCTTGAGCATTTTACTTAGGGGTTACCTGCAACCTGTGAAATCATAGCACTTGGAGAGAGTTCATTGAATTTAGAGCAGCTATGCTCAGGTTCATCGCTGATGCCACTCAGACTGAAGCTCCCTCACTCTTATTCTGGGAGGCAAACACCCAACATTAAGCAGTTGCACTGAGTTGAGGCCAAAGTTAAGTGAAATCATGCACGCACTTCATTTCTTATTAAATGCAAAAGATTATGCAAAATCTCTCTCTCTGTGTCTCCTCTCTTTTTTTTTAATCTTGTGAATCATCACAGAAAATTCTTAGTTCAAATGTAACTTCTAATGAAATATGACAGCAGATAGCAAGTGAAATTGTACTTCAAATCCCAGGGGAAAAGTCTGTTAGGAAGGGGAAGAAAAGCCCTTATGCAATTTGTTCAAGACTCATAAGAAGAAACTACACAAGGAGTTATCAGCATAACAGTGAAGAATAAGTAAAATAGTCTAGCTGAGAGAGAAGAGGCTAAGTAGGAGCCAAGATATGATTTTACAGTTAACCTCTTTGGGTTTAAGAACTGAGAAACATTAGGGAAGTTTATATGTACCTGTTGCCTATCATTTTTATTCTGCTCGGTAATACTGAGATGTTAATCCCTGCAATGGGATTTCCATTTTACCATGTGCAGAGAATTTAACTGTAACTTAAGTTATAATTCAGCATGTCAGATCAATGATGTCAATGAATGCTGATTTGTCCCAGTAGCATTTGTTGCTATTACTACAATAATGAAAACAGGTGGAATCATTTGATGATGTCTGTTGGGAGAGCCTTTATAAAAGGCTGAGCTGAGTTAGACTTGGATAGTGTGCTCAATTACTTTTCTGAGAGTGACATAAGCTTTTACAATGCTTTACAATTATATATATATATATTTAGTGCGTTAAAATTACGAGGCAAAAATGGTGCTTGTTAATAATATATCTTTACTTTAGGTACACCATTATTACATTGTGTTACTTGTGCTGCAAAAACTTAAAGCTATAAAAAAATGAAAATTTTAAATTCATATTATCTTTCCTAAGATAACTTCTTACTTAGTGCTAATTCTTCTGTTATCTACATTTTGTTTAATTAAAGTATTTGATTCAAGATTCCTTTCAAGGGGCATCACATTCTTCTCTGGTTTTTCAGTTATGAGTCAGCCTATTATTTATTAGTTTCTTCTGATGTCCCTTTTTCAAAGGTTTGGCACATCTGCATGAAACTGAAAAACAGAATAACGTAGAAATATAACATACTGATTTAATATATCAAATATATACTGATTTAATATATCAAATAATTGCATACTGATTAATGCTTTCTAATTTAAACTAGTATCCCTCATTTAAAAAAAAAATATCTTTCTCTCCAGATTCTTAAAAACCTTTGAAAAATAGCATCCAAATAATCAAAACCTATTTAATAACCTACAGGTTGTTAAATTTTACTTTTTGAAACTGTACACTTCTGTATATTTAAAGATAAATCACACCTTTTATATCATATCATACTGAAATAGATAAAACACCCACATTACATGATTTAAAAATTCTACTCTGTCAATAGCTGATGGAGTTTTTTCAATCCGGTTTCTTTTCACTTTTTTTTTTCTTGATTCTCTTCCTTAATTTGATGTCTTCCATGATACCTTGTCACAGAGCTCAATCATTTCAAAGATTTTCTGAATCTTAAGAATCTAGGAGCATGTTAAAACGTGAATATTTATAAGAACTGCCTTGAGGAGTTTAAGAAATGACAAAGACAGAAAATAACCAAAATTATAGCATCACTAAATATAAAGTGAAGGATGTTGTTGTATAGTCCTAGACCTCTGGTGTTAAAGAGAAAGCAAATGAATATTTGGAGTTAACCACTACAGCAAGCTGATGACTTGAAGTAAGGAGAGGCTTTTTCACATCTATTTTATGTCTGCGCTTGTCTCCTCTGTATGTAAGTTGCTTTGGACATTGGTTTTTTTCTTCACACCTAACCTTTCTAGTGTCAATTTGGTGCTGTAAGAATCCATGCCTTTAAAGAAATTATGAATGTGGTTTTTTTCAGCTGCAGAATAAACATTAAAGTCCAGTTGTATTTTACATTAAAATAGCATGTTTACATAGGTAAATTTCCACTCACACATTCTGTCTCTGTCAATACATATGCATGCAAGTGTTCAAAACTTAAGTACTCTTGGTTACTTGGAATAGAACAATTTTTTTTTCCACTGATTGAATGAGCCCCCTAGAGTTTCCAGCACAAACTATTGCTGTATGTGAATGTAAAAGCTTGTTTCTGTCTGTAATTATACATATCTTTTTGAAATTGGTTTTATATTTATGTCGTTCAAATTGAGTTTCTGCAATGTTTGCAGAAAATCAGCACACACAATAAAAATGCACAAAGCTGGATAAAATCATGTAAACTTTAACCAAATACCAGTGGAAAAGTTTTGTCTCAATCATAAAGCTCTCTTTAATTTTGTTCTTGTAGAAATGCCTTTTCATTTTATTCAGAAAACTGCAAGGTTTCTGTGCACTGGAAATTAAAATCTTGATTATGTATTAGATAAGTGGTCCTTTTCAAAGTCAACCTTACCTTTCACCTGTTCACCCTTTGAGGTAAAGCATATTTGAATGGAAAGGCTGAACTAATTGCAAATTAAGGATCCTTCTATAGAAAGAGCATGGGAAAGAGGGAAAGGAAAGAATGGAAAGGTTAAAATTACTATTAATCAGATAACCATAGATTTTAATGTACTTGTTTACTCCAAAATAAAGACTGTGAGATAAGACGCTATTGTTAGTAATTCTGGAGATTTACTGCTCTATAAATTAAGATTTATGATGTATCTTCTTCATTTGTTAGATTTTAGGTAGATACACTGACTGCAATAGTCAAACAACTCTACAAGATGCATTGTTGAAAGTACTGAAGAAAATGTACAGATAGCAAGGCGTGTTATAGACACTGAAGATGAAGGTATGCATCTCCAAATCAAATGGACACAATTTTATTAAGACTCTTAGATTAGGACAGCTCCTGTTCTAGCAGCAATTCATTCTACACAGTTGGCATTAAGCAATTCTCTGATCTCAGACTTAATGTTATTCGTTTATATCAATAGCCCTGTTAGACATGATATTTTCTAGGTCCTAAAGCTTCTTCTGGCCCCAAGGGCTAGCTACAACTGAGGGCATACTGGTGCATAAGACCACTCCAGTAAGATCCCATATGATGTGTTGGTTCTAACAGACTTGCTTGGATCTGATGTGTTGGTTCTAGTAGACTTGCTTAGATCAAGCTGAGGTGGGAATGTGGATTTATAACACAAGTTCTCATATTAGTTGGGGGCAGCTGTAATTTGCTCCATTCTAAACAGTCTATATGTGGTCTTCCTGCTTGCAGCAAAGAACCAGCATAGCCCCCATCTGGAAAAAATATGTGATTACCTCTACACAAGGCAATTAGAAAGTGTTACCTCTTAGGAGAAGTTGCAGAAGTAGTTAAATGCATTAAGGAAAGCAGGGCATGCAGCTGAAGGACATCTCACATACTCCCTACAGTTATACATGTATATGACTACGTACTTCAGTGTAATTTTATCTGGGTGAAATGGTCTGTATTGGGGCAGCACGATAGGTTGCCAGTGTGTAAACAGTCTCTTAACGTTTTGCAGCCCATTATATTTTGCTGCCTGAGGCAACCTCCTGCTCTGTGTGGTTATACAGCCCTGCTTTTATTTTCAGTTGTTGTTGGATATGAGCCTATATATCATTCCCTTCAGGAGAGGCTGGATTCAGCATTGCAGTATGTAGCTTAATATCAGAAGCTGTGATGGCAAACAGCTACTTAAGGATCCTGTTGGCCAGTAGAAAGTTACTGTGTGAAAAGCAAAAGTAAAATAACAATAAATAGACAAAACATGTGAATAATAGGCTTTACTAACTACTTTCATTTCTATAAATAGGGCATGTGGATAATAAAAGTCTATTTCCCATGCCCCATGCCTGAAGTGCCATGTGCAAAGGACCAGCCCATAGCTGGCAATGATTCCAAATATATTGTTTTCATGTCAGCAAGTCTATTTGGGGGATTAAACTGTCCTTCCCAGATGGGCAAGCATTTGGTACTTCCCAAACCTGCAGTCAAAAGGATTCTGAATGCAAACATGAAATTCAAAGAATGGGCAAGCATTGGTTGGGACGATAAAATAAGCAGATTAGCCAAATGACACAGTCCTTGTGCTCAGAAATATTGAAGCCTTTACAGGGAAGCTGCTGTTAAAATGAATCATCTGGTAATTGTTAACACATGCTGGTACACCACTGCTATTTACTGTTATAAATGCAACAAAAATCATGGTATCTTAAGATGTATGAACTGATATTTAATCCTTTTTCATCTTGAACCATGAAGTAGAAGCATCATAACATCTTATTTGGGACATTCTTACATGTAAGAAAAAGCAACAGAAAGACTTAAAAATAAATATTATTATGGTGAGATGTTTCATTGAGCTTTGAGGGAGAAGTCTCATATAAACAGGAATGGGACACTATGGGAATCTATGATTAACATCATAGAACGTTAATACTAGTTAATTTAAATAGTTCTACCTAGTCTTTATCCAAAACTCAGGATCCTGTGGGTTGTGCTTGTTGGAAGGAAAAACTGAGTCAGCAGTCAAACAGGATTTCATCCTGTTTGTTTCCAAAGGAACACAGTGCTATTTCCCTCAAGATAGCAAGAACCACTTTCTGTGTTTGCAGTTCTGGGCTCCTTTCAAGCCAGCACTTAGCCAATAAACTTTTTCTTAGTGCCACACAGGCTGCGCTTTGGTAACTGCATGTCTCCACTGCTCTTCCTACTTCCACAGCATTTCCCGTGCTGCTTTCTTGTATGCACAGAGACATCTATTTCAATGTGATCAGTTCCCACCCTGTGGGTGAAATGACTCAGGTCTGCATCACTGGAGGAGCTTCTTTTGGTACTTGTCCCTCTTTATAAGCTCTCTATTCAATAAAGGAACTCAAGAGCTTCTTCCTGTTAGTTTAAAATGTTAAGAGCTACAGTTGCTGACAATTGTGTTAACTTTGACTTAAAACCCTCTTTTACCATTTTTTTTTTTAACAAACTCGTGATTTTTTACTACCTGTTTTCATGCGCCCACATAGACATATTTGGAGGTCTGTTTAGTGCATATTGTTCTGTAAAATTATGTGTTCATCAGACATTAGTAAGTTTCATGTTGGATATGCAGGAACTTCAGCACCAAAAATCAGTTCTTGGTTTTGAAAATATTTGTTGTTGTTTTCAAAACTCCTGGATTTTTACCAAGAGCAAAGAGAAATATTTCTTCCAAAGCTGGAAATATTTTTGAGTTAACAGTCTCTACAAAACCATTTCATTTGAGACCTTTAACTTTTGTCTGACGTTTCTAGTTTAAGAGCTACATGTTAGTTGCCTCAAGCTTTCCAGATGGTCAAATGCACTTGATATTTTTTTATTTGAGGAAAGGATTTCTAAATTATTTGTTATTAATTACATTCCTACGGATAGTTCCAAAATGACTTCTTTCTGATTTTGCTGGCATCAGAACACTTTTTTTTTTTTTTTTTGCCTCTGAATTCAGTGTGAACAGGATTTTATTGTTTCCTGTAAATTATTTGTAGCTCTGGGGGAAAAACTGACAGTCAGAGTGAAGGAAGGAAGGAAGGACGGACGGACGGACGGACGGACGGACAAACAAGGAACTCACATATACACATCTAGTCTCTCACTGAACCCATAAAAATGATGGGTGTCAGAACACATAATTTTAAATTATTTTGTCAGGAACTCTTCCCACTACCACCTCTCAGTTCAACAGCAGTACAAAGCCACAGAACAGATAGCAGCACTCCATCCACATTCTCAAAATTATTCAGACAGCTAACTTCCTTGGAAATATATATTTTTTAAATGTCTAATAACTTTTAAGGTCTCTTTTAAACTTCACGCCTGGTAAGTTCACATGTTAGTGGTGTACAATTCTGGACAAAAATGTGCATCCCTTTATTTTTCCAGGGATGTATCCTTAAAATGGTTACCTTGAACCAAACCTTCATACCTCCAATAGAGTGTGTGCATGTGCATCTGAGTGTGCATGTCTGTTTTTTCTGCTACTCTTAGCATGAAAAGGCAATGGAACTTGTGTAAATACCGGTCCTACTTGCAGTAGTGACTCAGGAAAAAAAAGTGCCCTAAAGTCTTCTGACTGGAGCACTAGTTTTGGCTGTAATTACTATAGCAACAAGAGTCTACCTATTCAGAAAATAGCTGGCAGTGCCTCAGAAAGGACACTGAAAATCTTTTAAACAAATAAAATATATAAAGAACAGTTTTCTCTAAGCAATAGCAGCAACCTTCCTAACAGACTGCTACAGCTGGCTGAAAAGTTTTCAGTCAAAATTTGCTTTTAAGGGAAAATAGATTTTTGATGGATTTTTTTTTTTATTTTTCATTTTTTGAAAAGCATGTTCTTTTTGAAAAAAAAAAACGGAAAAAAAAAGGAAAAAAAAGAGAAAAAAAAAGACTCCTTTTTACTGAAGTCTTGTCCTGTTCCTCATGGGATTTCAATGCTGGGTGCCAAATGCTGCTCTTCTCTTTTGTAGACAGATTTTATTCTCTGTTCTCTCTCACCACGACAGACATTTTTAAGGCATACATAGTGACTTATGGATATCATAGTGTCTGACTCTCAACAGGTGATGTAGGAAAACTTATGCACAAGGCAACTGTAGTGCAAGTTCCATGGAATGCTACAATATTTCTGAATCCAAATGTGCTGTTTTCAAAATTAAACTAAAGGCCTGTAACAAAAATTTTCAGTTTCAGGACAAAGGAAATCTACTTTGATGTTTTCTAGATTTCCTCTGGGAAATGCTGGCCAAGAGGGAGTGCCCTGATGACCTATAAGGATTCCCATTTTTGTATGTTAATTTTTGAAGGTTAACTGCAGCTTTCTAATCATTGCTCTCAAAACCTTGGAGAGGCCTTTCGTATGGGTCCCCATCTCCTTAAGAAACAGATGTGAGAAATACAACAAAATTCCGTTTAAGACTGAACTCTTCATGAATAAGCCTTCTGTAGTTGTAACTAAGGCTAGAGCTACATTTCCCTCGCTTCTGCCAGAAGAGCAGCTCTATCAGAGTTAGCAGAAGACTTGCTCCCCTCCCCCCCCGACATAACTGTTCATTCCCATTCCTCTGCTGTCATTTCCTAATGCTCATCTGTTCCTCTGTAGTTATCCTAGTGGCTGTGCAGAAACAGGGTTAAAAAGCAAGTCTGCATAGCTGAGTGGGTGGCAAGCTGCAACACAGACATGGAAACAAGCAGCCAGACTGGGGAAGTTACTCTTCAGTTTTGCTGCCAAGTTATTATAAAACTACACCCTAATGTGGGAAGATCCTTGGCCTTGGACTGAGATTCTATTCCATGGGGAAAACTGGGTTGTAGGTACTATTATTTGCAGCAAGACCTTTATGAAACTGCTATATTTTCAGTTTGCTAGTTCCAGTGATGATTTAATTAATACATTCCAAGTGGTCTGTCCCTTTTATCTCTCTCTCTCTCTTTTTTTTTTTTTTTTAAATTATCCATGATAATTCTCTTGCTATTCCCATACATTTTCAGTACTCCTTTGATCTCTAGCATTCCTCCCATTACTGGGTTTTGTTGTAAAGTTTTCTTGGAGAAGTAAAGCAGGGACAGGAGGGGTGGTCAAGGCATGGTTGAGACCTGAGGCTCAGCCTCCTTCCATCATTGACATGTGGGAGAGGTGCTGCAGAACTCCCTGAGGCTGAGGGACTGCTCCTTCCACACCAGGGACTCTTCCACATACACCTCCACTTACATACATACAAGCTCTTCAAAAAGGACATTCAAAAAACAGTTTATCCACATTCATTTTTCTTGTCAGTTAGTATCAAGCTTCGATACGGTACATCACAGATGACATATGTAGATTTTGGGGAAAAATGGCTTTATTTTCTGCTGAGTAGTAACATTTGCCACTCAGTGATTTTCAGTACTGTTGAGACTGAAGTCAAAACATAATGCTTCATAGCTACTACATGAGGATAGGCTTTTTAGAAAATGAAGAAATCATGGCACAGTTATCTGATATAAAGCCTTTGATGAAGCTAAGAACGATATCCACAAGTCTTGAAATTACTGTTGCTGCAGACATGAAGAATGAATCCCTTCCTCAACTGTTCACAGTATTTTGTGATAATGCAGGCATTTGTAAAATGAACAGGGGAGAAAAAAATGTCCCTCAGAACAATACTAAAGTTTTTGCTCCATGTATATGTTGCTCTTCATCAGAGCTTCCTATATCTTAAATTAGCCAGGGGCCACTGGTACCTTTGTACTTTGCTACTGGAGGTGAATACACTCTGGGAAATTTAAAACATGTGTGAGGAAAGTGCTTTTTCTTATTCTTTGGTCAGTTCCCTTTTTAGAGCTGTGTCTAGCATGAATTTTATTACCCTCGTATCTCTCATTTTTATTATGCTTAGAAATGGCCAGGCCACAGAGCAAGAGAATGGTTCTCTGATGTTCTTTTCCATCACTTCCTTGCTCTCCTTTATTTGTATAACATTCTTTTCCTATGACAGTGTTCCATACCTCTATCATTTCCACACTCCAGATTCCATATCTCTGCTACACTACACCTTTTTAATTTCTGTAATAAAACATTTGCCTTATACCAGTAAGTCATGTTGGAGTCTTTATTGCTTATTAACTCTATAGGCGATCATTCATTTCTACATTTATAGCATTTATAGCCTTCAACAGGATACTTAGGAAATGAAATGAAAAATGTTTGAAAGGGAAAAATGGTTACAAATAATAATAATAATAATAATTACTCAATGCACAGAATACTTATGTAGAGATAACATGAAAACTGTTGGATGTGCAGTGCTATCCTCCTCATCAAACTCTGTTTAAAGAATAACACTTAGCTTTTCCATACGTGAAATACCCCACAGCTTATTTCCATCTCTACTAACTGTACTGCATGACTGCTTCTAGGGCCACCTCACTACTGCACCCAGCCTGAAGAGACAATGTGTAAGAACTCCAAATGATAATCTCTGATACATTTAGAACTAGAGTCCATCTTTCCCTTTGAAGGAAAACACAGCCAAAAGTTTTATTTCATCTACCAGAATAATGATCAAGCCAGACTGGTGCTCACCAGTTTAATTCAGCTTGAAGGAAATTAGGAGAACAATACTCTATGGGTATTCTTTTCCATTGAACAGAATTTTTCTTTCTTGTTCAGAAAAATTCTGATCAAATTAAGGATTCTATTCTTAGAACTTTCCACCACTGGACAGAAGAAAAGGAACCTTCAGAGAGTGATTTATCCTGCCTAACATCTGACCTCTCCTTGATGATCTTCATTGGTGCCCATAGACCAAAATCCTAATGAGGCAAACATGCAGAGATGGGACAAAGCTGTTTTTTGGCTTTGGAAAAATCCAAAAAAAGGTAAGAGAGAATGGAATTATTTATGGTTTCCCATGGTTTTGGCTATTGTTACATTATTTCATGATTTTTTTTTTTTTTTTTTTTTTTTTTTATGGGGACTTAAAATTTTAGGTGCAATTTTGTCTTTCACCATGTCATCTTTCTTTTGTCATAGATTTGCCAGGTGAGGACTGTTTTGATTAAATGACTGTACAATTCCTAGTTTTTGTTGTTTCATTTAACAATATAAAAATACATTATACCTTGGTCCTATTACTGACCAATACTAGAATAGGTATCTGACTTTTAAGGAATGTATGTCATACAAGTACTTGAATTCTGCTGATGTGTGTGTAAATGTCATTATTAACAGTTTGCATTGTATAACATGCATTTTCAGTGGCACAAAAGGCACTTCATCTTGATGTCTAAATTAATGTATTAGAAGAAAGGAGAGGAATGTCTATAACAATTGTTGCAGTCTTATCTCTTTCGAAAAGAGAGGAATGTCTATAACAATTGTTGGAGTCTTATCTCTTTCACTAAGTGAGAGTCTTGAGGACAGCTCTCCTATGAAGAGATTTCACATCTTTTCTTTATTCAAGTGTCAATAAAAGAGATGGCTAAATGACTCATAATATATTGTGCAAATATATTTTCAAATATTTACATGGCTACTCCCATAGATTCTTAGAATTCTTAGAAAATTCTTAGAAAGCTTATATCTAATGTGAAAACTGATTTACCTGAAACGACTGTTGTTAACATTCAGGTATATTCTGTGTTAGCTCACACAATTTGGAGTCAAACATTTCTGCATTGTCTTGCATACATTAGGAGGAGGTTTTCTAACTAACAGAACTTTTTTTTTTTTCATTCATTTCTCCCATATTTTATGTTATTAGTATGACAAATTAACTGTAGTGGTGGGAATGTTCTCTAGGAAAGGGATTTTTAGTAAGCTATTTGTTTCATTGCTGTAACACTGAGAAAGGTACTGGAACCCTATTACAGGATACAAGCTGTAGGCCTTAGAAACAAATAGCAAAAGATTTCAAAGAATCAGGGAAAATGTGAAGCATTAAGTTATTTTAATGAGAATAGATTAGGACCCTACCCTAACAGGATTGCCCATCACTTTAACTTTTCATCATTAATTATTTTCAGATTTCAGATATCAAAAGTATACTAAGATATTTCTACTAGTTGTTTGGCAGAGTATGGCTTATCTCCAGACACAACGTCAGCTGTGTCAAAGAATATATGAAAGTCAAGACCTTGTTCAAATAATGGGGGAAAAAAAGCTACAATTATTTAATTATTGGTTGTTTCACTAATCATCTTTGATCTCTCCTTTTTTTTTAAAGTTTTGCCAGACTGCCTCTTTATTAACACTCTTCTCAGAAAGAGAAACTACTACTAGATGTCATGTCACAGCACAGATGTAGATACTCTGACTGTAGATGTGTATTCAGCACTGTCTCTATCAATGTCAGTAGGAGCTTTGCCACTACTGTTTAGGATAGTATCATTCTGCACAGTGTTGAGAGAAAGAGTGGAGAGCTTTGGTGCACAGAGCAGTGTGCGTCATGGCATGCAAGGTCTGATGGCTGATGCAGGCTTTCCATAGCAAAGCATCTGTCAATCTGTCTGAATATGGATAAAGACAGAAGAAGTATATCTTTCTTGGTATACTGTTTCATCATTTAAAATCATATTTGTAATTACTTTGTTGAATACACCTATACTTGTTATATTCCAGTGGAGAAACATCAAGAATTTTCCACACTCAGTGCAAATGCATGCCTACCTAGGAATCTAGAAATAGAGCTGAACTACTTCAGGAAACTTAAGCTACAGCCATGCAGGTCAATCATTTTCTGTTTTAAAGTGAAGGCCTAAAATCTGTTAAAAACAACATGGTCCCCATAGGAATAACTCAATACAAATCCTGAAGAAAATAAATAGATCTTTATGACAGCAGTGAAATTCAACAAGTAATCACTATTCTGAAAGCTTTTTATTTTTCTTTATTAGAAACATAAACTGGATTACATTGGAAAATATGTCAATAATTGTATTTTGGTGGCATGTGGTTAAATAGATATGGAGATTGTGTCTTTTATTATAAAAAAGCTGACAAGATAAGGAAGAAAAACTTCAATAAAAATTAGCTCCCAAGCAAACTCTCTGCAGTAACTCTGTACTGGAGGAACTTTTAAGCAATGTATTACTGATCAGGAAAAAATAAATCAATTGTTAGGTTATATGCTATAAACAGTCATCACAATAGCTCACACTCACCAAAATAGCTTGAAAGGATACCTGAGTGACAAATCATGAGCTGTTTCAGAAATAAAGAATGAATGGTTTTCTGTAATCCTCCTGAATTTCTAGCACACTAAAATGCTGAAGAATACAGGCCTTTGTGAACTTTAGCCAGCCATTATTCATTAAAACACAAATTGTCTTTTATGGTTAGTGCTTAATGACATAAATATATAAATATATAAAATGAGATAAAAAATAATCAAAGTACACCTGGTTATTATTTGTAAAGACTTAACTGTAAGTTTTTAATGATTAATTTATCTGGCATCTAATACCTTAATAGATCATGAGAAACATCAAGGGAGGAATGTGGTACTGCATTTTTAAAGTCTCTTTCACTCTCACTGAATGATAATAAGCATGGAAGCTATCATTAGTCTTGTTAGATGATGGTTCCTTTAGGAATCTCTTATGTGTTACCTTTTAGAGGGAAGGTCAGAGAAAATCCCCCTGGGAGTCCCCTTGCAGGATACAGCTAACACAAGCGTAAACTGTATGGAAATGGCTAAATTATCTTTAGAGAGACCTTGGTCTTTCACATCAATCAGACCTTTCTGAACTAGTAAAACAGATAAGCATCCTGCTGGTAAGACTGTTACTATCCATATGTTTGTCATGACTGTCACAACAAATTTTGAATGAAAAGACCATTGTCATACTTTTCTAGAGGAAAATATGTCTGTCGGTAAATGCTAAAGGTAGGTGCAATTTATTTTAGTAAGAGCTACATGAACTATCAGTATAAAAATGTAATGTTTAAGGTTGTAGTGAAAATCCACAGAGTCAGGAAACATAAAAGTTAATGCTGCAAGAGCAACCTCAACATTACCACTGCGCATATCTTGTATATTTTATGGTATAGATTTTACAGCATAATCAATAATCTATTAAGCTTCACATTTAACAAGAAAACAGGATTACAAATGGAGTATTTATAGAATACAATCAGTAGTTGTTGAAAACTTTGTGGATTTCTTGACTTTTCTTGACTTTGGCTATATAGACTTGATGTTCTGTATTTAAATTTGTTATAGTTTTGAAGATTTTGGGGAAGATGGGAAGAGAAAACTGCCTGCTCCAAGTGGTTTATTGCTTTTTCTTGTCAAATGCAATTTTTAGCTTCCCATACCATTAAGGAAGGGCAGAAGGAAAGACAAAAAAAAAAAAAAAAAAACACCTACTTCACACTTTCACGCTGGTCTGTTCTTGTCCTACTAAAACAGGTTATGTGAAGTAGAAAATAAAACAATAAAAGAATGTTTGCATTTTGACCACAGTGACTGTAAATCTTCTTACTAAAGAAATTTGTTACTAAAGAAATGTTAAATGATACAATTTTTGTTGTCATACAATCAAGCTGAAAATTTGGATGCACTCTACAAAACAATTGGAAATGCAATTGAAGATCCTTGGTAACTGTAATGAGAGAGCTCTTTCCAAAGCCACACAGCAGAAGTGGTAGGAAGGATACTTTTGCAATAAAAGTCACAGTTTTGGCAAAGTGCACATTTTCCCTAGGGACATTCTGATTTTCCTTTAAGCTTTAATTTTTAATCTAAGTTTTAAATTTCTTCATAATAGAAGTTTTGAACAGTAATTTCAACTTTAACTTAGCTTTACAATTAACACACGAGATATTACCGTTCCTCAGAATTATATATTTGGATATAGTAATATTTTGATAGATTATTATATTGTTGTGATAGTTACAGGAGCATTCAGGCATTGCAGAAGAAATAATTAATTCCTTTATTAAATACCTTAGGGTCATACTCAGATGCTATTATGGCACCCAAGGGGAACCTTGTCATGTGCAATCAAGGTGATAAGCATAGCTTAGCTTTCTGAAGTTAACTGTAAGTTCATTTTACCCCTAAGCTCATTTTTACCCCTACCTTCTCTATGTCAACTCCTGTCCTTTCCAACTCGTATTTATTGGGTGTTAAGGTTATGTTGGCAAAATTGTACAGGGTACGGCTGACACTATTCCAAAGGTATGATGTGGTAAGGTAATTGCTAATTATTATACCAGGCCATGCTGAGATACATCAGAGAACTCTGTTTGAGAATCCCACCAGTGTTTAAGCATGAAATATCCCTAACAGTCCTCACTGTTATAGCTCTGGAGGTCTTTGACTGTCTTCAACTACCTTTGCTGGTACACTTTTGTCCATGTTTTTTGGCAGGAATGGAAGCATTCCAGTCAAAAATATTGATGTCTCTTAGGACAGGTGAAGTTTTGAAGATCTGATTTATTTCTTAACTGAAGTAGCAGTAAAATTCTAAACAACTCTTTTTTGAGATCCTGATTTTAAAATAATATACTCTGCATGAGAGGTAGTAATAAACTTCTTTAAATCCACTGAACACAACCTATTTCGAACAGCGCTTCATGTCTGAGATACATTTTAGATTCCCTAATTCAATTCCCACCATAGTCAGGAGTATTCCCTTTCCCCTTATCCCATTCAATATTTGTAAAGTGTATATTTTCTCTTCCAGTCTAAGAGGTGATGGCCATTACGTTTTGTTTTGTTTTGTTTCAATGGACTAGCAATGTTCACAACAATGACTAAAAAACGTATCTTGCTGGATCCTGTGAGAGATGCTATAAGTAAACAAAAAAAACTATTGAAGTACCAAAGTAAATATAAGTGTTATGCTTAAACTAAAATTAACTTACTCATCAGTATCATCTTCTCAACAGTTCTCTGGAATGGAAATATATCCAGGTATGGATAAGGAAATGAGGATGATAACCTCTCCTTAAAATATCAAGTCTGTTTCATAAATCTTTCTTCTTCAGGAAATCTGTGACCAAGGTTACCTCCTTCTAACAGAGGAGAAAAGAATATATCCACAGAAATTTCCCCCCAGAAGATCTCACAGTACTCTGGCTTTGCTGACTTCTATCCTGTTTGTATGACTATTCACATATGTTGCTGCCAGCAAATCTCCTCAGTGAAGTCTTTCCAGTGATTTTCCATACTTACACTCACAGAATGGATACACATGTGCCTGTGAGTTCAAAACACATACCCTTCTGTTTCTGTGGAACCAGGAGGACACCACTTGTCTCCCATTTTTTGGTCCCTTTACCTCATTTCTGCTTCTCCATTTACACTTCTCTGACTACTTCTGTATGTTAAAAGGCCTTTCTTCTATCTTATTTCTCCTGAGATCTAGCTATACTTTTTGTGTGTGTGTGTGTGTATTCTGTAATTCATTGTTGTTGTATTTTTACAGTTCTCTCTCTCTTTTTTTTTTTTTTTTTTTGGTCAAAATATTCATCAAAAAATATTTGTTGTGGCTTTAAAATTTCACTTTTTAATTTTCCAGTTTTTTGAAATCTGCATTTTGTTTTCTATTTCTTTTCCTTTGATTAGCAGCTTCCTTCCTCCCACCTCCAAGCTGCATGTAAGCTGTGAGGGAATTATCATTAATTCTTATGATCCTGGCTACTGCTTATTTTGCCTGTTTCTCTACCCACCTATATTTGCTATACTTAGAATCAGGAACAGGAACGACCACCAGAAGAAGCATTTTTCTTCACTTCATTGATACTGCCCTATTTACCTTAGCCAACCATGAATCTGGTTGGTCTCTTCTAATGAAAATTAAAATAAATCTCTTTTGAATTAGGTGTTCATCTTTTGGTCACAAAAGTGAAATTAGTCACTACTACGTCTTGCACTTTAAAGATTAATCTGAGCCTAGCATAAATATGGATGAACTCCTGGAGCCAGCAGCTTTGCACAGTCTTCACCAGTGAGATCCAAGGAACCAAGTCCAATTCTCCTTCAGTTTATGGCTCTGGAGAAAACTCTGTTTTTTGTTTGTTTGTTTGTTTTTAGTTTGCTTGTTTGTTTGGATGAACCTATTGCTTCTCTAGTATCTGTACCTCTTTTACTTATTAGACTTTTACCTTGGATGTTAACTCTGCCCATAAAGAACAGTTCTCCACTTCTCACAGGAAGATCTGTTTCCCCTTTTCAGGTCTCAGTGTAGGAATATTTATGTCAAGAAGACTGTTCTGCCAGAGGTTTCCCATGATCTCTCTCTCTTTACCTCTCTCCCTCCCTGTCTCTCTCATTTGCCATTAAGAATTTATAAAATGTTTCTCCTAAAAGGAGTCAAATACAAAAATCTTCACTTCCCTTTAATACTTCTAACTAGTCAGTGAACTCAGAGATAAGTACTGCTCTGTGTCATCCACCTCAGCATGAGAGACCATGAATCCAAAATTATCACGAGATAATGGACACATTCACAGTAATCAAAGCAGCAGCGCTTTTCTGTATAACCACCAACCACCATATGAGACCCAAAATTATCCTGATAAAATAATCAGAAATAGAATAGGATAGAATATCTTGACCTGGAATATCCCAATTCAGGGGATATCCCCAAGATTCAACTTCTTTTTCTTGAACACCAACGAAAAGTGTTAGTTATTCATCAAGCTCCAGGGTCAGTTTGTTCCTGAAAGAGGTGCCTTTCCCTTGATACTAATTTTTCTTGATGTTCCCTATGAAACTGAAATGAAAATTATCCAGTAGGACTGGATGAGATTATTTTTGTTTCACCACAGATGCCCAGATTTGCTTCAAGTAAAAAAATTTATATCACTGTATCTTAAATTATTCAAATAGGGTCCAATATTAAGAATATTTGAAGATGATTATTTAAGAAGGTATACTCATATCTCTTAACGTGGAAAGAGAGTAATCAATAACTGAAAAAAATAGCTTAAGTAGATATGATTATGTAGGAAGAGAAAAAGTTCAGTTTTCCTGGGAATGTCATATTGTTGCACAACTGTAGCTGCTTTATCTATAACAGAAATTTTCTCCCCAAAATTATCAATAAAAAACATTATTTAAGATGTCACTAGCATTTGCTTTGCCTGTTTAGAATGAGTCTGTGTCTTACTAGAAAAACACACACACAAGGAACACATTATGTTTTAGTGATGGTAGTCCTTACATTACATCTACTTTTTGTCTTCACTAAGATTTTGTGTTAAAAGTATTCTTGTTTTGTCAATGGCAAAATTTAATATTAGGCAACAGCTTCTTCACCCATCATGTAGAAAGCTATTTTACTTTCATATTGTTACACAATACATTGAATTAGAATTATATCGACAGAAAACTTAATGTGGAATATTGTTAAATAGTGAAATAACGTTTCCTCCATCAAAACCACATTTTAGGTAATCAAAGTTATAGAGCACAAAAAGTTGTGTATATTTGCAAGTAAAACATAAAAACTCTTCTTCCTCCAATATTTATAACACTTCTTATATGTACTACTATTGTTTCTCTAAAACTACGTTTAAATGAATGCCTGAAATGCAACCTGAACCTGCAATTTAGCTTCAAGTAAATCAGAATATTCGGTGTAAAGATTTAAGGTGCAGCTGTTTCTGCCATTCATTTGGGTAATCACTGTACATAAATTTATACACCATGAAAAGCTTTTATTCATGTTCATATGGTGTGAAAATTGAAAGAAAAACTCTAAATTAATTACCTTTTTAAACAAAGCAATTTAAATTTATCACATGCAGCAAGGGAATTTGTTCACATATCATAAAGCTTCTGTGAAATACAGAAATGAAATATGAGCTAGGAAAAAGGGTTTACGCTCTGCAGAGACTTTAAGATGTGAAAAGCAAATTAACTGTGCCTGACTTCAATCAACATGCTCTTATGAGTTTGGATAAAGTCTACCTGCAGCAGCAGCCTGGTGCCCTATGGACACTTCAGAGGGATGCAGAGCAATGCAAGCCTCAGCCTGGAACCACCTGAGACATTTCCATCCCCAGCTGCAACTTTTAGGATACAGACTTCAGCTGTTGAGGTAGCACATTATTATTTTCCCTTCACACCTTACTAATAAATGTCAGTTTAAAGCCATTAGAGTGCAATATGTCTTCCTGAATACAATAGAAAGAACTTACTCTCTTCTGCTAAGAAATGTCATTTTCTTCAACATGAAATAAGTTGGTGGTTATGTAGAAAAGCATCGCTGCTTTGATTTCTGTGAATGCTTCCATTATTTCTCATTATGAATCTCAAATTCCTTACTGCATATGCTTGATTATATCCAAGTATACTACCAGTGATTTATTCAGGTAGTGTTTGCCAGCATGCATCCACCTTTAATTTACACTAAGAAAAAGAAACAAAGTCTGATGAAATAATTTGCAGCCTGAAATTGATCTCATGAAAAGAAAATATAGTCAATGTATTTTGCCATAAGAAAGCAATGCTATAGTTGCCCAAATACAGGGGTGCAAAGATATTTTTGTTTGCTTTTATCTTTCAAACTTAATAATGCAAAAATGTTTGCTTCTCAGAGAATATAAAATGACTAGAGGATATCATTCAGGAAAGGAATATATTTTAAGATCTAATTCTTCATCACTGTTGTTTCAGCATGCTAACAAAATCAATGCTAACAAAAATCACTTCCTTTTAATCTGTTATTCTTTTGTTCTGTTAAAGTAACTCAAGATCAATACGTATTGATTCACTCCCTAATTATATTAATTTTACTTTAGAAATTAGGGAGGCCATAATGAGGATGTGAAGTTACTTGAAGACAGTACATTATATGTAGTCTAATTTAGCAGGAGCCTGTGCATGAGATTAATTCATTAAAGGCAGCCAATTACCATACAAACAGGGAAGATAAATAAGATTTCCTCCTTTAATTTGCATTTTATATATTCCTTTGTAATTTTTAAAAGCATAAATGAATTTACAGCCTAACTATACTTTTAATGTATATCCATTTTATTCCTGGGGCACATAATTGTATTTAATTTTAACCTCTAACTTTTTCTTCTAGGCATAGCATTTCAGAAAAGGAGATCACTGGATCTTGATATGAGACATTTTACGTGACATTTTAATTATGAAAAATAATGAAATGTTAATAGTTTTAACATTCCAGCTACTCTTTGCACTAAACTTTTCTCCACTTACAGATAGTAAAATGTTCAGTTGATAGATAAGGACATGACATATCTTGGCTGAGGATCTGGCTCACAAATATAACTGTGACACAAGTAGGTATCTGTAAAGATAATCAAAAACTTTTTTTTCAGTTGGATAGCTACATATTTTATCAATGCAAATGAATGTCTGCAATGACTTCTTTGAAGGACTTTTTTGTTGTTTGATGAGGTTAAAATTGACTTTATTACTTTTTATTTTTTTTCCCTAGGATGATTACCTCCTGGTCATTTTTGTACTTTATCCCTGTGTAATTTGGAGAATTTGAAATCTACATGAGATACTTGATTCCTTGCTGTCTTACACCAGTAGGACTAGGAATATTTCCACTGAAATATCACAGAAGTAATCACTCTTGTGTAATTTACTGTCTGTAAAGGGAGTGTCAGAGACAAATTATCTTTAAAATAAACTTACTGTGATATTAGGCAATTTGTAATTCTCTTTAAAACAACAAAAGATCCTTTAGCTAAATGAAGATTACCATTTGCAAAAGACAAATAAATGCTGTCATACATTTTTTAAAGTTGGAAAGCTAACAAACAAAAAAGAAAACAAAACGTTTTGAAGCTAGAAAAATAACCGAAAAGGTATACTGCTTGACATCCATAAATTATTATGTAATAGAGAGTACTGATAATGGTTCTTGCCATACATAATATACTCATACAAAAGGTTCAGTCCAGTCAATTTCCTTCCCAACAACCCTCCCCAACTTTTTTATGTTGACCTATGATAAAACTATGTTTGATAGTACCTCTGTTCAGCAGCTTTCAAGTTGTAACTATAGTTATGTAATGTGGACCTCAGGACAAACCCATACAAAATACAGGTCATGGGCAAGGGGAAAAAGTTTCTTAAGTAGGAAACTCTGGAGCTGGTGACCAGTTTCAAATATATGTATTCACAATAACTCATACTGAAGCTGATATTCAGTGTCAAATCCTGGCCCTCTGCTGCCTAAACTCAGTGTAAAATATTTTGCTAAAAGGAAAGACATTTGGTTTTCAAGTAAACTTATATGCTTCTTCACCTCAAGCTAAGTTGTCTTTTGGTATGGATTCCAGTCATGTTTTTTGTCAGCAAGGAAGATATTAGCTACCATCAATATCTTTAACTGATGCCAGTGGACCATACTGAGGACCTGGACTAGATTTACTAGCTTGCTTGGGTGTCCACAACACAGACACTAGTGCTAAAGAGTAACAGAAACAGCTGAAGAGATTAGGCTACCAGTTTTGGTGAAGCAGTTCTTTACTTCAATTTCTCTGTATGCTGCAAGCTCCAGGAAGCAACAAAGAGGAGTTAAAAGCAGTTTTAGCAACATCTGGTGCCTTCTTAAATCCAAGCTGCCTTTCTCTGCCAGCAATAATTATCTGCTTCATGGAAAAACATGACCAATATGAAGAATCGTTATTCATATTGCAAGCAGATTGCCAGACAGATAACACATCATGATAATGATGATGACGATAATGATATATAAATGTTATACATACTGCATTCCTATTACATTCCTGCATTGAATACAGCCCTGCAGAGCATAAAGGAAGCTCCTTATAGAAGCGTTTAGCAAAAACGGGGGATGAGATTTTCAAAAGTGATCAACATCTATTTGTCATAGGATTTTCTACTGTTGCCCATGACTGTAACCACTGAACACATGCTGCAGCAATGGAATGCTTCCACTGTATCTGGGTGCAATTTGAGAACAATGGGAACTGTCATCCCATTAAGCTTTTATTTCATTCCCCCCCACCCCGTCCCACTAACAGTCTGAGGGTATATCTTAGCTCGATAGGCTGCAGTAGTAACATGAGGGTTACTGTTAAATGGGAACAGGGTAAATTAGCTTGTGCAAACCTTTGGGTTGTGGTGCTCAGACTACCAACAGCACATAGGTTAGCTAAAAGAGAGCTGACTCAGCTGTATCTGTAGTCTCTAAGTCTTCACTGCAGCATTATTTCACGCTCTTTGTCAGGGTTTGACCTTACCATAGCCATTTTGTACAAAACTCATTTTTGTAGGAGCCTATTCGTACACTACTCACAGTGCACATGCCAGTAGCAGTATACTGTAGCAATAGTACTGTAAAGTATATCTTTAGTCTATTCACCCAAATTTGTGGTGAGAACACACATTTTTTCAAACACTGCTAGATCTATGTATGGTCCCTTCCAACTAGTGCTGCCCCTACAAACCAAGGAGTGACAAGACCTCACCCTGTTCAGAAGGAAAGGGTCAGGCCCTGCTAAGATCCCTCAGATTTGCTCCCAGAAGTAGCTTCTCCTAAAAGTGAGTACAGTTCCACTAATGTAACTATGACTCACTCACATTAAGATAACTTGAAAGAAAATTTTAACTATGTAGTTACTGTACTGAGGAAAACAGGTGTAGAAAAAATACTACTCTGATTTTGTACCTTCTGTATCTACTAGTTATCTTCTGAAACATAAACTAATTTAGGTTGGACGGGACCTCCACAGGTCATCCAGTCCAACCACCAAAGGTACTTCGTTATTTTTCTGTAATGTAGATATGAAAGACCAAACAGCAGGAAAGAAGTGGATCAGTCTGGATGACAGTGCTGAGCAGACAATCTCCATGTTTCTTTCTCTGCCATCTCATGATTGGGAAAATCTGTTTAAAAAGAAAAGGCAAAAACCTTCTTACAATTCCATGCATTTATTATTTTTTTTCAGACAAAACTAAACTATTTTCCAATAAGCCAAGCTTTGTGAGGATGTGTCAATCATTTCTAATTTACAACGTCTAGTTAGTAACTTGAAGTTGATAAATCAAAATTAGCTGACAGTATTCACTAGCCACTTCAAACAAGCTTAGATATTCTTAAAAGGTTCCTTGACTTATATATAGGCATAATATAACTGGAAATGAGTTAAACATTGGATTGCTGTGAGCTTCAGAAGTCTAGAATAGCTAGAATTGTATTACACGTTTAATAAAGGGAAGGAACAAGCAAAAGTTCAGTTCTCAAACAAAACTTTTCAGAACTTCACCACAGGCACCTGAACATAGAAACACAATATATCTTTTGTAATTAGAGTTTTATTGCCACAAGAATATTATGTATATAGCTACAACATTCTAAAGAGTACAGGCACTTGATCTTTCAAACTACACCCCAGTCCTGAAAGAAGCTAGTCACACAATCTGCATTGAAAGCAGCTACAGATTTGGAGTTTCAAGGGTGGCTATTCCTCCCAAGCACCAACCTCTACCTTCTATCTACAAATTCTCTTTTAGTACCCATAAGCATGTTTTCTAGCCCTATATTTACAAGGCAAGATGTGAAAGTTAAGTTTGATATATTTGTCAATATTATACCTTTTCAAAACCACATTGGGGTGAGGGGCAACAAGCAACACAAAAGTAATATATACAGCCATGTTTGGAAGAACTACCTACAGCTAAGTGTGAACAAGCCAAGTAAACAATGGCACAGTATAGACACAGCTGAAAGCATTTAATTAGTTTGTGACAATTAGAGCAGTCATGTGAGCAGCCTCAGCTATTTTCCTTTTCCATTAGGACTAGATCTTGCTCAAGCAAACATACTGTCAAAATACATAAACCCTTTTGCTTGAGACAAGAATTTAGGAATGCTCTGTATTCCCTAGTCAAGATTTTTAATGACAGAACACCATAACTCTGGAACTTCAGAAGTCTATGGGTGGTTTGCTCACTGAATGAGGCACGTTTTCAGTACCCAGTACAGCTGGTTTTATTTGCTGATTTGGTCACTTATGTCATGCTAATATATCAGAGAGGTCTTTTCACAGTATGAAACCCAAAGCCATCTGGGGTTTCAATTTATAGTTGGCAGAATAACATATATGCTTGGGTTTGTGAGGTTCAGTCTTCGGACTGTTATAAGACTACTGTTGAGAGCTACCCATTAGGGAGGTGGGTTTGGAAGCATAGCTTAAAAGCTGTCATTTCCATAGATACTAACAGTTTATAAGCTATCTGTCTTGTAATTTCATGCATGAAACCAAACAGCTACCTTTCTAAAATAGGTTTGCCTTGCCACTTCTGGTCTACTTGTGTACCATCTTGGAGACCTGTTGAACTCTTAAGCAAGGGCCTGATTCTGTATTGAACTGATTGGCAGACAATCTCCACACTCATTCAGCATAAAAATTTCTGAAACACAGAGGTTTCTGAAATAAAAATCGGACTTTCACAGTCTCAGAACAGTTAGAAAGGCTGTTTTTCTTTTTTAATGTGCAGGTCCTGTGTACGTTTCTTAAATGCAGACCAACTGAGGGAAATCATGCTCTTTCACAAATGAGGTAAAACAGCCTTATGTGACATGTGGCTTCAGAGCAACTGAGGCTGAGTGGCTCTTCTCCTGTGTGACTCCTTCCATCAGTAAGCTGTCATGCAAAAGGCAGGCACTAAACTCTTTTCACCAACTTTCCAAGAAAACTGTACAGAAGTTGCACACCAGGTGGTGATACTATTGTTTCTGTCCAGGGCATACTCTGGGCTTTTGGCAAGCCTTCATGGTTTATGTGCATATAAAATCTCAACTTCAAGCAGGTGAGAGGGCTTCCTGAACCTGTGCCTCACATACATCAACTGCGACTGTATGATCATGGATACCTGTGCCTGAGTGAAGAACAAGTCACTAAAAAAGGGAGTTTTTAAGGATGTATGTCTTCCTCCAACACATGATGTCATGAGTGCTCTTAAAAGATCCTACCACAAAAATAAAACCAAAGTAGCCCAAATCTCTGCTGAGGGCTGTTTGAAATAACCAAAATAACCTGCTTGGCTTTGCTGTTACACATGCTGGAAGAGTTCCTCAGTCAGCTACAGCTGACAGGCAATTAGGAAATTGTTCCTTACCATTTCACAAGCTGTCAGTTAATGGCTCCCAGCTGAAGCACAGACACTGACTATGCAAGTGCTAATGCTGCTTCACCAGAAACCACTGAAGAAGCAAAGCTGAAGACAAGAATTCACTCAGAAACAGGCAGGAAAGTTACTGTTAAGAAACAGTGGATCCCAGCTCTGATACCTAAGACATCTTATGGGGTTTGTGTCCATCTCCAGCAGTCATTTGCAGGGGACAGGCTGGTGGAGAAGCATTAATGCAGTGAGTTCAGCTGGAAGCCATTAACTTGCAGCTGGGAGGCAGTAAGGAGCAGTTTCCTAAACTGCTTCCCAGCAATACCTCTGTGAGCATTTACTTTTCAAGACAGAGTCAAGCTGATAACATAAGACTAAAAGTTAAATTGAACTTGCTGCATGCCAAAATCAAATGAGCAGGTTGGAAGTGCTCATATGCTTGGGAATAAGCAAGAAGTAGTTTATGGAGCTGTTTTCTATCATCTCTCAGCTGGTTGATCCTGGCTCCCAGCTAAGACCTGGTAACAGACTGTGAGGATGCATGCAGTCCCTTTGAAAGCAAAATCAAAGAGGTGAAGACTGAAAGCCATGATTCTAGTGGTTTAAATTTGCATCTTTAACTTTGCTCTGAAAGAGCAGAAGAGCTTGCTCAAAAAACAGTAAAGCAAATTTGAGAATAGAGAGCAACCCATTATGTGCATCTCAAAAACACCACATAAGTCCCCACATTTGCACTTTACAGTAAAAATTGTTGAGCCCTATTTGAGAGCTCGAGCACATGCATGTTTCCTCCAGACCCTCCTCTATACTCCAGTCCTGAAACATTTTCTGTTTGGGTGATGAAGACAGTGAACAAAAAGAATAGACTCATTTGGACACTGATGTGGTTATTTAGACAATGCAGACTGCCAATAGTCCTTCAAAAATTCTTTGAGGGATTCTTGGTGTACGTGCTTTATTTCTGAGCATGCTCATTGTTTTGATACCTTTCAGCTCTAGCTTTTTTCCTTTGGTGTTTAAGGATGGAAGGTGTCCACTGCAGGTTTGCCAAGCCCACTCCTAATAACAAAGACTGTAGTAGTGACACTCAGTTGACTTTGAGAGGTGGGCAGAAATCACTCAGTTGACTTCTGAAAGCATGAAATAGCCATTTATTTTGTCTGAAGGATACTTGACAAACTTGACATTGCCTTATAGTGAATTTAAATTTTTTCCCCTTTAAGATGACCAAAAAATGAACACTCAGTTTCAGACCTGCAACATATTTCTGAATCTAAGTAGGAAATATCAAAGCCTTTTTGGTTTCTATATCAATCTTCTTAACAGATACATATAGGACAGTTTAAATATGTTTTGCTCCAGTTTCAATTCAAGAATATTAAAAAAAATGTCTTTCCTATTTGCTTGATTGGAATTATTATTTCAGTGATGTTCAGTTTCACTACATGAATATATACAAGATGTTGATTTAGAGAAGATTTTAGGATAGTCCATCAGTAATAGAACATTCCAGTTATAGCACAGTTGTACTTTCAAACTAACTTTAATATAACAAATTGTTATTTCTTGCTTTTATGGTAACAACTGCATGCACAGAACTTTGCAAATAGATTTAAAGTTTTTATATTAGTGCTTAATTTATCCAGTCAACAACAGGGTTTTCAGTGACTATTCCTGTATTCTGCAATAACTATGACAATATGAATACAAGCTTTATGTTCTTCACTAGCAAATTAAGGCTTGCTATGTGAATCTTAACATTGAATTAATATGAATCTTAATACATTAAACTTTCTTCAAATATATTTTCCTCTGAGGATTTTTTTTTTCTATAGTCTTATGTGTACTACTAAAAAATTTATACAGTAAAACTTACTCCAAATGGGCCTTTGGTCTGAAATGTCAACTTCAATACCTAATTTAAGTTTCTCTATGACAAGCAAATAAGTGTTCAGTCTTCCTGTTCTGAAAAAAAAAAAATCAACTGTGCTTTTTCTTTATTTATTAAAATCCCTTATGCACTATGTGTATTCTGTTTATTTACCCTTCTCATATAGGCCTAAATTATTTTTTCTTCCAATATAGCACTATACCAAGCTTGATAGCTTTTGAGCTTATATATCATTTTACATTAATTTTATATTAGTACTTCTTGAAGCAGGTGTTCTGGCTCAGGAAAATTTTCTCCTTAGTAGTATAAAGAAATACTTGTAATATAAAAAAATTCCACAGAATTTTGCTTTCAGCTAGAGTCATACATGGTTTTAAACAAATTGGAAATTTTTAAAATTAGGAAGGTAACATCTAACAGCTGTTATAAACAGTATAAACATTAATCAAAGAGCCCATTTGTTCTCAGTGTGCCTACTCTGATTTTACAAAAAAGTCACTATTTTGTAAATACAAATTAATTTTGCCAACTACTATATCTATGTAAATACACTGAATTTAGGCATGAATGAATTGGTATCTATTTAGTATTTTCAATGCTCATCTGAAAAATTAGTTCTAGTAAATTCAAGCTTATTTAGGAATTTAAGTAATGTTTTACAAACAGTTTTAACCCAAAAGGAACAACTAGAAATGTCAAATAACTTGTAACTATTTGGGGATGAGGTCTTATTTTGTTTTGAGGCTTAGATAGTCTTGATAGTGTAAAGAATGATAGAGGAAGAGGCAGATTCCCTACACATGTAGATGAGATGGCCTGGTAATCGATATGCTCATGCAGAAGAGTGAAGATCAATCCCTCCTTACCTCTTTTAGAGTATCAGTTTGAGCTCAGGACATCCTATTTGTCTTAGGCTTTCTCATAACAAATTTGTAGTACTTGCATTCTTATTTTTACTCATAATTATCCATTATTTAGATTTTTAAATACAATGTTAATACTGGAAAGACTTGCTCCAGAAATCCTTTTAAAAATACAAGTTTTTTAATCATCAGATATGCACAATAAAATTGAGTTCAGAGGTTGTGGTGTTTTTTTTTTCATTTTTTTTTTCTTTGTCATTTACATGAAATGACAAATTCAGAAGAAGCAATAAACTCTTATTGCAACTTCTCTGTCTATACCTGGAATGTTTCGAGGTCATAAGAAATCTGCTAATAACCTCTGGCTTCCATTTTGTGAAAACAAATAACAGGGTTGGAAATAACCTCAGAATGCTATGAATCTTCCAAGGTAAAATATCAATAGCAGTATTCAATCGATATTTCAATTATCGCCAGAACTTTCTCAGTATTTCTAAGCCATTTTTCAATCAAGGATTGTGAAAATAAATAGAGTGGCTCAGGGATTATGGAATGTTGTGAGAGGTAGCTGGAAATGAACGCTCCAGTCCTGCAACTTTGCCATGTGAAATCACACATGTTTCTCCACCAATTAATTAAGTGCCCAAGCTGAAAGCAAGCCTGATCAGTGCAGTCCCCAGCTCTGGGATAGTAATCCCCCAGTGATTCTGTGCAAGGTATTAGCCAGTACTGCTCAATGACCTCTTTTTCTTTGGTGAGTCAGAGCAATGCTGAAGTCAGAGGCTAAAAGCTGAGAGAATTTATTTATTTATTTTTTTAATTTGCCTGTCAGCTTCATTGGCTTGGGAGAAGAGGGGGAACACTGGAGCAAATGAAAGCAACCTGCTGTAGGTGTCCCTGCTTGAGCAGGGGGATTGTACCAGGTGACCTTCAGAGGTTCTTTCCAATCTAAACAATTTTGTGGTTCTGTGAAGGAGCCCTTGCACAGATGTTGTTGAGGGAAAGCTGAAGAAAAAAATGCTTTATTGTTTTCAGCAGCTGTTTTCTGTCATCCTCCCAACCCCATGAGATGAAGTGCTTAACCACAAGTGCTACAAGGACACCAGAAACCTAAGCTCAGGTTCTAAACTGAAACGCCACCTTGCCTAGCCTGGCAGACATCAGTAATGTGTTGACATGTGCAATGAATTGTCACATTAGGACCTAGATTTCTTGCATGCAAAGTTTTAGTAATTCTGAAGGGGACATAAGAAACCTATGCAAAGGTGGCAATAGACAGTAGTCTCATTCATACTCAGTACATCATGGAGAGAAATTGCTCACTGGTGCAAAAGAGGGACAATATGATCCTGTGTAACGTAGATGGCACAAAGGTCAGGAATTAAACACTTTCAAATTTTTCCAAATGTTAATTAAAACAAGGAGAAGATGATGATGTCTTCAAAACTGTACACAGACAAGAAATAAAACTGATAAGTATGAAAACAACGCAACCTTGCATGATATACAGTTGTTAAATCAAACTCAGCAGGGGAAAGGGTTTGTCCTTTGAGTATTATTTAGGTATTAGGAGACAGTGGGAACAAAGAAAATGTATTTTATTTAATAGTACTGATAAATGAAACCAAATGCAGCTGGTTACCACTGGCACTAGGATGAGTCATTTTGAAATACAATATCTGAACAAGTCAACTCTTAAGCAAACCAACAATGCTATTAAACAATGGTCTGTTCATATCCCCATTCAGCCTTTCTGTTCTGACTCACTAATGGACAACGTGGTACGTGAATAGAGTCTGAATAGAGTCCTGTGAACATATCATACTTGTGCTATAGAGGAGAAAAAAGAATCTACAGAGTTGCAGTGTCATTTCCATCAATACAATGACTTCCTAAACTAGTTCTGTACTAGGACCTATTAGCTTTACGGGCTAAAATACTGTTGATGAAATCAAGTGCTTGCATTTAAATGTGATGTTGAAGGAAGAATAAAATCTCATCTCTTAGTGTCAAATGAAAACTTTTTCCTTTACCTTTCTTTCTTCTTTCAATAAAAAGTATCTTTTAACCAATGGCAGAGGAGATGCATTTTCACAGTATTGTGTTCCAACATCATGTCTGCAGGATGATTAGAACATTGTAGAAGAAGACCTGCACAACCTTATGATCTGGAATAAGAAAAATGAGAGATTTTGCTCATCCAAAGTGCAAGACCACACTCATGATATCAATATTATGAGCAGGAAGAAAGGACAGAGCCAAAAGGGCTTGCTCATATTACTCAGTTACAGGAGACTGATATAAATCATGGTATCACCATTAGAGCTGGGAAATATGGCTATGGTGTAAAACATTCAGTGAGATTTCATAACAGTAACATTGTACTGAAGGTACAGTTTTGGTCTCTCGTGTCTCAGGAAGGTAATTTCTGTCCTGAGGGATGAGGAGAAAGGATGCCAGCATGTTAGCAGACAGGAGTAAAACTCATGTTTTCTCCGATGAAAAGAATATTAGGAGAAGTTATTACTGATATCTATAAAACATGAAAATGGAGAAGCATTAAGAGGAACAAGGCTTTGAAATAGCTTTCCAATATACATACTGGAATGATGTTTTATAAGGACCCATATATTCCATCTGACAACAATTCCAAGGGATTGTCTTCAGTCTCATCAAATGTCCACCCAATTCTGTGACTATTCTTTTACATTTATACTAAAATAATGACTATACAATTTACTGAAGCTCTGATCATTACTTTTGCATGCACATGATGAAAAGAAGATATAACTATGGCTGGGAAACCTTCCATTGAACTGGAATGGAAGAGCCTTTCACAAAACTTATTGACAGTAAATCATCCCTAATTTTTTAACTCTATTTTGGACTTCCTATTAAAAAAATAAAAAATAAAAAAAACTTTGACCTCTGTTACCTGGGAGTACATCTGATGCATGAATTCCATGTCATGCAATGTTCTGTAAGAAACAGCTGGGCTATCTGTATTTGTTCAGTTCCTGCAGTTCACAGAGATGCATTAACTTGGTGTTTCATGTAACAGCACTAGTTTCATCTCTCAGCAGAAACGGTTAGCCTCGGATATCACAGGTCTGGTACAGCTTTAATGCCAGTGGTTTGTAATCTAGTGCACAGAAAGCTAGCCCAGATATTTCTGAAAAATTCGCTGTTAGGTGATACAGCAAAAATCTTCATGCAGCATAAACTAAACCTTAAAACCCTTAAGACTTCCATCTTTTTGAGAACTGAGTATCATTATACCACCACAGTTACTGAAACAAATCTGAATCCTTCCAGCTGAGAGCAACAGCAGTGAAGTCATACACAATGGTCAACCTGTTACATAATTTCTCCTTCACTCTTATTCTAAAAGAATAAAATGGGCAAAAGATGAATCTAACCAATGAAAACAAGAAAATTTTCCAAAAACTTAAAAGGCTATTAGTTGCTTGTAAAGGTCTTCGTTATCCTATACAGAGTTTTGCCATTGTGTGAGAACCACTGATCATGTAGACTGAATCATTCCTTCTAGAGTAATGCTAAAATTTTGCCAGTTGCCTCTACATGATAATGCAGTTGAAAAAAATTCATTTGTGTTTATTCATACATAGCTTATGTATTAAGGTACTATTCATTAATGACAACTATGATAATAGTTGTGCTTCAAGAAATAACTTTTCCTCAGAAATAATATACCTTCATTTTTGGAGTACCATCAGCAATTTCCTATGCTCTGAATAACACCTTATTCCTAAGAAAACAGAAATAAAAATGTAAAATTAATTTTTAATTGTGTAAAGGATTTTGATTTTCATAATACCACAACCATATAATTCTCAGTACAAAGCAATACTTCTGTCAGTTTTTCATTTGGTAATTATGAAGGCAGTGAAGAGAAAAGAGTTCTACAGTTTCAAAGGATTTCTTTGATTCTCATTGACTAATATTGTGTGTCCTGGTTTGCAGCTACTGATTATTAAAAAACAAGCAAACAAACAAACAAAAAACCCCAACAGGTTAATTATATGATTTTGGAAAAAAAAAAAAAAGTAGACTTCAATTTCCAAGTCACAACAATGAAAGAGAAAATATTGGGTTTCCTCTATGCACTGAGTACTAACTGTAGGGAAGCAGCACATATTCCTCCTGGGTTTAGTCAGTTATTAAAAACAACATAAAATGTGGAACCTAATTTGTAAAAGTAGTTTTCATTACACAGAGACAGCAAAGGATTGTAGCTGCTGGTGTCATACCTGACCTTTGCTATGGATGTTCCTGAATGGAAAAGTTAGCTTACTTGTATTTATAGCTAAGTATCACTGACTTAACTTTTGCCTTTAGCCTAGGAAAATGATGTGTTGCCTTTCTCACAGGAAAACACAATCCATTTAAGCAGAGATTTTACAATATGATTGAACAAATATCTTTTCTCCCTTTTTTTTTTAAAGAGAAAAATATTTAACAATATACTCATTCTGAAAATGAGCACATTACATGTTGCATTTCATTGGAAAAAAAAAAAAAAACCTTTGAAATTTCCCTTTGTAATTACTCTGCAATCTCCTTAGTCTTGCTTCATTTATTATTTCCTTTGATGGCACAATCCAAAACATATATTTTTTCTCCAAGGGAAAAACAAATTTTTGCTTGTCCTGGGTTGCATGTATTTAGTGCAGTCCATTATCATATTTCCACCCCACAAAACTGTAGACAGTCAGTCACCAAATATCAGCAAGTCTTCAAGTAGAAGAATCTCAGCTACGTGTGAGGGATATTCTTTCATCAAGGTATTGGTCCAAATAATGAAAACATGACACGCAAGGGGGAATAGAGTGGAAATGGAAAGACAGGTGCTAATGGGGAGCTTTTGCCACATACTCGGTCATCTTACAATTCTAACTATTCCATATAAAACAGATAACAGGGATGATTGTTATTGTTTTACTGATTAACCATTCTCTCCTTTTTTTATTTTTTTTTTTTTCCCCAAAAGGCACCCTGGCAAACTCTACTTAGTAAATATTGACACCTGTAAACCAAGCTGGCTGATGCCTTTGGCTCTTCAGCTCTCTTCCCATCTGTTGCCTGGGAATTTTAAGCAAAGTATTTTGGGACACTTGCTCTCTTTTCATTGAAAATTAAAAAAAAAAAAAAATCACTACCCAAAAGCTAATCCTAGAGCCACACGGCTCTAGAGAGGCCCGTAGTAACTAAAGAGAAAACACAGCATATGTAAAATGCATATCCTACTGGCCTCTTCTGACTACTCTTCTTTGGTTAACAGCATGCCACAGTAATCTGCTTAGTTACCAAGTGGAGCGTTCTTCCCTTTTCCCCATGAGATCACCCTGACCACGATCAAAGTCCAAACACATTCTCAGCTAACTCTATTGTTCCCAAGAGTGGGATTAATGACTAATTATGTCAGGTCACTCATCCAGATGGCCTCTCAGATGTTCCTTTGTCATTGCCTGACCTTCCATATGCCCCTTTGACCTTGAGGTTTATTTCCATGGCAACATGAAGCCTCAGTTTCCTTGCCAAGATTGCCAAGAAGTGGCCAAAAGGGGGGATATGGGATAATCTACCCACACTTTGTATTCTGCTTCCATCTCATGCCTTGTTAAATCCAATGAATAGATAAAAAATACTATCTGATCCCAGCTGAGTGATGACCATGGTCATGATTCTATGTTACATGCTATGTTTTTTAAATTAGCAGACAGCTTTGTACATGGAAACGTGCATTTAATTTGAAGAACATCAATCGCCATAATGTGATCTTTTTATCTCATTAATGTTAAGCAAGGGTAATAGAATGGAATTACAAAATATCACTGTGAAAGGAATACAATTCAGAGAATTATAGATATCCCCCATTAAAGCCCTAGAGATGTTTAGATAAGTCTACTTGTTCAGTTTCATAAATTAAAGATTCTTTTACCTTCCTGAGGTTTAAATCTAGCCTGGGATGTTGATCTTATTCTGAAGAAGGATTTTAACGTGGTTAATGCAATGGAGAATTATTCTGAAACAACCAAATAAGTAAATAAAAATATAAAAGGCCAGTGACCGATGAACTCAATTAAATAAAAATGGTGAATAGGTATTTCCATGAGTTAAGCTGTATTCTCTTTTAGCATTTAAAAATGCCTATTGGACAAGATGTGAATTTACTACTATGTGCTGTCATCTGTAGTAAAACTGGTTAACCATGTTACTACCTAGCTGTATAATAAAATGATAATCTGATCCTTTTTTTCAACTTTCCTTAAATTTTATTCATTAACTGGCTAAAAACAATTATGATGAACATTTTATGAAGAACAATTATACATGAATGAATAATGAGCATCAGGATTACTGATTCCCGTTCTAAAACAGAATCTTAAAAGAATAGTGTCATTGCTTATGCCACATCTCTAATGTTTTCCATAGACTCTGTTTTTTCAAAGGAGTCTCTTACATGCATTAAATAGGACATGGAATATACTAGCCAATTTGGAGGGTTGTATCAGTTGTATTTTTTTCCCTGTTTTGAAGGATCTCATTGCATAATATTTTGCAAATTGCTTTGCAGATGAATTTCAAAGTTGTTACATGGTCTTAGTGGAAATTCCTGTAAGACTCAGAAAGATCTATGAAGCAAACCAAAATGGAATGCAGTGCCCTCAAACTGCTTATTTGCTCTTCATTCCTGATCTCTTGGAATAGGCACTAAAAGTATCTCAGTGAAATTTACCTCTATGTCTGCCTATCTACATAAAATTCTATAAAATCTACACTGAAATAATTGTAAGGATTTTAAAGGTAAATGCAGATAGGTCCAGGGATAAAGGTGACATTAGCGTGTAGGTCTACCCTCTGTATATATGTGTTATCAGCCAGTCTTCACTCAGATTATCATTTCAGTTTTATAGTGGTACAGCTACAGTTTGGGACCAGAGCCTTTAACTGAATGAGATGGATATAATTTATATAGCACAGTGGACATCATTTCTGTCTCATGCCCTTCTATTCTGGAAGGAGAAGGACAAAGTAGTAATACATCACTAAACTTTTCAGAGTTCTGTTCAGAAAATCTCTCCCAGTTTATCTTCTGCAGCCAGTCAGCCACTGAAAGAAAGATGTAGAGGAATTCTGAGCTGACATATACTTTCATAATTTTCATCTTTATTTTGGAATCTGCAAGATGGACAAAATTGTGGAACTGAGCAGAGCCTGATATATCTTTGTAGCAACAAAGACTCTACAAGTAGGTATTATTATTTAGGTACAGAGGATAGTGTTATGATAGTCTTCATTACTTCCAGTTTGGCCCTTCCAAATCTTGATTTCTCCACTTTTCAACTTTAGAATTCTTATAAATTTTATTTAAGTTTCTAAATGTTTCTAAAGAAAAAAATATATACAGGAAATTCTACTATATGATACAATTTTCTAAGTATTAGTAGCATTTTCTGTTCAGAAACAACCAACCTCGTGAAGCACAGACTGGACGTGTATTTCATTCAGTAGGGAAGGCATTCCAGTGAAACCCATTCTCATAGTACTGTGAATATACTCTTATCTCAGGGTAATGTTCTACAAATACAAACTTGAAAAGAAACATTTCTGACTGTTGTCTTCACAAATGTACTTACCTTCTACAACCTCTAAAGTCTGTTCATTGACAGTCTTATGCATAAATAATTCAGGTAGTACAATGGCAATGCACAATATTAAGAACATGTAGGTTTTCAGAAATACTAAGAACAATTTTAAACACTGCCAAAACAACACTCATATTTATTAGATCACTGAGAGGTATTGGACAAACAAATAAATAAATACAGATGTACATTGTAAAAAGAGAGTAATGTGTAATAATGGGGTACTTCTGGAGGTACTTCATAGTCCTATTTGGTGTTCTCAGAAGCCAAGTCTGAATAGAGAAGGGAAAAAAACCACAACCCTGCACTTTCCAAAAATGGCCTCTCATCATGGGCATGAAAGCTATTTTCACATCTAAATGAGGTTTGATGTGTACACATTCTATTGATATTGAACAAAAGTGACAGGTTGGTGAAAGACTCGTAAAAATGATTTGCCTATAAAACTTGGGTTTATACAAATGCAGGCTGCACGGAGGACCACTGGAAAGTTTGCAGGATGACTAATATACTCAGAATGAATTATTGAATCACTTCTTTTACAGGGAATAACAAGAATAGCTCAATGATTTACTGTAAGTTTGAAGCCAACGTATACTAGTATTCAATTTAAAAAAATGCTTAACATGAATGAAATGTCAGAAAGATAGAAAGTGTTTGTTAGTGTTCAGAATATCAAATTCTTCAGCAGTGATATGCACACAGAAATGCCTTAGCATAGAAATGCAGGCATGACACATAGAGAAATCCATATAGCAGATGGGAGGGACATTTCTATCTTTATAAAGTAATTAATTACTTTAAAAGTAATGGTAGTGGCCAATCATTAATACTTTGAAAGTGTCTATTTCATCAAAGTTTATTGGTGAGTGTTTTATCATGCTCCAAGAAGTGATTAAGTAGAATTCAATACATCTTTTTAGGTCTGGCAGGATTGTCATGTGGTTAAAGATAGATCTGGATGTTCTTCATCGCTTTCCCATTTAGTTGAGGTAAGTCTTTGAACAAATTGCACAGATGTTCGATGTCTGTTTTTCTACATAAGAAATTGATCTAATAATAATAATTGCTGACATTATAGATATGCAGTGCGATTAAATTAACTAGCAACAGTAAAGCACAATGGATGATGATGACTCACATTGTAACATTACTATGAATTAGAGACAGTTTGGGGTATGCAAAGACTGTAGGACTTTGCTTCCCATTATTAAATAATTATTTCCTTCTCAATTCACAATATCATAACAAGATCTTGTAGGACACCCCACAACGTGTAAAGAATAAGAAGTGAATATCTCACTAAAAGGCTTATATATGCCGCTGTACATCTCAGTTCAACATGGAAACCTTGATGCAATGCTGACCACAATGGAGAGTACCAAATCATCAGAAAAATAAATTTTGAATGTTGAATGTTAAAATGTTTCCTACAGATTTGCAAAACAACTGAACTTTTACCTTAGCATAATGCAGTGCCAACGGGGGAAGAAAAAAAAAAAAAAAAAAGGAAGAGAAGTTGTTTTAATCTCAAAAATCTGTATGTGATTTTGAACATTAACAATGCATTAGAATGACCAAGGCATGATTATTCTAGACTGCCAATGTGTTAAGGCATGTTTCCCAGGTATTTGATCAAAGGAATGGGGGATTTTAAGTGAGCTGTTTTGAAGTGTATAGAGTTGGTAAAGCTCTGCAATGATTTTTCTGCAGTTAACTATGTTGCGAAGTTGTTTGGCATGTTGATATATAGTGCAAGGATATTCTGCACACTTTGATGTTTACTAATTCCATTAAATTTATTTTTTAATGAGGTACTAATAAGAGTAAGAAATGCCACTGACTGTCACTAATACCCATGCTATAGTACTTTGGGTATATGGCATAGACATCTTGCAATTAATTGTTCTGTGATGAGCAAGGGAAGAAAAAAGAAGACGAAAATGCCAGGTCAACATTGCCACACAAAGAATGTATGTTTCTCTATTTTTGGTTATGTATACCGCTGGTTTTACAAGTATTTTTGGAAGTTGCACACATAATTTTCTAGGCAGTAAGAAAGAAAATAAAACCTCTTCTCTGCAAACAGTTATTTATTTTTCATTTTTTTTCCTACTTTTTATAGAGGTATTTTTGATATTGTATACTTACAATTAATTATTTGGATAATATAACAACAATACTATCATTATCATCATTATTTTAGAAGTCAGAAGTCCTGATCCAAAAAATGCTGTAGCATATGAGAAAAGGGTGGAAACCATTTCACTTACAGACATTCAAAAGATCTCAGAAGGACCTATGCTATGAACTGAGACGGAGCAGAATAAAACTCCAGATCCTGCTCTAATGAAATCTTCTTTTTAAATAGAATGAATTGAGAGAGATTGTACCTCAACAGCAGTAGCATCCAGAGTACTCACCTAAACTGTGGGATACTCAGGTCACGCCTGTGAGCAGGATCACTGACAGATTATAAATTCCTGAGAAAAAGTTTTGGTTAGAAATACCAGGTATAGGTATAATGAATATTGGAAAGGCAATATAAATAAAAGACTCTCTTAACACAGGGGATTCATAAGGGAATAATCATAATCACACAGGAATGTATTCAAATCATTTGGGTTTGTTGCTTAAAAGCAAGCAAGCAAACAAACAAAAACACTAACAGAGCATACAGATAACTCTGATCCTGATCACTGGCAACTGGATGTCAGCCTTGGTACAGTTTTTCTCTAATCCTTGCCTAGGTCACTAAATTCACCCTAAAGCATCTCCCTTTTCCTTTTCAGTTTCCAAATCAGTCAGAAAGTTGGCCAAGGAAGAAAGCAGGGTCACTTACCCTGTCATATGCTGGTTCTCAGGGCTGTGCTGCCCACACAGATCACTCAACCTGGTTTCCTTGATCCCCTTCTCTTACAAACAGGCTTCCTTTTCCCTGAAGTTCCTCTGCAGTGAAGGAGCCAAATGATGGGGTGCCTGCTCCTCACCTCACACCCCTGGGCAGGGAGAACAGGATGCCTGTGCTGCAGCTGTTCCTACAAACCTGCCTGTCTGAAACATGCTGCTGAGCAAGGAAGGGTCCCAGGTAAAGGATGCCTATCAGAGCTACAATGCTGCCAGATGGTCAGAAAATCTCGTCTCCAGCAAAGCCTGTAATGCTTTCACGTGGGAAGAATAGAGTGTGGAAACGTTGGCTTTCCTCTCCCCTTTTCAGTAAACAAAACTGTCAACCATGAGAGCAAGCTATGCACACATGTAAATAAGCTACACATCCTTGTTCAGTCATGGCATTAAAGTTTCTCAGTGCCAACAGTTAACTTTTCAAAGTGTAAATCAAGACTTAATGTGAAAGAAACACTGAAATGGCCTCATCAAAGAACCAGGATAAAATGGTCATAAAACAGGCTTACAGATAGGCCTCATTAAAGCATAGGTACTTTATGCCTAGCCTAGTCTAAATTCCTAGCTTTATATGCTTATGTCTCAGTCTCAGTTTTCATTTCAAAAGAAATTTTATCTTCTCACTCTCCACATTTTTAAGGAAGGGTTGAAATTCAAACCAACTATAACCAATGTAGTGATGTTCGTCTGGGTTTTTAAGCAACCCTAGAAAGAAACTCTATCAGAAGAAAGCAATCTGTTGCAGCTCAGTGCAATTTTACTCTCAAAACCCATTTCTATTGTAGACCAGAAAGTAAGAAAATACCATTGGGCATGACATAGTGCCAGGTGGAGAAAGGGGGAAGGCTCTGAAAGTAGTCACCTACAATGCTGAGACAAACATGATATGAACCTTTTTCTTTCCCATCAGAAGAGGACAGAACTACTTCCATAGTTCCCCAGGGCATGCTGGCTGTGTTTCTACTCTTAGAAGAGGATATGCCCATCCTGAGACCCTCAGTTTTTATCACTCTACATATAGGCCATGATGCTAAAGAGGGCTTAGGGGTTTGAAAAGCATGTGCTTGGGACTCTTCTGTTTTATCTACCCAGTTATCTGAAGCATAATAGATTGTGTTTCAAAGGCTGTCACTGTGTAAGTAAACCTATAAACAAGTCAGAAGGTTACAATTCCACTTTTAACTTATCCATTTAGTGGCATTGCTGAAATGGGCTAGCACTATATTAGTAACCTTCCTCACCTGTCATACAGTACTCCCAGCCCAGCCTACAGTTAAGAAATTATATTTTTTTATTTCTCTCTCTCCCTCTCTTCCACATGTACAACCACCCACTCTTCTTATGCCCAGTTCAGACTCACCAACTAACCACTGCAAGGCACAGAGTAAGGGCAATACCTGTTCACTAAAGATTCATCAGATAGCCCTTTCTGGAGAAGACAGAATTCACACCATGCAACCAGTTCTTCTAGGAAGAAACATCTCCAGCAGTTATTCCTAGAAGTATCATTAGCCACATTGAGTGCAATGAAGAGCAGTATTAAATTACAGCTTCATGAGGAGAGCTAATAGCTTTATGGAACTTTGCTAAGATGCAGGATTTTCTTTAACGGCTCATTTTGATAAACTTGTGCATGAGTTACGGAAGCTTAAGAATTAAATGGGATTTTGCTGTTTAGTAAAGAAGTATTATTCTCCACTGAAGACGTAATTATTAACTCCACTTTGTGGCTTTGTTTTATATTGCAAGTTGTGACATAACAGTGTTGGTCTACAGTTGGCAACAATATATAAATTGTCATTAAAAATGCTCTTGATTCAATCTTGGCAAACCTTATCTTAGAAGCTACAATCTTCCTCATCACTGTTATTATTGGAAGGGAACCTATTGCCCATGAAGACTGTGAAGACTAGCAAATCCTGCAAGAGGGAAAAAAGTACTTATTTTAAGCTGCTAGGATATGTTCAAGCTGCACAAATGTGAACAGCACTCCCAACTATCAGACTTCTCAGTCTGTAACAACCTGACAAAACCCTTCGTGAAAAAATCAAAAGCTGAGAAATAATTGATTTTATCAAGCGTAGTAGTCAGAATGACTGTGAGAAAATACAGACGCACACATGCACTGATAATCATTTAAAGGGCATATAGCTACTTCTTAATGAAAAAAAAAATAAATTAAAATCTCAAGGATTTGTAGAGCCTAAGTTTATGATGAATGGGGACTAGCCAAACTGGCACGTTATATGTGACCTTTTCCTGTCCCTCACACCGCAGGTGATAGGAGGGTGTCTCTTTCTCTGACCCATGTAGCAATAACCAATTAAAGTACAAATGATAGCTGGTTCAGTGGCTCAACACTATTTTGAAATTACACCCTTTGACTTCTCTGCTACCCTCAGTTTCAAACTGAGGTCTAAATTTGCAAAGCAAGATTTTGCATGTGCTATGTTAGAGGAATGGATAGCAAAATATTCCTTCCTCACGGAGGCATAAAGTATAATGTATGTGCAGAAATTATGCTAAGTGACCTGACAACTCAAAGATCCATTGACTAAACTGTTCTGTCACAGTCAATTAGTTTTATTGTCATTTCTAGGGCCCATACATTTTTAAAGAAGACCTGTAACTGAAATAAGAAGATATATCTAATTTTTAATTCCTCCAAACCTGCTTTTAAGTAATGACTGCAGATATTTTTTCAAGTCCTAACATGTGGCTTTGTAAAGGAAACAGATTACTTTGAAGTCATTTGTAAAGGTGTTGGTTGCTGTGAAAACATTCACTTTCAGATGGTCACTTTGGAATTCTAAAAAGGGAAAGAAAAGAAAGGAGAAGTCAAATGAATTGCACATGGTTCAAAGCCATCACCATCAGAGAGCCCCATTTCATCACCAGACATCTGTGGGAAGCTCCTTATGTAAAATTAAAAAAAAAAAAGAAAGAAAAAGAAAAGGGCACAGGATAAGGTAAAATGGGCAAACTCACTTTCATCTGCATGCCCACTCTGATGTTGCAGGTAACCCACCTGGCCACCTCTGCACTGGACAAAGTACCCTCGCTCACCCTGGCAGTCCAAGACAATTGACGTGCGCCCATCACAACCTCGGCAGCTCCCCGCTGTACACATGTGCACAGTGATTGACAGCGCTTCCTCTTCTGCCGCACGGGACGCCATGGGGAGCAGCCCGGCAGTTGTTTGCTCAGCTGTGGACACCCTGCCTCCTGCCCGCCCGGCTGCAGGCCGTGGATAACACCCAAATAACATGGCGCTGCCTCCCCTCAGATGGAAGGGGGGAAGATGAAGGCAAACAAGGAGGGCAGCAGCAGAGCCTTGGAAGTCCAAGACTGCAGCTATAATGTCTGCCCAGCTAAGTGAGAAGTCAAGGACTTGGTGACCATTTGTTTTTATACAACACTTGGATAGTTGGCTGGGTTGTTCCTCTCATGTAAGTGGTAATGCCTAAAAAGAACAGAAATGAAAACAGTCTGGTATTTGCACTATAAAATGGGAGGAGAATTAACTAAAAAGGGAACATAATTGTTTTTTATTTTCCAGTCAACTACGAGCACCAAATTCAGAAGACAGACTTGGCCCCTTGTCTCAAGCCCTACATTGATCTTGCATTTAAACTTGCTTATCTGCTCTTTAGGGAAACAAAAGAAACAACACGTGCTGAGAACCCAGGCAATGCACTTCCAGCAGCAGATACCTTACTCTGGTCTTGTGGTAGAAAAATCAAATCAACATAGACTCTTTAGAAAGTATAAGACTTCTGTTTTTACAATACCTTATGAATCACTTCTAAATTTCATGCAGAACTTCCAGTTTTAAATGTAAGTAATTGCACAGCCATGTCTTGCAGGCTTGGATGCCTCTAAGCAATTCCCTCAGCTGCATGGCAATGTTCCCACTCTGACCTCAGTGCTACTTCTAATGCACTTCTGTCCTCCAAAGAACCATCTCCTTCCCCATCTTCTCTCCCATTATTTCCCAGTTCTTGTGGAAGTGTTGCCACCTTTAACTACCACCAAAATACTGTCACTCATTCTCCCCCTTCTAACTCACCATGATAATTAAAACTGGTCTGAAAATTTGGGAAGAATGAAAGCCAGACACACCAATTTTAACCACATAATTGAATGATAGCTGAGGGGAAGGTTTTCTTTCTGAAATAATGCAGCATCACTTAAAGCACTTTTAGGCCTTTTGACTGTATAAATAACCTTTTGCACTTTAAGGGTCATTAGATCACGATAGTTTGTAATAGAATTATAGTCAGCACTCTGCTCTTATGGGCTGCCTGGTAATTTGCTTGTTAATATATTAGCACAAAGCATTGATCAAGTAGCTAATCCAATCACACGCTTGTTATTGATCTCTTATTGAGCATCCTGCCAGTGATCACTTTTCGCTCAGGACTAGTCAATAGCAAATGCCAGATAGGCTCTCCCACACCTAATGAGCTTACAAAATAAACCAAACATTTCCTTTGCCCTCAAGGCTAGGATCAATTGAGAGCTTTTAGAGCAGAATTCAGATGATTTTTTCATCAACTTTTCCCCTTTCTTTCTGCAAGCATGCAGGTTTGCATTAAGACCTCTATCTAAGACTTTCATTCTAATTTGAAGACATCTGAAAAGCAGCTGCCATGTCTGAAATGCTGGAACAGCTGTAAACAATAAATCATGCGGGTGAGGAATTCTGGGCTGCACGTTGGCATGTGGTCTGTCAAGCCAAAAAAATAGAGACATACAAAAGACCAAGAGGTCAGGGGTACCTGGATTCTACAAAAAAAATGAACTAGTCCCATATTTCATCCCAGAGAGCCCTATTCTGGAGGAAGGCCTACACAGCATTCTTTTGCAGGAGGATCACGTGCTTATACATTGGGGTAGGGGGAGGCCTTGGGTACTGCAATGAATTAGACATGAGCTTTTTCATATTGCTGCCATTGCATTAAGGCTTTTCCAATATCAGCTAGTGGAATTTCACACTACAGACACAGATTCTTGCTGATGAAAAGCACACCCAAATTATGCAAGAAGAAACAGTATTTCAGTTACATGCATAAGTGCCAAATACTAGCTCTTTAACTTATAACAGTTCCCAGTTGCTTACCATGCAGCATGTGAATGTGAGCATAATGGATTTACAGTTACTCAGGAAAGAAAATAGTGATGGAGAAGGAGAGAAAGATTTTTCAGGATAGGTAACTTTTACTTATCACAATAATTTTGTAAGTTTTATCAGATGTCTTTTCAGCTAAAACAGCGTAATAAATCTCTGAGGAAAGTTATTTGGAAAGAACATTTTTCCATTTAGTCAGAGGCCTTATAGCATAACAATAGTGCTGTAATAGTAGCTTCTATTAGATCATAAAAAAAGAATGTGAGATCCTTAGATCTTAAATATCCTTGCTTCAGCTATTACTATTAGCACTATTTTATATAGCTAGGTTGCATTTGCACTTTAATCACTTTTATTCCATGATCTTGTTTTGGTTATTGTGCTTACAATTTTCCTTATTACCGTACCAGATTTAGATTGCAGAGAGACACAATCTGAATATAAACCAGGTACAGATTTAAAATCTTTAAAAGCATTTGTAACATGTAAGCATGCAATTTAAAACCATTACTACAATCTGATTACTTGCCTGGGGAAGAGAGAAAAGTTCAGCTAGAAATATTAGTGATATCTTTTCATATTTTTTCTTTAGAATTAGTCTCAATTATGCATTACAATCACATTTATTTGGCAGAATTTTTTGATGTCAAATGAAAATGTGTGTATCTTGTGACTCTCTATTTTGCAATATTCCACTATCTATTTCTGTGCATTTGCCCAGATATACTGATCTTTACTGATGAGGAGCTTACATAAGAGGACTTTCACTTGCATGAATATCTTGCCATTACCAAGTCTTACAGGATCGTTCTCCACCAACAAATATTTTATCTCCATGGTTTGGATCTATGTTTCAACCCCTCGATTGTTTCAGTCTGCACTTATTCTCAGGCTTTCTTTTGGAGTGATCCAGACAGTTCCTCCAAAATCACGCAACATTTCCTTCCCAGGATGGTTTAACCCTGACATCATTCCCGAAAAGACTGAACTCAGTACAGGCAGCCTCCACCTTCAGCCTGGGCTGAGCTCACCTTCTCCAAACATCTACCAGCAATTTCATACTGCAAAGAATGCTCTTCTGGTGACCACGACACTCCTCGTACTGTTTAAGGCATTTTTGATGAAAAAGACACATCCCAAAAAAACAGTATCTGAACCTACAGGAGCACTACAGCTTGTTGAGAAGATAGTTTAGGCCATGAGCTCTGTATGTTATTCACTCTGCTCCAGAAAAGACTAGCCATGCACAGTCAGGAGCCACATTACACCATTCGGTTTGGAGGCAAGGGATTGCTCCTTGGTCATCAGGATTCCTTTGCTGCACAGGCAGAACCATCTGGCTGATTTGCATCTGTTTTATGCAATCTAAAACCAAGGGAAACTCCCCTAAATCAATAGATTCAGAGTAGTATACATGCTGTGTGAGCTCAACACAAGTGTGTAAGAACTGTTTGGATGAGTCAACACAAATGTGTAAGAACCACTTGAATGAGTCACCCCAACAGCCTGTAAAATTGAGGACTTCACTCTTTTTGATAAAGTTCCTAAATGTATCACATTTGGTAATACAAATAGTAATCTGCTGCTCCAACTCTACCTTCAGCTAAATCACTTAATGGTCTGCTGCCTGCATAACCAATTATACAACTACTCTGGAAGACACTACTTTTGGAAGAAACAAGAAACTAAAAGTTAGACAGATATGACGCAAAATGTGAGCTTATATCCCATTGACCGTACAATTTAATTGAAAAATTCTCTAATATATTACTCAGCTTGGCCTGTTTTTTAAATGGTTATTTAAACTTTTTTTTTTTTTTAAATATAAACCTTTGAAATATAAACCTTTTCTTCTTTTTAAATATCTTCTAACAGACACTCAAAGAAAGGACACAATTCCCAAATTCTGTATCACATCATGTCCTTGAATTATATACTCTCAAATCAGTAACTACTTACGTTTTCAGAATTACATATTTACTCTTTAGTTAACTTCTGGAGAGGTAACCAGGCCCTTCTGACTATCTGAATAGATAGCAAAAAGGACCCCTTGTACTTTTAAAATTTATTGTGTAAAATGCTACATAATAGTGGCAGAAATGGGAGGAATTTACCAGTCTGGAGAGAGTTTCAAAGTCCTAACTCCACATCTTTCTCAAAATCTGAAAATAAAGATGTCTTTCTACGTTGTTGTTTTTATTTTTATTTTTCCAAATACTATACTCATTACCACCAGAATATCTCAGCCAACAATTCAACAATTTGTTGCCCTTCTTATTAACCACATTTTCCTGCTGTACAGATCTTCAAAACAAGGATCAAAAATAGGAACTGACCATTTATATTTTATTACACCTTTTTACTCATGTTTAGCAGCTTACTCTGGAAATTATTTTCTGCTTTCATGAACCCTTCCATGCCTCTCGGGGAAATAATTTTTTTAAAGTTTACATTTCATACTGCATCTCTTTATGAATACTATACAGGCCTTGACAAACAAATATTACGATCAGTTTCTTGTAACTGGGAAGAGTGACATAGATAAGCTTGGGTTTGCCTTCTACTGGCCCACTGTGAACGGCTGTTTAAATAGGTCTGCACTTTAGATGCATCTCACTATGTTGTGCGCTATGTATAATTAGCTATGTTACAGAAGATGAAAATACTAGAAATGAGGCCTTCTACCATAAGAGTTTCAAAGAAAAAGACTGAATTGATAGAAATAAAGATCCATCTAATAATGACATTTTTCATATGTATTCATATAATACATTCCTCTAATGAAGCCTATCCATGAAAGGTTTTTCTTGGCTTCCTGGCAAGTACCTGCCAGTACCTTCTCTGAAGTGGTGAAAGCTTTTTGATGAAAATGAGAGCCATTTTTGAGGTAGCTGGAATAAGATTTTAGCATATCATAACTTAAATTTGCATCCTTCTTGGTTATTTCTTCAGTGCATTTCTTCAATGCAAGGCATTACAAAGTTCCACAGTGGCATTAAAACAGCTTATCTCTATGAAAACAAAGACTAGTTGGCTACACACTGCAAGGTGAAGCATTGTAAAATAATGCAGAAAAGAAGAAAACCAGTATATTATCATTTTCATGACGGAATGACACTGAAATGAGACTGGAATGACACATTAAATAATATAAATATTATGTTAGAAGCATAAGCAGAAATATTTATTTTTCTCATCCACCTATGAAAACCTCACAACAATGTTAAGCTTGATCAAAGGTATGCATGTGTAGCAAGAAGCTATGAAAATGCTCTTTTTCACCAAAACATTTAGAGAAGTGTTTTTCTAAATAAGAAAAATTATTTGCTATGATCAGAGTAGCCATTGATGTTTCATATAGAATGTGCATGTGATCATTATCTACTTCTTTAACAAACATTTCGTAAACAAGCAAACAAACAAAAAATCATAATTTTCAAAATCAGCTAAGTTCCCTTGTGAAACAAAGGCACTATATGGATTATGAGAGACATACTTTGGGAGAATATGCCATTTCTGGAATGTCAAGGAGGTTCAGAAAAAACAGTATTTCCAAACACAAGGCATTCTCTCCATGTGATCTGATTGAAATAAAAATTACAGTTATGGGGAAATTATAATATGAAGCACTGCAATGTTGTTTTGCATGTGCTGCTTTTGATATGCATATTTGAAAACACCTCCTATAAGAAAGAACTTCCCCCCCCAAAAAAAACAGACATTTAAATAGCTATGAAAATCTGTCCTTTCAATAATATTATGAAAGAAATCGATAAAATATATAAAATTTGTTCCTACTGTACTTCTTATCCAGAATGTCTTTAAAGCATTATTGTCCCTTAAGATATTTTTTAAATATTTTTTCTGGTAATTTTAGATAATTTTCAGTTTACAGAATAACATGCTGTTTTAAGACTATCATCCACACACTTTAAATCAGCTAACAGAACTCTCTAATTAATAGCTAGCAGACTGAAAGGAATGAATGGGACACTTTCAGAAAACAAATGAAATCTCACAGAGAAATCCTGAATGTCCACATTAGATACCTAACTTAAAGACACTAAAAAAGGTTACTGACTAGCAAGGCTGAGTTAGTTGCTGCTGTGATGCCTAGTTCAAAAAAAAAAAAAAAAGAAACAAACAACAACAACAACAACAACAACAAAACAGCTCAAGAAAGCCTGAAGGTATATAAATCACTTTCACCATCTTCTTAAGAGCTGTGAGAGAGAAGACATCTTAAAAATTTCTGATGTGCCTTCCTTCACCTTTGCTTGTGGACCTGTGTGGAAGTATTCTGCTCTCAAAATCTAGACCTATATTGCTATATGAAACTAATTTGCACTGAAGTGAAATTTTTATTTTAATAATTACTCCCTACAGAAACAGTGCTCAGAGCACAAGCCAGAACTAAGATATCCTCTGGCCTGTCTGAATATCCTGACTATCCCACTACCAACGTTTCCAAGTCTTGTATGTCCTTCCTTGTTCTTCCTCTAACTCCACGACTGCTGCAATTTGTTGTTGCTGGTGTCAATCATATAAGAAGGCAATGCCTCTGAACCAATGTCTGGAGTGAGAGCAGCATGTATTTGTGAAGGAGGTAAGAAATTTTTATGTTCTCAGGCTAGGAAGGGGACTGATGCTCAGCTTCTGCCTTCCTAGACAGTTGCTCTAACCATTAGATCATTACACAAAAACAGATCCACATTTTAACCTTCCATTATAGTTATTCTCTTGTAACAAAAATAGGCTTTGTACTCTTTGTGATAAACTTTGTGTTAACACCATAGAGACTAGCTTTTCTCAGGACTAAGGTACTCATGTTTTTCTGCTTTCCAGATGGATCATGATGAAATTGAAGGAGAATTTGGTCAACCAGTTGCTCAAGTCAAAGCATTTTTGCATATGTACAAAATGTGAACTTAAGACATCATCTTTCAAAATTTTGAGACCACCAGTAAGATATCTAGAAATCTGTAGATGTCTCTAAAGCTGTATAGTGTTGGGGATAATCTTTCTAAATCACTTCAATGGTTTAGGTGCCAGCATTATACAAAAGCCTGAATCTAAGGTGATTTTGTGAGTTTTATCTTGCCTTTTAAGTGTGCTTAAATCCTAATCTGCTGTTTTTATTTTTGATCTGAAGTTACGTTTTTTGCTGTTGTTGTTGAAAAATATTTTAGAATTAATTCTATTTTCTAGTTAGCCTTGAAGGAAACTGACACTTGACATCCATTAATAGGATGAATGGTTGGCTCTATCCATAAGGTTTTGTTCACTCCTAATCAGTCAAACTCCCACAGAAGTGGAAGCAACCAAGCCAGAACTTCAGAATTCATTCACTGTTGACGTTTAATGATTTTTGAATTTGAAAAACAAAAAAAAAAAAAAAAAAGGAAGAAAGAAAGAAAGAAAACAAGCATTGTTCTTTAATGTGGTCTTAAACTTTCCTGTAAACTCTTATAAAGCACTGCCTTATTTCTACTTATAGGTGACTCTGATGTAAGAACCAACAAATTATTGCAATAGCAAGGGCTAAGTACATTTCAGGTTGTTGTGTCACTTCAAATGAAACATATAAAGATATATGTCTTGAAGATTTTGAGTTCCAGCTTGAAGAATGTCAGACTTAAATTGTATTAAAAAGTTATCTGAAAAATTAATTTCAAGATTATAACTCTACATGTACCTTGCCCATGATATCCATCTACTATACCGTAGTTTTAAACTAAAAATAATTAGTTCTAAACTAAAAATATTTGGAATTACAATACATAAGGGAGGTTGAAATAACACTTAAATGCACAGATTTATAACTATATGTGATTGATATTTAATAACAACTTGAGAATGAGAAGGAACATCAGAAAGGTCATGTCAGTCATTGGCACAGGAGACTCTTATGCTGTTTTGGATATCTATCTGTTATTCTAACATTTAGCTACAGATACAGAAGCTAGCCAACTGAGGTACCAGCAGTCACTTAACTGCAGCACCCTACAGCTCTCTGTTTATCTAATTTCACTACATTTTCCATGTCTCAACTTCATGGTCATCTTATGTAGTGCAGTCCCATGGGTTTTCTTCCTCTTAAATATTTCCACACTTGTTCTGTGTATAAATCATAGTTATAGAAAAAAAAAAAATAGATCTCTCTCCTCTCAGCACAGAAACAAAAAAAATAACTCCTGAAAAAAGGGGGTTGGGGGCGTGGGCAGGGACACATGACTCCAAACAGTCCCTTTGGTCATCCACCCTACTTAAGAATGACTAATCAGAAAAAACAGGGACTTTGTACTACATCGATTTTATACACTTAAACAAGCAGAAATGGAAATTCCAGAGTCAAACCTTTCACTGAAACTGCCTTGCACTAAAATTCCATGTTAAGCTCTATGAATATGGCATTATCTGAAGAAAAATCTGTCAGGACCAAAAATACAGGGAGGAAAATGCATATTTTCCAAAATAAATTCATGGCTGATAAAGGCTACAAATCATAGATCTAATGCACTTACTGAAAGAGGTTGTGCTTAGTGAATTCTTGCCACAGTCTGCACCACTCAAATGTCTAGTCACCCATGAAACAGAAACCCCAGACATGCACATTAGTGCAGGCTTGTCTAATAGGGTTCTCTGTAGCAAGATTAATAACTAATATTTTAAAATATATCTTGGCAAGAACAGATGCAGATTAAGATTCCAGCAACATTTTCTGAATACAGCTCTAGACAGCAGAAAAACAGCAAACTCCTGCACACTGACATGTTAGCAGCTCCACAGACAGCATCCACAGCATTGACTGTCTTTGACACAGTCACAGAGAATCCATTATTTAAGGAGGAGATATTCTTCAGTGAATCCCTGCAATAAGCAACAGCAAATACTTTGTGTTCTTGGTTTCCTCCTGGAGTGGTAAATGGGCAGAAACTCAGGGAGTTATTGTTGCCATATGTCTCAACAGTCATATTGATTTAATTGGTTGTCATAAAAATCTGACAAGAGGGAAGCCAGCTCATAGCTGGGTATGAGCCAGAGAATACTGGTAAATGGACTACTTAAATCTCTCTAGAGCCTCCTTGCCTTCTACCAATGTCATTGAACTGGTTGTCTTGTCCATAATCTAGAAACAATCCATTTTATGGATGAAAGTGCAAGCCATTGACTTTTGGATCCAATTTGTCTTACAGAATTGCAGAAAATCTTACACTGTGTGGAAACTATCCATGTTAAAATATTAATTCCCTGAAACACAAAATGTTTTCATTGAGGGTAACAGATGGACTGCCTCTTCATTTGTCTCCATATCACCCATCCGTAAATCTGTGCTGTATTTAAACTGTTTCAGTCTTTCCTTAACATCAAAAGGCAACCACATGCAAGAACATCCATATTACATAACAGAATATTTAGCACTTGCACGAGAACTGTCATACAAGAAGCTTAATACACTCTTACATATCTGTGGTTTACTGCAGGGTAGCATTGCTACCCACATTTTACAGGGAAAAAAAAAAACAGAGATGCTAGAGAAATTATTTCACTTGGCTACAGAGTGCGGTAAAACCAGGAGTGGAATGCAGAGACTCTGCTTTCAGGCTATGGGTTTTGGTAACAGAAGTGTCTTCCTCTTTTTTTTTTTTTTTTCCTGTCACCCTGACTCTTGAGTGGTATGAAAATGTTCTCCCAGTTTTGAAAGAAAGCAAAACCTTTCTCCTACATAGAAAATACAACAGCAACTACATACTCTTTGTGTATTCATTTTATAGCATGTACTTCATATCACTTAGGTTCATCCACCAGGAAGTTATGTGTCCAGTCTCTGAATTATCTGAGCTACCTCCATGTTCAGCGTCCTCTTAGGCAGGTCTTTCCATGGTAAGATAAATATCCATACAAGGCAGAGACAATTATCCTTAGAAGCTGAGAAGAACATTATAAACATCATGTAAGAAAGGATTTTGAACAATTTTGAAGCAGTTTGGTTTATTGACAATGTACTATAACTTTATAAACACTTTCAGATGCGTCAGAGCTGTTGTAGTTTCAGTGCAGACTTGTTTTAGCAAAAATACAATATGTTAAATATATTACATTAACCTATGAAAAGGAGATACATGAACTTAAAGCCAATGTTCAGCTTAATTTTTTATTGCCAAAGATGCTTGATAAGTGTTATTGTTTCGACAGTGATCTAAAAATTAAAGTAAAAATGATGTAACAGTGATACACTAAAAAGCATGGGGTTTTTTGTTTGTTTGTTTTAAACTCTAGTAAAAGATTCACCAGAGTGTATCCATCAAGGCTGACTATCCAAAAATCTGTATTTTGTGGCTCAAAGATCTATCAATGTAGGTATAATTTATAAATCTATACATTTATGCTCATAAAATTGTACTACATAATAAAAAGATTTGACAAGCTCATTTGAAAAAAAAATCAAAATGAATTCTCAATTTTCATTTCCTACTAAATGGTCAGCTAGTTATGAATGAATTTAAATATATAAATTAGCTTCAACCTATTCCTGAGACATGATTACTGAAAACAACATACCATCATGGCAAGAACTGTACAGAAGAGGAACGTTTCCATGCAATTAAGATGATACCCATTAGCTAAGGACAATGTATCCAAGCCATGAAATTGATTGAACATATTCTTTACAGTAACTTAATTCTTTTTTCAAAATACTCAAGTGAACAATCATCTGTCAAAATACTACATTATTAAATTGAAGATAGCTTAGCTGATTTTGGCTACTATGGCATAAACCTTGAGAAGAATCCATGCTACTAATAAATGTAGTCAGTTTTCACTACTAAACTTGAGATTAAATGACTCACTCTAAGTGTATTTGATGTGATAGGAAAAGTAAACCAGTCAGATCACATTCTTTGGTGAATTGCACCTGTGCAATCCTACTTACTTCTGTTGGTTTATTTCAGATGAAAGCTGGTGCAAAGCTGAGCATTGAACATTTGTATGTTAAAACCCTGATGGGTTTTAAATTCTTAAGAGCTTATCAAGCTCTAACACAAAAATCAATTGCATTAAAGCAATACTAAGCAGTTTATTGAAGACACCGTTTTTCCATTGTGAAAGGCTTATCTGAAATTGTTTTAGACATTGGTGACCAATTATTTTTAAAACAAGGCTTTCCATGAACCCAGATAAAGACCTTCAGATATCCAATAATCAAGGTAGCGTATACACCTTTTGTAAGCCTATGTAGAAAAAGAAGTGTCATTAAATTTATTAAAGCTAAAAGTCTGAGATATTAGAGCAGAAAAAATATAAAATGTTGATTCGCCTTGACAATATGGAGTGAAATTCTGGGTTTGGACACACCAGTTCAGAGCTCCTCCAAAGAAGCAGACAAAATTATTTACTCTCAACCAGAGAGCAGTTTTTTGCCTTTCCTCTTCTAACCTTACATCTCCATAGGTATTAACCTGACCTCATATACACTCAAGCATACTTTTCAGATTTATCTGCTTGAAATCTACATGAAACTTTAGGGATGCAAGTCCATTACTAAAAAAAAGTGAGATGATAAAAACCACTACATGCATAAAGTAACTGTACTTTCCCTTGTAAAATTAGAGCTGGTCAGAATTTGCTTGAGCGATGAGCATTTAAACATCCCCAGACACATTAGGAATTTATGTTAATTTAGCCCACAGGTATCCTATGAGGCAGATTCAAACCTGTGTGCACCCAGTGCTTAGTGCTAAGGGGTAGTGCAAGATTATTGTCCCAAACTTAGCGGGAGCTGAGAAACCTTGCTAGACACCACTGGCTAAATGTGCACAAAGCAGTAGCTGCCAGTAGTTGCTAACCTCAAGAAAAAGATTAAGTCAGACATTCTCAGCCTCACAAGTGCTGATCTTAGAGGTCTTTTCCAACCTGAAAGGTTCTATAATTCTAGTCACAGCCTCACAAGCGCTGTCAGCTAGTGCTGAGTTCTTCCAGGCTCTGTGATGTCTCATGCAAGGTAGGATCTGCCCCACGCCAGACAGCATCTGCTATGGATGTACACTGCACCTCTTAAAAAAAAAAAAAAAAAAAAAGTTAAAAAGTCTCAGAGCTAAATCTTTTAGAGAAGCGGCTCCCAGCTTTGTCTTCCAATGCATTAAGTGCTTGTTCACTGCACAGCTGTTCAGTGCACAGTTCCAGTAGACAATAAAATAGCACTGCTAAGCTAAAAGAGTGGTGCTATAGCACTGCTTGATATTTGTTTGTTTGTTTGTTTGTTTGTTTTTTAATGTCAGTACGCTGTAAGTGCTTTTTGTTGGAATTAGAACTGGATTAACAGGCACTTTGGAGAATTATCTGTGTTTTTTCCCTCATGGCTCTGTTCCTTAGCAGTTATGTCCACTGCTGAGGTGAAAAACTGTAAAGTTTGGATTTGGCCAGTGAAAGCTCTTGAAAATTAAAAATAAAAATATTTTAAAAAAAATAAAAACCAACAAACTCAAACAATGTGCTTCATGATTCCAGCTGGAAGATGAACCAAGGATAATTATTAAACCAGCCATAGCCACATCAAATATTACCTTTTCACATATCACTGCATTGGATTTGCTGCTTGTATTGCATCCCTTCCACAGAGACATGTGAGATGAACAAAAAAATTAAGCATTATCAATTAGAGTAGCTTTAGAGAAAATAGCAGTTAACCTTCTGTAGAACTTAATTTCCTCCAATGGAGTAACCTCTCAGTTATTTTCCCTTTACTTGTCCTTTTCAGCAATACGGCTTTATGCTGACCAGGCTGACAGCACTGCTCATCTGCATTGCTTCTTGCATTGCTGTTCTGCAACATGGAATCACAAAGTATGTTCAGCCAGAACTGTATATGAATATTTAAATTCTTAATGCATTTTTAGGTTTTACTCCTGTCCCTATCTTTTACTGTACTTGGTTTATTTAAAAAGGGATAAATCATGCCAGCAATCAAAAAACAAAACAAAACAAAACAAAACACAAAAAACAGAAGTCATATTTTGTATTTGTGAGGCAAGTCCAAAAGGACACAATAAATAATTTTTGTAGTGTCTGGACTCATTTCAAACCAATCTTTTTTAAAAGGGAAAAAAGTCACTGAAAAATGTCAAGTGTCTTTACAGTTTACCAGAACTCATGATTTGATTTCGATTAATGTTCAACTTAAGAATTCCACCAGCATTTGAAATCAGTTCATAAGTATTAAATCTTACAAAAATAGGTAAGTGCTACATTCAGCTCCAAAGTGCATACAGTAATTAATAGCTACAATAGTTACAATAGTTACACAGCAAAATAGCACACCACTCTAGGAGAAGAAGCTAAGTACTTATCATTCTATATCAGAAATAGCCATCGTTCTTCTTTGTCTTGTACCAATGCACACATTCTGCCAACAGCCACATAGATCAGAAAGTTAGGGGGAAGAAAAGTTTTGGAAAGCAGTCCAAAAGCAAAAGCAGTTGCTCTCCAAGGATTTCACTGTTCCTCTTCCTAGAGGGGGTTGAGGTGAGCCAGAGCAGGGCAGAAGCCTCAGTGGGCTTGATTATCCATGAAGCCTCAATCCTCCATTTTGCCAATATCACTTATTCTGGAAGCTTCATGTCTGTAGCAGAAGAGCTACATATGACAGCCAGAGGTCAGGACAGGTCACTCCTGCTTTATACAGTGTGACCATTTGGAGAATTTGGAAAATATAGTCACTTGAATGGCATGAGGGCTAGCATCATTAGGTTAACACAGAAAATGCTGCAAGCTCTTTAGGTGGCATCAGTGGTTAGTTCTTTATTTCACCTGGATGTTGGCATCTCCAACAGCTGAGCATCCACTAACTTCATGATAAACCATTGATTCAGTGAGATACAGAGCTAAAGTGCCACAACTTACTGCTCTTCTTATATCCTTCCTTCAGGTCCAGCACTCATACTGTTTGTTGCTGTCTAAGTTGCAATATAATTCAAGAAGCATAAAATAGAGAAGTTCAGAGGTAGCTTTAGAAAAAAATAAAATTAAGTTGCAGAAACTAATATTTGTTTGTTTTTTCAAAATTCAAGCACTTTGTTTTTAATAGTGCAAATACATATTTGAAATTCTTCCAGTTAAGAAATTGTATTTTCAGCACACTAAAATTATTCCTATTTTAACTCTTTGTTTGCAGGTAGAGTAAAGGTTAAATGTCTTGTCTACATTAGTCTAATTCAGAAGTAATTATCAAACATTTCAAATATCCTCACAAATGAATCAGTTGTGTAAGTAATGGGCAACATTGGACAAAGAAAATAGGAGTTGTGCTTGTCAGCATGAGGGATTTCACTGCAGGAGAGCTGCTGTGGCTTTCATTATTTCAACGGTCAATGGATGTTGCTATAGAAACTACATAGTTAGTAAGCCATGTAAGCAAAAGATATATGATAAAAACAAAACTAAAACAATGAAAGGGTAAAAAGCAAGCATCTCATATCTGTCCAACAACTGATATTCATTTGTCAGTTTTATCTTTCAAACATATCACCAATTGATGGAATTCCTACTAACAATACCATATATTCACATAGCACTTTTATCTAAGTCCTATCATGTATTATAACACATAATGATCAAAATTAGCATCAAACCAAAACTCTTTCAATATCTATTTAAAAATGAATTAACGTTCAGTTATTTGAATATGTGAAAATATTATTTAGTTTCATAACAAGGTATCAGCCCTATAAATATTAGCTCTATAAATACTAACAACTAATTATTAATATCTCTTGTATGATTTATTTTCCTTGCTTAGAGGAAAAATAGCCTTTTAATATCTAAACTAGCGTTTACATGTCCCAGAAAGTACTTGCAAATACAGTTACCTGCCTGATATATGAAATTGATGCTCACCTGCATAACAGTTGAATTTGTCCATATCACACACTTATACTGATCTGAATATTTGTAATTAATGAATGAAGCCTGAGATTCTTCTTGCTTCCATTTTGGATAACGAAATAATAGACAATTTGAAACTTTGCAACAAGTGGGATTAAAGAGATTTAGAGATTTTATCATTCTAAAAAAGAACAATGTATATGACAGGTGATCATATTTCATGCTTACAAAACTTATAAAGCTTTATAAAGAAGCCATGCTTATAACAGAACCATGTTTGGCATTCTAGAGGCGTATTTTTTTGTCAATTTTTGCATAATCACATTTTTCTGTATGTTGATTTCTGTTGTGCACCCTTTCAGCAAAAAGACAGCATGATTTTTTCCTTCTAGAACTGAATACAATAAATATATACCAAAAAAGAGGTACACATCAGAACCTAAAAGTCCTCTTATTTCCTTTCCAAGTCCTGTGATCAGGGTTCAGTAGCAAAGCCCTGAGATTTGCATTCTCACTGCTACCTGGCTGGAGGAGATTGATAGAGGAGTTCCCAGCATTAATCACCCAAAGAGATGCATTAAATTGGCAAAAGACAAGAAAATGAGAAAATCTGATATATCGAGATGAGAACTGTGCCATGTAGCCAAAAACAACGTGAGTGTTAGTTTCTTCAGACAAAGAAAAGCATGTTGATGAACACAGCAAAACCACACAACACTTGCCCTCTATTCAGCTGCAACTTGTTCATCTAGCCATCACAAATAAACCTTTCATTATCACATTGCTTCCCAGGTCTACAGAGAAAAAAATACCAGCATATAGAAATAATTGTTTGTATTCCCACTGAAAGCCTTGGTGCTTTTAACTCCAAAGTCTCTTGAGAAATGCCAATAAGCTCTTGCCACTAGGTTGCATTGGAAAAGAGAATATCCAGTGTTTCACAAATGTTTGCATAGGCACTATAGAAAAAGATACAAAGACAATTAAACAGAAATAGAACATTCAAAATCTTTTTTTTCCTTTTTTTTTTTTTCCTTTTTTTAAATAGAAGAAGTAAAAAGCAAGAAATAACAATTTAAATAGGACACTTCTGGTTTGCACTGGCCCATGATTTGGTCAGTTTGGCCATTTCAGCTGGACTATTAAAAGTAATTCTCAGAAAAGACACTGAGTCTTCAAGGGTCTCATTCCCTTACCATCCCAGAGGACTGAGATTAATGTCTACTATGGGACTGTGCCAGGAACATGGTCTTTTCTTGTTAAAGCTGCTCCTGGAAAAGAGAGAACTATTGTAAACCTCTTAACACAGTTGCCTCTTGCCGTGTCTCTCAACCCTGTCACACAATTTGAAAGGATATTAGAACAGACAGAGAGAGCAGAGTTGAAATCAAGCATAAGTCCTTATTCCATGGAAGCTTTGCATATCACAGAGTCTGTGTTATGAAATGGTCAACCATTTGCCCCTGAGTCCTCATCCATTATATCCACATAAAAAAGACCATCTTACAGTCAGAGCTGTGCAAACTGTTGGATGCTGCCTCAATATGGCAGGAGACAGGAAGTTCATTGCCCAAGCCCGCTAGCTCGATATACCCCAAGGGACCAAAGTCAAGTCAAAGCAGCCAAAGGACAGATGTAAAACCAATTTGGATCTTTGCAGATGAAAACATCTGAGGCTGTTATTGGTTTGCATAACCTGTGGATTAGGGGTCTCCCAGGTAGAGAGAGCTTCCCCAGTGATTGGGGATGAGCATACTATTGCAGCTGGTAATGAAGATCACTTGCCAAGACAGAAATTCCTTAGGAAGGGAGCAGATTTGGCAGGATTTCTGCAGAAGGAAACTATCAGTATGCAGCTGAAGCACCTATGCTTGATGTTAGAATACTCTATGCTTAATAAAGCATATTAATTTCATCAGACAATAACTTGAATAATTGAGTGAAATCTACTAAAAATCAGCCTGCTGCAAAACCACAAAGCACACTATCTCTATATAGCAAAGAAGGAACAATCGGCAGCTGTACAAGATTCGTTCATGGGAAATTCTATAAATGTGGAAAACAAAATAATTTTTCTCATCACCTCAGGGGGGTGAAGTGGCCTTTTTATGGAAAAAACAACCAAAGGCCAGAAGATCTGGACCCACCATCCTCAGTTCACACCCTTCAGTGAGGAACCTTGCCCAGGTTCATAGTGTAGCTACTACAGGAAAAGGATCATCCATGGGAGAGCTAGGACACCTCACATCTGGATTAGGTGGGGAGAATCTGGCCAAACAGCTTAATTCAGTAGCCAAAAGCCACATACCAAGTTAATGATAAATTTCAAAGTAGAGTACTTAATCATTTTGTTTTTCTTGGTCAGCCATGAGGAGAAGTGGGTTCTAATTACAGGAAAATCAATACTAAGTGGAACAAAAAAATGAAGGAGAAGGAAGGCTTATTTTATGTGACTACATGGACTACCTCTATCCTAGTAAACTTATCCAGGACCAGACTTTCCCATGTTGTTTAATTGTTATTAGGCTTGGCACAACTTTAGTCAGCGTCCCATTGGTCCAAGCAATGCCACAGCACATTCAAAAGAGAATACAAGCTATAGTCTGCACCCAACGGGTTTAACAGAGACCTGGAGGCAAGGGGATGCAGATGAGGTTAGCTTTGCAGATATATCTGTCCTCTTCTACTTGCAGCTGGGGACAGAGATTAGTCCTGGCCATGTCTGATCTACATGTAAAGCTGTAGTATAGCTATGATTGTCACTATTTCAAGGACCACATTTTAAGTCATGTTAAGGTATTTCCATCTTTGCTGTGTTTGGAGGAATGTGAAATATTGAAAAAAAAAATTGCTAGATGAAATAACTATCCAATCTCAATTATTCCTCTAAGAGTATGTTTTACTTATCCAAAGAAAGCTTAAGAAGTGGCCTAAATGCAAACTATATATTCACAATATTTCAGACCTCCAATAATTCAGATGACTTTTCTAAAATATCTGTAGGTTTTCAGGTGTGGTTTTTGTTTGTTTGTTTTTCAGAGTGGATTATAGAATTTTAAACAATACTGCCTGTTGTGCTCTCTTCTAACCCTGAATTGTACTAACCCTTGTTAGTAACTAGCTGTTTCCTTACTGTGGCTCTGGATTCTCTTTCATGTCACCAAATTCCAGATCAATGTCACACATCTGGTATGTATGACCTACCTACTTTGTAGTCCTACATCATCAGGACTACTTGGAGAAAAATTGATGGAAACACATTCCTTCCGAATATGCACTTTTATTACATTTTCTGGAATGTAATTCTAGAAAAAAATAACATTAAAGGCAATATTGAGAGCTTCATATCAGTTTGAGAGCAAACACTTCTTTTTCTGATTGGGAAAGTGTCATGGCATGAAAAAAAAGTCTAATGATGTTAAATTAAAGTAAATACAGTCAATTACATTTTTTCTTTATCAAAGAATGTATAAATTCATACTTTTTATTTCCTACTTGGAAATTTATTTATTTATTTTTTAATCTTCATCATTTCATAAGCAATGATTTTATACTTTATTTAAATCACAACAGAAAATGAGTACAGGTCACTCATGAACAGGACCTGGCAGGATCTAACTAGACTTTTTGCCCCTTTTTGGGTGCACATTTTTTCCTTTTGGAATTAGTGTTTGCAGATCAGTTTAATTTCTTCCATATGGGCATCATGATATTTTTCATTAAACTATTTTAAAACAGAAATCAATGTAGTACTGAGACCTTACATTGTTTATGATGTCAGTACAGCTAATTTCATCAGCTGGCACTGATTATATAAACATGTTTTAATTTGTTGTTTGACTATTGTTTGTTGTTTGACTATTGTTTGATAGGAGCTTTTCCACCGCTTTCTTCAGAAAACTAGCCATCTTGAATACTCAGAATATACTGTTTATCTTTTTTATTTATTTATTTATTTTTCCCCATGCCAGGACAGTGTACCTATGTTCCTTAAGAAATCAAGAAAAAACGATTGAGAAAATTCTTTAGCTGTCTTTTATATATGGTGAATTTAAGTTTCCCAATCTTGCAATTTTAATTGTCTTATTATACTAGATTTGACTTAACTTTCTTGCTACTTGATGGTAACTTTTGCACCATATTAGATAGCTGTTCTAACCTTATCTCTTACTGGAACTATATGAACAGCATTTTCTTTTCCTCCTCCCCTCCCCCCTCCCCTTCTTTTTTTTTTTTTTTTTTTGGATTAATTCTTAAATATCTGATAGCTTCCCTTTTCTATTATCAGCCACTGATGACATTTACTGTTGATAAAACACTCATATCTATATATGTATGAACATGTTTCCATGGGTTGTGCAGTGTCTATGTATACGTTATGTATGGCATTCTTGTGTCTCTGACTGGGATGACTTTCTAATCACAGAAAATATTTTGTTTTGGAATTGCTACTTGTTCTCCTAGAAAGCACTTTTCTGCAATTTTCGGGAAGTTTGACTCTGTCCTGCTGTAATGGATATATGCAAAGCAAAATTCTGAACAAATTATGAGAACAGTATTAGGATTTTGCAGACCATCAGCCTTCAGTGGTTAGCTGGCAACACCTGTGGTTTGAATTTCAGTGTCACACCGCTGGTAATTTACACTGAATAGAGCTTTAGGGTTGCAATGTTTCTTTTCATATGAAATATTAACACATTCACACGAGAAATCATAAGGGCTGGCTAATATGGTGCATATTTATCAAGTATTAAACATTCATCCTCACAATCGTTCAGATTTCAAGTGCAAACACAGAAATGTATTTAATTTACTTCCACCTCTAGCAAGGCAGTTGCAAAATAGTGCAGAACAATGTTTAAGCTACTAGCAGTTTTGTAACACCATACCATACATCCCTTGATAAAAAATTAGGGTGTTAACAGAGTGAACAGATCTTAAAGGGCAAAAAATCTCTTCAGACATCACTCACTTAAACAGTTGTTATTGGAGGAAGTTGTATTAAGCACAGATGTTAAGTGTCCGCAGAAGCTGCGGTGTGAAAACATCAGGCTTTTCAGCTGCTGCCAAGGCTCTCAGTGCCTGAACCTTACATGCCATTCAGACTGAACAACCACTGTGAAAGGGGCATTTGCATGGAGTTCTGACTCCATCAATACATTGCACACTAAGATCTTATTATTTTAACACGGCTCCTTACTGTGCCAGTTCCAAATGGACATTAAGGCTGAACACCAGAGTAAACAGTGTGGACAATGAACTTCATCACCGCAAACACCTGATGACTACTTCCACCAGCCCTTTCCTTTTTCTGTCTCTTGCAGACCGCCCATTATTTTGGTCCTCTGGGCAGCAATTAGCTGTCATCAGACTCCCTCGCTCATGCATCTTTTCTGCTAGAGACTAATCCCCATCAACACGGTCCATTCTTCTGTCTGTTGCCATTCTTTGTTGGTTACACCGTGTGCTCAAATTAATTAGAGCTCGATTTAAGGGCTGACTCAGCTGGTTTATAGCACAAATGAGTACAGCTGTTTTTCTGCATATGGTTTTCAGCTCTTTTTATTATTTTTTTTTCCCTCTTGGTTTAAAAATATACTATGTGTGTGCGTTTGTGTGTGTGCGCACACACGCACGCAAATTAAACGTGAGATTTTTGGCAGATGCAATTAGCTAAGGCAGTTGACAACATGAATCTGTTTAGCCCATTTGCCCCTGAGGATCCAACTCAATTCTTTCAGAGCTTCAGGGTTAGGACTACTGAGTTTCCAGTGTCAAAGGGTGGCTTCTGTACCTCAGACATGCTGGCATTCTGATCCTGGGAGGTCCTCTGCCCCCAAAAAACAGAAACATCTGGAATCACATGGACAGCTTGTTTGCTGAGTTCAGCAACAGGGATCCCTGTAGCTACAGCTCCACCCCACTGTTAGGGGACCTACAAAGCACTTAGCAATTACTGTCTTTACTATAGGATTACAAGTGCATTTGATATCATATGTATAGTGTGAGCCTTCAGATTTTACACAAAAATATTCTTAGGGTATAGTTTACACTGAAATATTTCCTCAGAGAGATAAACATCATGAAGTTTTAATTTAATTTAGGGAATATTCCTGAAATAAAAGGATATTTTACTTAAGTAACCACGTTATGTTTATATCCTCTTACATATGCCTGAATTTTAAAATTCAACAGTGGAGCAATAAAACACCTCAAGTGATTGGGAAAAGTACGTTCTGAATATGCAGATATTATTCTTCACTGTTCAGTTCAGAATTTATTCTTTGATCATGAAGTGTTTGATTCTGTTCTCACTTAAGTCAAATGAGAGTGCTGCTGTTAACTTCTATAGATGCCCATAAAACGTTAGGATATATGTGTTTATGAGACTTCTGTAGTCTGGGTTTGGCTCCACTGCTACTGGGCCTTAAACACAATAAACAATATATAAATGGTGCCATAACTACCTGGTCATTGACCAACTGACACTCATAGACTTCATGGAGTTTTGCATTCCCTGCAGTCAACTGAGGTCTTATTTTATTGGGACATACCATTATTTTATGGTCTAATTTTGTAAAAAATATTCCTAGACAAGTAAAGGCATAAGCCTCACAGTCTCAGGAATTTATGGCAACATGGAATGACTACTTTATATTTTATTGGTATATAGCTATATATGTATGCATGTGTATATACACACACACACATACATATACACATGTATGTATATTTCATAGGTTTTGTAAACTCAGTGGACAATCATTGTCCCTGACTAAGCATACAGATCATTCAATAGGGACTTAGAGAACCAGAGGACTACTTACATTTTAAAAATTAAACAGCTGTTAAAGTGCTTTATTAGACTGGGTTAATCAGTCCCTCCCCAGAACAAGCCTATTGAAATGAAGTTTTGTACTCATATTTACTGAAGCAGAAATATTTAGTTTCTATCAAAAATATATAATAAATATGTATTATTTTGTTTGTTCTATCATCCTTTTTCTTTTTTAAAAGTAGGTACTGAGCTGTTATCAGTTCAGATGTGAATTACTACCTTGAATGTCAAATACAAATATTGTATAAATTATACGTTTGAATCACTCATGGAATAGATATGGAATTATTAGACATACAGTATGTAAACATCAGGGCAAAAGTCTCTGTGAATTGACCTTGGAAGGGAAGTTATTTAAATCAATAGAGTGAAAACAAGAGGTAAAAATGGTACAATTCAGAAGAGAAACCATCTTCCTAATTTTCTAGATCAAACATGCTAATTTAAATTCCACTGTGCTAAAATAAAAAAAAAAATATATAAAGAAAGACAAATATTTACGTGAGCAGAATCTCACCCAGCCCACTCCCACCTCTGAACACATGAATAACTTTGCACGCTTTAGCAGTAAGGTTGTCTTGAATAGCAGTCCTGTCTGTCCATTACCACATAATTGTTACGCACCATAGGAAAAGCTTTTGACAATATATTTTGCCCATCCAAAATAAACATTTTCAATAAAATAATATTAAAAAAAAAAAAGTACATTCAACTGTAGGCTTTGTAATTAATAGCCACTGATTATTAGGCCATATCTCATTAAGAGCTTCTGTACCAATGAAAACGCTTTCCAGATTGACAGGTGGCTGATTTCACAAATATATATATATATATATCTTATTTTGAAGGTTTTTATCAAGAAAAGAACCCTCTCAAACGGCCCAGTGCATTGTGATTTCCGTGGTTCTTTTTCTTCTGAGCTGTTCAATTAGTTGGAAATCTCTCTCTGATGGACTGAAGCAGCTTGAGTGAACGCCTGAGCGCACAACCAATTAGGCTCATTTGAAGTTGCAGAATTGCCTTCTTTGGTGTTAAAACCCCATGTCAAACACTGGGTCTAAGATCATTTGTACTACAAAATGAGATTGACAGAGCAGCTGCAACAGGGGGCATGCCTGCTGGACGACTTAATTGTAGAGACTGAAGGGCCATCATGAACTGGCGTGTGGAGATTGTATCACCACTGCTGCATTACAAATGCTCTTTATTAACAGTGATCTGTAATCAATGAGCTCAGGCTTTTTGCCAGAGCTCCAAAATCAGATAGGCAGCTCTCCTCGCAAGCAACAGGAGGAGCCACCGGAGCAGGGTGTTGTGCGCAGAAATGAAGCAGCGATGTAATGTGCGTACCCTCCCTAGCACCTTGTTAGGGCTGTGAATGCGGAGAGGGAAATAACCATCCAATGGCACACAACTTTCCTCATTTAGCAGAATATGCATTAGCTGGGTTGAGCACGTGTACGGGCAATTGCGCTTATATTGGGGTGAATGAGTTATGCTTACTTCAACAAAGCAATATTTTATTAGTCAAAGAGACTACACAAACTCACGCTAGTCTGAACAAAATAGTTTTAGTGGTGGCATAATGTCTGTGATTTAATGGTAGTACAATGATACAAATTACCTGAAGTAAAACCAATAGGTTTAGTTTCAGCAAAATACTGAAAAGTCAGTATATTTAAACCTCTTGGGTAGGAAGTCTTTTGCTTTTTTGTTAATAAGTCATCTTACCTTTAATAAATAAATAAATAAATAGGGGAAAAAAAAAGCAGTTGATTCTCACTGATGCTTCTAAGCCAACATTATGTTTATTCCTTTATTATTATAAACAGTCCTCTTATTGCAACCTACTGTGTCAGTCAGTCTTCTGGAAATATATATATATATATATGTGTGTGTGCATAAATATTCACAGTTTACTTAATGATGAGACATATGTAAAGACAATGTTGAAGTCAACCATAAATTTAGCTAAAAACAGCACTAACTGACTGTAATTACCTACCCAGTGCCATTTGCTATGAGAAAAACTTCACTACTTTTTTTCAAGGACCCTGCCTCACTCTGAAAACCTACCAGAGAAGGAAATGAGAAACCTGAGTGAACAATACAGGAACAGCTCAACTAGTGTGGCAAATCATATGCAGATGAGCTCTGATATCAGAAAACAGTGCCTCAAGTTTGTGCTCCTCAATTATAAGAGCAATCAGTGCTTGAATGAGTAGACCTAAACTTTTGGCTTGTTGTATGAGTCAGACTGACAGGATTACTTTTCACTGCAGGCTTTCCCCCCATCATTCCCCCTCCCCCCCCCCCCCTTTTTTCTTCCTAATTTATACCACAAAGTATGATTATCTGTTCAGGTGCTTATTCCTGAATGAGTAATTTTGTTATTACCAATAATTCCCACATGTTTATAAAGCCTGTTCAAATTAAACAGATTCACTCTGTGTCATTCTGCATTGATTACAACACAAGCAGCAGGCAGCTGAAATCAACTTGTTTTAGGAAAAACTTCTGAAGTAAATACCTGCACATGTACTCATGTTTTAAATTATCTTTAAGAACTCTCTTTTACCACGGTACATACAAGAAACTTGACAGTGTTTGGCTGCAGATTGTCCAACAGTTACCTCGTGGCCCCTGTATGCCAGTCCATCTGCTGCCTCTCCTTACAACTGAAGAGTGAGCTCTGAGGTAGGATTTGTGTTTCTTTGCTTTGTCTGCATGGTGCCTAGCTCAACACTGTCACAGCCTATGACTGGTGACCCTGGATGATACAGCGGAACCACTGACTGCTACCATTAACAAAAATCATAAGAAAAATCCAAGTATTCAGCTTGTTTAGTGTTGGAAACACAATGACATTGTATTCTATTATTTATGCAGTGTTTATTTACCTGTTGCCAAATCTTTCTGTGAAATATTTCTCCTCTGACAGCAGTTCCTGATGGTAGGATGGTGAGAGGTGTAGAAGAGGGATATATAGGTAAGCATAATCAAGACATTAAAAATGATCCTGTTTTTTCTTTTTCTTTTTTTTTTTTTTAAAAAAGTAAATGAATACTTGTTCAGTGTACCCATCAGCTACCTTTGACCATCTTATTCTATATTTGCTAGCAGTTTTACATGGGTGTTTAGACCAATGTAATTCAACCAAAATAAACATCTAAACTGATACGGCACCTTACCCTAAAGCAATAACTAATCAATACATGTGACTGAAAATAAGTGGATATGTGTTTGTTCATACTAATGCATTTGCAACTAAACTAATATGCCACCCAGTCAATAAAGATATGAAATATCAGTTCTTTTCCCTCCCACTTGTAGTTTCTGCAATGTTAAGTTTCACTTAACATTGTCTTTCCCACTAATCTCAGAGTATGGCTTTACATAAATTTATTGTTAGGCCACTGAAATCTAACTGAATTGTTTTGCTGTTTTTCTTTTTATTCCAAAATCCCTTATTCTTATCTTGTTCACCATTTCTTGTAAAACTTTAGCGTAGCTCTGAAATACAACCCACGGGTATGTGCTGCTTTGGCTGTGGAAAGGACTGGACGATTCAACCAAGGCAGAATTATTCTGCAAATTTGTAAGTTATCAGCAGCCTGTGAAATTTTTCTGCAGCTATGCTGATGAATAGGTCCATATCTTGCTGTCATCATTGAGCCGAACTATGTGGTTTCAAATGTCAGTGTATGGAGATTTCACAGTGCTGAAAGACTACCACAGACTCCATGACTAGATAGATGTTCTGCCTCTTGAAGGACGCTCTAATGATAAAGATCACGTTTCCTTTCTATTTTCCAGTTACTCTTGGAAACAATATATATAAGACAGAAATGACAGAAATCACAGAATTGTCTAGGTTGGAAGAGACCTCCAAGATCATCTAGTCCAACCTCTACACGTACATATACAGACAAATATATACAGCTCTCTCTCTCTGTCTCTCTATCTTCATGTGGATTCCCAGCTTACTAAAACTCATTGCCACATTTTGAAATTAGAAACTAGAATTTTATTCGAGCCATACACAGAAATGGTTTTCTTGTCACACTTTGTTGAAGTACCAGCACTTTTCCCTTCTCCCACTCACTTCTGTGAGAGAGTGACCATGATATGTGCCCATTGTCATTTTGTTGAACATGGTGATGTCCCATGCATGCATGGCAGAGCATCAAATTCAGGATGCATATAATTAAACCAGGTTAGCTTTTGAATTTTAAAATAAATAGAATATGATAAAATGAGAGGAATAAAATAAACAAAATGCTCACTTTTGAGCCTGGAATACTATTGTAAGTTTTAATATAATTTGTTTTTAAACGATCGATAGAAAGAGCCACAAAGCAAAAATACAGAATCGGGAAGAATAAGTTTACCATTCAGCTCTTAAAGTAAAAAGAGGTAACTGCTAGGTTTATTTATAAAAACTTAACTCACAGTTAGTAGCACAAGATCAAACAATTTCAATTCATCACAGTCCTAAAAGCACAGCAGAGCATATTGTGCACCCAGAGAATCAATAGCATAATTTCTGACTGCCTGCAGTAGGAGTATCAAGGCCCAACTCTTCAATCTTTTTTTTAGTTGAACTAGTTTAATATAAAGACATTATTGTTTTTTGTTTGTTTGTTTTGTTTTTTTCTTAAAATGTTATCTTGTCTCCTGGAACGCTGTCCTGTAAAATTAAAAGTTATCCTTAAAGAGTTATACAAGCATTTCTGCCAACAATTCTAAAAGTGAGTACCGTTATTAGAATACTGTTCAGTACTTTGAATATATACCCCTTACATTCCACCCTCTGGAGGCAACAGCTGCATCCTCTGTAATCTAGAGTAAACAGGGGAAAACCTGTCAGTGCACAAACACTTTTTAAAAAATACATTTACCTTCCTTAAATCTGTGCAAATTCTTCAATGCTTATTGTCTTTAAATAATGTCACAGATATAAAAGGAATTAGTGCTGATGCTTCAAATGTTCATGCTCATTTGTATGCTATGGATTTTTGTACAGAGAAATAAAATTGCTCACATCTGTGGAAATACTACATAAAATACTTATTTGACTCCCATTCAGGGAAGTTAAAGCTCTTTCTGCAAATCATATTAAAAAAAAAAAAAAAGTAAAACACAGTATATCAAATGTATTGGTATTATTAATCAATAATCTGTGACTTTATACCTGATTATCAATAGGAATTTTCATGCAACTGTTAGATGAAGGACAGAATATTGTCACAGTTATTCTCAAAAAGAATCCTTTAAAGAAGAGTCAAATATTACATGTTAACAACAGTACCCAGCACCAAACTAATTAATACTACCAACAGTTGTAACTGGGACATGCAAACACATCTTTCAGATTTTAAAACAATCTCCAATCATTAGCTCAATATAGACTTACTAGAAGAGGACTTACTATTTATCAAGCATACATGGGTATTTTGTACTTTTCTGTCCAGTGGCACAGTTTGGCAAGCATTAAGTGAAAAGACTGCATATTTAGTTCTATTATTCAGAGAACAACACTAATTGCTATTATTCAAAACCTAATAACAATTTTCAAATATAGCTTTGAAATATTTATTGTATTTCTTATCTCTGCCATCTTGTGTTTATACTTTATCAATATTTAAGTCTTAAATAAAAATATTCTGATTCTGAAGTTATATATAAAAATTCAAAACATGCAATATAAAAATAATATAATATTATTTTTAACTAGGTTACAAAGATCTTTTCCCCCTCCCATCAAAATGGAGAAACAAAGCTGGCAGTCTGAAATGCCAACTAATTTGTAGCAATATACCCAGACTGGGACTCATCTTCTCTAATCTAAGATACCTCATTTTAGAAGTCCAAGTTCTGGTCTCCATTGTGGTCAATCATGTAACTTCAGAAAATAATTCATGTTGCCTACCATAATACAACCAGTTTAAGATTAAATGAATAGTTTATTTCTTTCATTCGCTATAAATGGTCCCTAGGGAGACTAACCTGAATTTAAACAACTAATTTTTAACCTAAATTAGGGGAGATGAATATTCTCCCAATCTGTAGAATTGCTTAATTTACAAGAAAGACAGAAAATCAGCTAGTATACCATCATGAGACAATACTCAGTCTTCTGTGGTGACTCTGAAAGTTTTTACCATTTTACTTTTGCTCCAGTCATTCTAAATCATGCATATCTTTTTTTTTTTCTCATCTAACAGGATGATTCATTTCCTTTCTCAATGATTGCTTTTCTACATGTAAGGAAATGTTGACCTGCTTTTCTGATTGACATTTAACAATAATATTTAACGTTAACAGCAACTATTGTTTTTCTTTGTGACCAAGCAAGACGCAAAACTTCAGAAAATCCTTTCTTATTGATGTTTTTTTCCCTTCCCTTCCCTTCTTCTTTTCCTTCCTTTTCCTTCTTCTTTTCCTTTTTTTATTTTTTTTTCAGTTGTAGACTTACTATTCATTTAAAAAAAGTTATAAAATAAAGAGTTCAACCCAGGAATAATGTCCTAAATGCAGTAGAACCTTCTGAGAACAAAAGATGCAAAATCTGAGCAGGCTAGAGAGAACCTTGAAGTATTCTGAATGTTTTGTTCATTTTATCATTCTATTATCAAGCCTACTTATAGATATTTGCAATGGTAAAAGAGACAAAAATAGTTGGAAAGTCAGACTGTGAGTTAATTCAAACATACAAGAACAGTAATAGTACCTTTGTTTTATAAACAGTCTTCAAATTAGGGTGTACTCAACTCAGGTGTGGTTACTTTGAAATGAATGCCCATTTGGATAAATTATGAGGGTGGTTTGAAATTGCTTCATGAGTGAAAACTGATTATCTGGCAAAGATTATATTCCTTACATTTAGATAAAGATAGAATCTTACTCCAAGAGGAAAAATATCTAAATAACTGATGACACAGGTTACTATTTCTAACCTGTGTTTTATTTGCTGATTGATCATTTAATATGTTAACAAATCAACTTAATTATATATCCAAGTGAAACCCTGATCTGTGCATATTTTGTGTCACTCATATACGATGTTTCACACACAAGAATCAAAATCTCTGTGACATTAATACTGAATGAAGTGGTCTTCTGTTTCTTGCCCCAAATTCTAGTGATATATGATTGCTTTGTATGCTTCAAAGGCTTCTGAAGAGATTCTTCTTCAATGCCATTATACAAATTATGACAGGATATAATGTGGCTAGTATGGTAGCACATAAACTGGGCTGTGGACAAGAGATATAGATTCTCATCGGAAACAGAAACCTCTGTGAAGATGGCCAATATTTCCTGGGATGGCCGAGGAACAATCCTCAGGTTGCAGACCAAGTTCCATAGGTCATCCCAATGACGAGAAATGGGAAACTGGAAAACCTAAGAAAATGCTAATGATATTTCTTCTCCCTGTGACTCTTTCATTGTTGTATTTTATTCTGTTTCCAAAGGGAAAAAACAAACAAACAACAACAAACACACAATCAATTTGATTAAACATACTGTATTTAATTTGGAAAAAATCATGGAAAAAAATATCTGTTACAGCTTTATCATGCTTTTTTTTCTTAATAAATATGCTGCACGCTCAATTGGTAAGTTAAACTATTTTAGTCAACCACAGAAAGGTTAATAAGCAATGCTTTATTTACAAGTAATGTAAATATTTCTGACAACTCAGACAAGACATTGAAATCTAACATGCAACCTGCTTATCTTTTATGTCACTTAGAATAGTCTAAATGGTTCCAAGAAACCTATAACTGTTTTGTTTGTTTGTTTGTTTTTCTAAGATAAAATGGAAAAAAATATTCAGGCATACTAAGCACCTGCCTGAATACTGCTTTTCGGTATTCTGTAGATATTTAAAAACACTGAGGTTTCAAAAGCCCAGTTACATAAGTGAAACACTTCACTCACTATTAAACACTGCAGAAATGGCTGTAAAACATCATATAGTCACACATTAAACAATCAGTTTTCAATTAGGTCTTCTTCCCTTATCTAAATCAGAGAAAGAATCCAAAACTAGGTTGAGAAGTTCAAGAACCATTTCATGTGCAGAGGCTGATGAAAGGAAAAGCAGAACATGCTAGCTAGGAGAGATGAGGCAGAACAGCATATAAGCTGCAAACATTCCTCATTTAAAATAGCTGGGACACCTTAACTTAAAACCTAGCAGTTGTGAAAAGTGCCATGAGGCTAAACTGATCTTAAGGACTCAGTCTTAGTTTTGAGGGAATTATATATTTCCTACATTTTCTGTCCTGAATTATACTCACAGCTGCATTGACAATTCCACAGTATTTTTTTTTCCCTAAAAATAAAACCATAAGAAAAGAGACCTTGTTCATCACATTTGAAGGACTTTCCTCCGAGTATTCCTTAAGCCAGGCAAAAGTTATTTCAGAATTTTACATCATCTTGCAATGCAAGTATTACAAAGTATGAAAGCACCCCTCCTGACTTTTCTATACCACTCCACTTCCTCCAAAAAAATGAAACCAGATGACATTTTGGTTTATTTGTTATTAAGAGGAGTGGGAAGAATGTAATGTTGTATACATCCTCAGTCCATTATTTCTGTGCCAGCTTGAGTTTCATAATTTAATTCAATTCCAGTAGGGCACAGCACAGCAATACATTTCATAAAACAGTAAACTAAGCAAACATGACATCGAAGTTATAATGCAGTATTCATATGCATGCTGAGTTGTCATTTTTATAACACAGCATTTTCACCGGAGGGACACTTAATTAAAAACAGATTCTTTGTATCTGGTATTGAACTAGTACGAACGACTAATTCATTCTAATACTATTTTTCTATCAGAAGCTAGTCTTTAATTGTGTTGAAAAATGCAACGTGCACATTTGATATGAATTAAAGAAATCATACTAAGGCTCAGCTAGAAGCAAAAAGAGGATAACCATCTTGTAACAGGGAAAATAACCTTGTACAGACTACAGGAGACCATTCTTATGTGAAAAAAAAGAAGGGGGGGCGAGGGCTGTCAGTATAATACAACATAGAAGATGAACAGCTGTAAAAGTGATCACTTAACATTATTGTCTATATGTTAATTAGTACTAAGAGTATCCTTACCTAATAAAATACACAAATACAGATGTTCCCTGCCTCTACTCTGATTCAGAAACATGGTGGCTTGGACCCAGCAGAAAATGGAAAGGCTAGCAATATTGAGTTTGACTGTTTTCTTTTCTCACTCTTAAATTCACTCCTACTGTTTTCAAAAATAGGTGGCATTTTAGAAAACATTTGAATTAGTACAAAGTGATGGGTTTGTAAATGAAGGAGGTAAAAATAATTGATGCCTTTGAGGGCAAGTGTGAAAATACATTGAGAACTACATGTGGCTGCTATTGGTAACAGAACTGAGATGAATTAAGGTAGGGACTGGATGTTTCTAAGCAAGAGATTAAGTCCAAAAAACAAAACAAAACAAACAAACAAACAAAAATCACTGGACTCAGTAAGCTTTAGACAAAAGCTTTATTGCAGGAGATTCCTGTGAACATGTTCCCCCATAATGTTCCTCCAAACTTGGGGAACTGCTCTGTCAGAACCTGAACATGGGCAGATATATTCCATCTTATCTTCCCTATTTTTAATTATGAAAGTTCTTAAGATGTTTTAAAATCAGCTTTATTGTGTCACGTTTGTCTGGGCATAGCTCTTGTATAAGTCAAAGGGAGACTATTAACCCAGTCAACCTCATTAGCTGTTCCCACAATCAATGTTAAGGTCATTTCTTGCCACTTTGTGGCATGGTACATCTTCTCTGCCTTTCCAGCTCTGTTCTGCAAACTTCTACTCTCTAGCACAGTTTCCTGTTTTAAGATTTACTTGCTTTATGAGCAACCTATTGCTTTTCTGAAACCTCTTATTGTTAGTTTGCTCAAAAACATTGTCTTTGTATTCCTATTTTGAGCTAATTAGAAAATTACTATCTTTTTCTGCCAAAAAGCAGAATTGGTTCAAGGGTCAAGTGTTTTTGCTACATCACACCTCTCAAATCACGCTTTCAACTTTGAAACCCATGCTTTTGACAAACCTCACAAAGAATATCAGTCAGACTACACAGCCTATGTAATCACTGCTCGTATTATGTGGCCCTTGTACAGTAAGTTATTTGTTCTTCATCTCAGGAGTCTGAAGTACTGCAATCAGACAGGCTAGAAATCATAATACTAATTTAGTGAAATAAACAAAGACAGATAAAATGAGGACAGAATTTAAGTACCCATGCCAAAGAGTATTGGCTGAATCTTCTTGCCTCTCTCTTCCATCTAGTTGCCTGGCATCCAGGTTTACAAGAAAATTACTTTGCTCAGTAGCAGGGAAGGACCATGATGTAAATTTGTTTATGGGCCAATAAACAGCTTGGATTTTTGTTTCTAAAGTATTTTCTGAGCATGCCCAAAACAAATAATTTATTGTCAGCAAGAAGAATAGCCCTGAGCACTACCACACTCTTTAGTCATGGTACTTCAAATACAACAGACATGAGGGAAGCCTGTTACAGGAATCAAAACAGATCAGACTGCCCTCATGCTGGGCCAGAAAAACAGTTCCTTTTGGCCATTATGAGTATACAATTCGTGAAGGATATAAAGTATATCTACCTCAAGGGTGTTAATTTTACTCCAACAGATGAAGTGTGATCTGTCTACATAAACATGAACATTATAAAATGTATGAATTTACATGAGAAAATATTTTTTTCTTTAAGTCAGAAAATAAATTAATTGTTTTCCAATTCTGACTCTGATTTCTAAGTTGATATCTCGATGTATTTTATTTATTTATTTATTTTATTTTATTTATTTTATTTATTTAATTTTATTTTATTTTATGGAAGGTGTCCCTGCCCATGGCAGAGGGGTTGGAACTAGATGATTTTAAGGTCCCTTCCAACCTTAAACGTTCTATGATTCTATGATTTTTAATTTATATATTTTATTAAAGACAATAAAAGAATCAGCCTTTCTCCTTCCGCTGATTATAAAGGGAGCCTAGGGCTCATGTAAAGAAAGATAAGATGAATCTAACTCAACTTCGAGAGTTAAGCATAGCAGTACTAATAGTTGTCACATACAATTTTTGATTATTGAGTGGAACAGATTAGCGGAGTAATATTTTTCTGCCCTAAAGAAAACATGGGTACACCATGTTTGAATCAATGTTTTTTTTTTTTTTATCATCACTAACCTTTTTGACAATCCAGCTTTAAATCACTTTTGTAGGTTAAATGTAAAGAAGATGCATAAGGACAGCAGATAATTTTGTGTAGATATTGTTTACTTGAGCAGTTCTTTTAATTTATTTTCATTATAAAAATGTGCATGGCTGTTTTTTTATGCCTGACAATTCCAAATGTGCTGCAGGTTGAATAGTGAATGTAAAAAAATCATTTTTCAGTACTCTAGTAAACACTGTTGGCCAAACAGCTGGGAACCAGCACTTCAGAGAAGGACCTGGGGATCTACTTCTGGGCACCCCAGTGCAAGACAGACATGAACTTATTGGAGGGCAACAAAGACAGTGGAGGGCAAAAAGACTGGAACGTGTCATACAAGGAGAGGCTGAGACAGCTGGAGTTGTTCAGCATGGAGAAAGAAGGATAAGGGGAGATCTGAATAATGTGTTTAAACACCTGATGGGAGCAAGGGATGAGAAAGATAGAGCCAGACTCTTCTCACTGTAGCCCAATGACAGAAGAGACAATAAGCACAAATTAAAATTACATTTAAATGTAAGAAGAAGCTTTTTTACTGTGAGGGTGACTGAGCACTGACACAGTTTGCCCAGAGAGGTTGTGGAGATCTCCCTCCTTGGAGATCGTCAAAACCAGTCTGGACACAAATCTGGGCAACCTGCTGTAGGTGACCCTGCTTTGAGCACAGGGGTTGGACTAGAGATCTCCAGCCTCCACACTGCTGGGAATGTCTGACTCATTTATTTATTTATTTATTTATTTATTTATGGAATGAAAAAGAAACATTTATAGAAAGGCCAAACTTTTCAGTAAGAACTGTAATAAAAATAAGCAGCATCACATAAAAGATCTAATAGAAATTTCCAGGGCCTGGTTTTCAAGACAAGATTTTTAGGAATTTCTGTGTTACTTTGTAGAGGGAATAGATATAAATCTAATCTATTTTTGTTACCCAGAGAATGTAATACAACTAGTTGAATTTATTATAAGCAAAGGCAGAGTAAATTTACTGTCTGTGTAGGCAAACATGCACAAAGGAGCATAAGCAAGTAATTATATAATGCTCTGATTTGACATGCAAGTAAGTATAAACTAATACTGACTTGAGCCTCCTAATCATGTTCACACTGATTCAAATGAAAATGTATGTTTTTTATTACAGTGATTTTACCACTGATTTAATGGAATTTTTCTCCAGCTAAGAGTGATTATTAGTCACAGAAGTGCCGTAATGTTGTGACCCTTTCTAACTTTTGCTATGAAGCAGTTGTTATGGCATTTCTAATGTTCAAATAGTTGCAGTTGGATTCACATAATCTAAGGATTATCTTGCCACAGAATGTCCATATGCAATTTAGAGTTTTCTTATGATGATCGTTTTCAGGAATACAACAGATAGTACCTAGTCTACTGATAGGAGTAAGCAGTCACTGTTTTAGACACATTCCTGTCCACAGACTTGACAGTATTATTTGCAATAACATTCAATAAGACAAAGGACACAAAGCTAAATTGTTTAAAGACTGACTGATATTATTAAATATTTTATACTATTCATCTAACGATAACATTGATCAAATATTTTTGATACTTTGATACTTTACAAATTTTTTTCTTTCCTAGCAAAGTTTAAAGGACTTTGTTTTCTGTTGTTTCAAATTAACATTTTCATTTTAGATTTTGTTTCCTATGCCTTTTTACACAGGTAAAGCTTTAGAGAAAACCCATGGTAGCAGACACACATAACAATCTCTACTATTATGTACCTTTTCTGCCTATATCAGTACTAAAGATAGAGTGCAAATATAGAGTGCAGTCTATTATTGTCTCTGAAAAAAAAGGGGGACAGATTGTTAATAAGCGAGGTAATAAATTTGCTTGAATAATCTCCCTGGTATTCACAATGAAATATTACATGTAGAAGAAACAAAATAAGGCATTCTCAAGGATGGCAATAGCTAGCCATCTGATATTTCTATTATGACTGCTTGAAAACACACTACCACACACATTTAGGTTTGCAGGGCTACAAAAATGCTGTAGATATTATTTCACTCACAAGCCTTTGCTTTACAGTAATTTTTCTTCATCTTCCTGTCAGTCTCATCATGGACGGTATAAATTCTAAGGACAGGTGAGTAGAGAGATGTGCATTAAGTACACAGCATCATTTGTTAAGTGATCATTCATTGATGACTGAAACGAGTAGCAACTAGTAGAAACTAGTAAATGTGTTGGTGACAGTGGCCCATGAGTTATTTTATTGCTTTGCTCGTGCTGGAGACCAAACACCTGAGGTGGGAAGGAACTGCAAAGACTTGCCATAGCCTATCCCTGTGTTCTCAATAAGAAAAGCTTTTTCACACTCCTGTAGACAAATTATGTGGAGGTAGAGTTGTACTCTGAAATGCCAGAAGTGCATTAACACTGTAAATCTAGCAGCTGCTGCTCTGGCTATAGCATTGTTAATAGAGCTTTGGCTTTTCAGTACTTAGCAAATAATAATATTTAAACTCCTTGGCCCTAAATGAA